>NW_025765592.1:0-507500 GCF_003918875.1 Haliotis rubra | reverse complement strand
CTACATAGTCACCATCCAGAGTGACACACTTCTTGACCTTAAGACTTCTCTACATAGTCACCATCCAGAGTGACACATTTCTTGACCTTAAGGCTTCTCTACATAGTGACCATCCAGAGTGACACATTTCTTGACCTTAAGACTTCTCTACATAGTGACCATCCAGAGTGACACATTTCTTGACCTTAAGACTTCTCTACATAGTCACCATCCAGACTGACACATTTCTCCCAACGTTTCTTGACCTTGTGCAGACCGCTTTAATAGATCCCCCTGATTTCATGGAAAACCAATCTTCCGCCTCTTCAATGATCTCATTGGTATCGTTAAAACGGAGTCCACGTCTTGGCTCAACTGTGAGGGACATATGACCGGTTTGAAAATGCCTTTTCCATCTCATAATCTTCACCACAAACAGATTTCATCTCCTCGTGAATCTGTCGGGCAGTGCAACCCGTCAAATGCCAAAAATTGATAACGCTGCGTGCCTCAATTTCTCCATACATGGGGTTACTCATGCTTTGGATCAACTAGCACAAGATTGAACAAAGTGATGTAAATAGTTTTTGGTCTATAAACTAGATAAGGATCACTGATGTTACCTTCAAGATCCGGGTTTGTATTGGCAAGAAACGGGTTTGGATTGTCGATGCTGAGGCTGTTGATCACTGGATTGTCTGGTACAGATTCGGTTATTTACAGACCGCCGCCACATAGCTGGAATATTGCGGCGAACAACAAACAAACAAACGGAGTTGAATTTGGAGATAAACATACTAAGTTGGAAAATCAAAGGTATATAACGAAATTATAATAGCTCTAATTCTTTTACTCAAAACCTCACGCTATGCGTTCGGTTTTGAATGAAATTTAAACACAGTTTGTTTATCTCCATTCTACCATAACCGCGTTATTAAGATTTTAAAAAGATAAATACTGTGTTGGAAAATCAGAGGTATATAACGTGGTTATATCACAATCACAATCCAGTATTTACTTAAGTCATGGTAGAATGGAGCTTCGAGTTATCCGAGGTTCGTCAAGAACGCAAACATGATGACTGAAGAAGGAACGCGCAGGGACACAGCAACTTCGACAGTTACAACTTCGACACATCAAAGGCCGACAGTGATATATTCGCTCATGTAAAATTGGTTTGGAATAGGGCGGAGGGGGAGCATAACGGTAAAGCCGTCCGCTCGTCATACCCGACGTATTTCTGTCCCTATATGGGTACAATGAGTGAAGACCCGCAGTTTTTCACCGCCGTGATATTGCTGGAATATTGCTAAAAGCGGCGTAAAACTAAACTCACTGGAGTCTTCCTACTTACAAAACTCCTATTGTTTCTGTTTGTCCTTGGACCTTCCTTTAGTGTTGATTGTTGATCGACAGTCTTTCTCACAACACTTCCAATGAATGTAAGTATTTCGTCTGGTCTTGATACTGAAAGGTCACATGCAACGTAAAACACAACTTTGCAGATTCTGATACCTTTCGGTATGGACTTACCGAAACAAAGCGTCAAAAATGCAAATTCAACTTATAAAGTTGAAAAATAACGCGATGAAAAAGAACGCGCGAAATCGGAGTTCAAACGTTTCACTAATTTTCCCCAGACTTTTCTGGGGAATACGGGTTTCAACAGCTGGGCTGCGCTCATAGCACGTGCGCAGTGAAATAGGTTCGCGCAACTTGGAAGCGGGCTGTCTGGTGAATACTCGGTGAAGGCTTTGGTGTGAGCTATTTTCATAATGTTTTGTTGATATCTCACAGGCGCGAGCTTTTATATGTTATGACAGTAAATAAACTGTTTATATAATTTCATTTGTCTATTTCACCACACGTTCTTCTTACCGAGTCATTTTCTCAGTTCGATACTTAAAAGCAATGTCATTATTTAGCGTTGACACAATTTCTAACTGTGATATAGATATGTCGCTGTCACAGACAAAACTCAATGTCTTGTTTTATTGACACCTGTGTGTCTGCCTGCCTGTCTGCTAATGACAATATTCAATACACAACTGCGATCACTGACCACATGCAATTTGAACTTAACACCTATCAGGCTATACACCATAAACAAAACGCATTAATTTATGGCCCGAGTTCGGTCTCTGTCACATTATGTAATTACACAGACAGGCAGGTGTGATACTTGAACACATGACATGTTATGATGTCTGTTGATTGCAAAATGTTATACACAAAAAAATGAGCATGTATTTACAAAACCCAACATCTCTATATATACACACACAATGAGCCGTGAAGGCGGCATCTGCTAATGAACCAGCCGTTACACTTGAGTGCACACCCACCCGCTCTGACTGGGTTCGGTATCCGGCTGCTTCGTTTCGAGGGAGGTAAACCCAAGTACAAAATATTGCACTTTTGATTTGCGATTATACGCTTATAATTTTGTTTATTTGTTTTTTCATAATCAGCAATGCATATTATATGTCATGAAGAAGTGATAATTGTGTTTTAATTATGTTTGATTTTTTGGTTGCATGTGACCTTGAACTTACAGCCCCTGTAGACCAACCTCTGACGGCCGCTTCCATTGGGAATGAAACGAGTGTTTACTTGAACGTTTGCCATAGTGCAACGGAAATCTCCACACTTTATAGTTCATGTCGTTGGCATAGTTCACCCAATTAAAATTCAATTTGTAGCAAATGATATGAATATAGTTCACAAGTTTATCTTGGGAAATATGTTCACCGGTGGTCATGAGATTGCTCTGCTTGACCTGATTGGAGTGCTGGGTGAACTTATGTCACAACCAAAGCAGGGGTAACAAACTCACCCTGCACAATCACTGACCCGTAACGGTTAATGTCTTTTAATCCATCCAGTAAGTTGGGTAAGTCGGAATGAGCCAACTCACTCACTCATCCAAATACTCTCCCAACCCGTTGTGTCGAAGTCAATTGCAGCAAGGTAAGTACTTCGAGTATGAGTAAGGAAGCAAGCACCCAACAATTAATTCGACTCAAATGTAAGTTCCACACATCAAAGTTCGACAAAACAGAATTTGATATTGATATTTCCGCACATGTGAAGTTTCGTTTGGGACAAATATTCAAACTGTTTGACTGGCACTACCGTAAAGATGCGCATAATGGCTACCAGCCATACACCTTGGAATATTGATTTACAGCCTCTGCTTAATCCGCTGTGAACAGCGCTGACAAGCTTAAATAACTAATTTTCAGATCTGATTACCAACTACTCAATCTTGTTGTAATTTTGTTCGTTTCGTTTGTTTCTTGTTTAAGGCCCACTCAGTAATATTCCAGCTCTTTGACCGCGACTTGTAATTTATCGAGTCACGCAACGTCCCACGCTCTCTGGGTAGGATAAGACGGAACCAAGTCTTCGAGCCAGAACACCCGATTTATTGGTCGCCCCTTACGATCTGCATTGGTTGCTAGGATCCACGTGTAAGCCGGAATTACAAAGTGGTTTATTGCAAATGATTCTAAATATTGGGTAGTTCTGATCAAACCCGTCACCTCGCAGTAACCACAAATTCGATCAATAAATATCTGTATGTTGGTATAAATTGTTTTTAACAGGGTTAGCTTTACTGTAACTATTGATATATCAATCATTGAGATTGTACCCCTGAAGAACCGGACCCGTAAAGATCCGGACCCGTGAAGATCCGGGTTAGAATCGGTCTTCAGCAACCCGTGCTGGTTGTAAGAGGTGCCAGCAGGACCGGGTGGTCATGATCAGAATCGCTGACCTGTTCGATTCAAATTGCATAGATCGATGCTCATGATGTCAATCACTGGATTGTCTGGTTCAGACCGCTGATTTATTGCTAAACAAAGAAACATTTTAAATGATAGCATGTGTTCACCTCCGAGTTTACAAATTAAAATAAAATAAAACCCCTTACAATAAACGACCTGAAATGGATTAATACAACTATCAACAAACTAATCGCTTCAACAGACCTTATCATATCATTGGATTTCAGAAGAAAAATGCTAATCCGGCCGCAACAGGTTTAATCCAGCGAGTTACGAAATACCTGGATTGGCTAGTCTCGTGTGCATATTAATCACATATAAGGATATACATGTACATACTCACATGCTTCCCCCGGGCGGTGGGGTAGCCTTGTGGTTAAAGCGTTCGCTCGTCACGCTGAAGAATCGAGTTCGATTCGATTCGTCCCCCGCCGTGATATTGCTGGAATATTGCTAAAAGCGGCGCAAAAACTAAACTCACCCACATGCTTCCCTTATTCTATGAAGCAACATTAAATTAAACTTAAAAACAAAAACAGGAACAAACCAGGAAATATGAAATCAGAAACTGAATGGTGTATCTTTAAATAGCAGGTTGCTCCTGCCGGTCAGACATTGGAATAGTTCAGAACTGCCATGGCTGAAAGCAATGTCGTCGACGAATACTTTCCCAGTGATTCATCTGTCCAGTAATGAAACAAATATGGCGAAGGACATCCTATTATTGTATCAAATAGATCAAATCAATCAGAAATATCAATAATTCAGCGTAAAACCCGCAACCGTATAACGAACGAGCACCTGTCATTCCCGCCCGCCCCCTTTATAGCGTGGCGCCACGATGTCTGGGATTCCCCTCACATAATTATAGCTGAAATCGATGTCGGGTCTGTCTGCAGAAAGTGATCGATTTCAGTAGAGCTCCGGGACATCTCGTGCACCTGTCGGGAGTAACACAAACACACACATTCGGACTGAGCACGAGGAAGGGGCGTTTTCTTGGGAAAGAGGGAAGGATAGAATATCTTCAGAACACAGAAGTTGACGGACTGAATTGATCGCTGTGTTTTTTCAGGAATCATTTTTTATTTTCAGTGCTTAGTTTTCATTACTCACAAAAGTAGGTAATATTGAAAACAGCCTCTGTTTTGAAATTGACCTATCGGATCAATGTGTAAGTGAATTGCAAATTAATGCAAAATATGAAAGAAAATTGATATCGTTATGAATAAAATACAAGCACAATGAATGCTAAAAGCAGAATATGACAAGAACACGGGACATGAAACGATTTTCTTAACTATAACATTTATTTTAATGTCACGAGTCTTGCAACATCAGTACAATTAATGACAAAGTAATTGGTTTGTGTAATGCCATTGTCTTTAATGTTCAACCCGTGATCCGGGTTAGAATATTGATCTTCAGTAACCCATGCTTGTCGTAAGAGGCGACTAACGGAATCGGGTTGTCACGCTCACTGACTTGGTAACGATTATTTACAGACCGCCGCCATATTGCTGGAATATTGCTGAGTGCGGCGTAAAACTAAACTCACTCACTCTTTACTGTTGAAAGGTTCTGTAGAGTTACAGTATTGCTTGGTTTATGATTAATAATGCATCGAGAAAGACCTTGCAGACAAGCTATTGATGTTAGATTGGAGGTGATATGGATGTATAGGTGATATGGCTGACAGACTGAGTTTGGTTTTGCGCCGCTTTTAGCAATATCCAAGCAACATCACGGCGGGGGACACCAAAAATGATAGGTGATATGGATGTATTTTAAGTTATGTATGTACATGAAATACGATAGTGAGTGAATTTAGTTTTACGCCGCTCTTAGCAATATTCAAGCAGTATCACGGCGGGGGTCACCAGGAATGGGCTTCACACATTGTACCCATGTGGGGAATGGAACCCGGGTCTTCGGCGTGACGAGCGAACGCTTTATCCACTAGGCTACCCCATCGCCCGAAATACGATAGAGTTAAATGCGTAGATGAAACACGACAGAAATACGTACCGTTTGCATGAATCATGGCAGATCTAAGTATGCGCAGGAACGACACTAGCAATACGCACGTGGTTGAAATACGACAGAACTATGCACACGAAATGCAACAGAAATACGCACATACATAATACACGACAGTACGTACGTACGTACAAGAAACATAACAGAACTACATACGTAAAAGAAAACGCGACAGAATTACGTTCGGAGTGAAATACGACACAAACTGAGTACGTACAAATAATACGAGAGTGAGGGAGAGAGTATGGTTTTCGCCACTTTTAGCAATATTCCAGCAATATCACGGCGGGGAACACCAGAAATGGGCTTCACGCATTGTACCCATGTTGGGAATCGAACTCGGGTCTTCGGCGTGACGGGCGAACGCTAAGAGCACTAGGCTACCCCACCGCCCCAATAATACAAGAGAAAAATGTAATTGATGGACTGACTGATTGAATTTTGGTTTTACGCCGCTTTTAGCAATATTCCAGCAATATCACGGCGGGGAACACCAGAAATGGGCTTCACACATTGTACCCATGTGGGGAATCGAACTCGGGTCTTCGGCGTGACGGGCGAACGCTAAGAGCACTAGGCTTCCCCACCGCCCCAATAATACAAGAGAAATGTGTAATTGATGGAACATCGATCAGACAAACCAGTGATTGATAGCGTAAGCAGGTATCAAAGCCACTGGAGTACGATCACACAACCCACTGTAACACACACTGTAACACCTAGAACCCGTGATGGTCCGGGTTAGAATATTGATCCTTAGTAACCCATGCTTGTCGTAACAAGCGACTAACGGGATCGGGTGGTCAGGCTCGCTGACTTGGTTGACACATGTCATCGGTTTCCATTTGCGTAGATGATCGATGATCATGCTGTTGATCACTGGATTGTCTGATCCAGACTCGATGATTTATAGACCGCCGCCATATAGCTGGAATATTGCTGAGTGAAGCGTAAAACTAAACTCACTCACTCACTGTTACACCTATTGTAACACCCTCTCTGCAATGCTAAAGCCCTAAATAAAGCAAGCCTAGATTTCCCCAGGTTCTCCCAACTCACATTGGGCTCCTTTTCAATTTAAATGGGGTTATTTGTTGCTATCAAAATTATATACAGTTAGGGACTAAGCGTTAGTCTATGTAACACCTTATGCCCAATATAGTCCCCGTGGGTAAATTCGGATGAGAAAAGGCTGATGGTCGAAAGAGGAGACCATATGGATCAGGCGATTCAAATACAGTAACCTCTTTAAATAAAAAAAAATTAAATTAAATTATAACCATAAAATATAATGAAAAATACCCCAGAGACTTTCTTCATTTCCCGAAACTGTGATAATCTAGACTATCTACATAATCTAGACTTGCATGGGCTTTCTTGGATATATTTGTTTCAGGGTCTGTATGACAGACTACCTCTTGGCAAACGCTTAGTTTCCGACAATATATAATTTTGATAAAAACAGACAACCTCGTCTAAATTGAAAAGGAGCAGCAACAATCATGAAGAAAATCGTATGTTTTTCTTCATTTAAGTGAGGTTGACTAATGGTTAAAGCGTTCGCTCGTCACGCCGTAGACCCGGGTTCGAATCCCCACATGGGCACAATGTGTTAAGCCCATTTCTGGTAACCCCCGCCGTGATATTGCTGGAATATTGCTAAAAGCGGCGTAAAACCATCTTCACTCACTCGTTGACTCAGTTAAGGGTTCTTCCATTACAGGAAGGACCGGTTGGTAGGGAAAGCAATATAGTTCGAGGACTCGTCAAGATCCGGGTTAGAATTGGTCTTCAACAACCCATGCTTGTCGTAAAAGGCGACATGCATGTCACCGTATGCTAACTGCGTAGGGGGCGGTAGGGTAGCCTAGTGGTTAAAGCTTTCGCACGTCACGCCGAAGCCTCGGGTTCGATTCCCCACGTGGGTACAATATGTGAAGCCCATTTGTAGTGTCCCCCGCCGTGATATTGCTGGAATATTGCTAAAAGCGGCGTAAAACCATCTTCACTCACTCACTGACTCAGTTAAGGGTTCTACCATTACAGGAAGGACCGGTTGGTAGGGACAGCAATATTGGTTCGAGGACTCTTGGACGTGTTAGGATGAGATACTCGTCAAGATCCGGGTTAGAATTGGTCTTCAACAACCCATGCTTGTCGTAAAAGGTGACATGCATGTCATCGTATGCTAACTGCGTAGGGGGCGGTAGGGTAGCCTAGTGGTTAAAGCTTTCGCACGTCAAGCCGAAGCCTCGGGTTCGATTCCCCACGTGGGTACAATATGTGAAGCCCATTTGTAGTGTCCCCCGCCTTGATATTGCTAAAAGCGGCGTAAAACTAAACTCACTCACTCACTCCAAATAAAGTGCATGTTGACAAAATAGGTCAATGTCAACGAAAAAAGGCTGCAACTGCGCGAAATCACTCCATCATATAACGAACTGGTCGTGTTCATCCTTTTGTCTAGAATCCGACTGCGTTAATAGTTGCCTCGTGACCGTCATCACGAAAACTCGCGCCGAAATCTGCCATGCAAACACAGCGCCGAGACGAACCCATTGTGGAGGGATCATGTTGGCTTACTGTAATGCTCTCGTCTGTTTTCGGTAATCCCCGATTACAGACTTCGTTAGCTGCCGATGCTGACTCAAAACATGTTCATATCACGTCACTGTCAACCAGAGATGACAGTTCATGAAATCCACGCCTTGTATGACTGAAAATAAGACAACGCTCTTCAGAAACCGGCGAATAATTAAGTGGGTGCTGTCTATCTATTTTAAGAATATTTCTGAAAAGTAGGACCCTGAGCTTAAAACTTAAATGAAAGAGAAATATTACTTCTTTAAAAACGGGGCGGTGGGGTAGCCTAGTGGTTAAAACGTTCACGCGTCACGCCGAAGACCGGGCTTCGATTCGCCACATGGGTAGCCTATAATGTGAGAAGCCCATTTCTGGTGTCCCCTGCCGTGATATTGCTAGAATATTGCTAAAAGCGGCATAAAACCATACTCACTCACTCAGTTTAAAATAAGATATTGATACACTCCAGTTGAAGGCGATGAGTGATATTAACACAATAACGATTGGTTTATTTCGGCATAAATGTTGACAAATTTTTTATGAATAACTACTTTTTACATTTCGTAAGTGTTACTTTTCGCTACCGATTCTTGTGCCATTGTCAAGTCTGTCAAACAGGCCCTGACACAAACATGCAAATACAGCAGGCCATGCAAGTCTAGAATGTGTGGCCAGCTTAGATTACCACAGTTTCTGAAAATGAAGACCGTCTATGGGGTCTTTTTATTGTATTTGATCAAAATAATTTAGAAAAATTAAATTCTGAAAAATATGTTCATTTCAGAGCATAGATGTTAGTCTAAACGTTGTCTTGCAGCAAACTTTCCAACAGAGGTTATTCATAAAGATTTAACAATGTGTGAAGCCCATTTCTGGTGTCCCCCGCTGTGATATTGCTGGCATATATAGCTAAATTAAAGCGTACAAAACTGAACACACTCACTCACTCATAACGGTTTGTCATTATTGTATTTCCGAACCTGAAAAGTGCCACTCCAAGAAGTTAAATGCAGAGACCTAGTTCGAACAACATTCGATCGCTTAGAAGACTTTAAACACTCAAATACTCTTAGACATTTACCACGTTAGTAAATGCATAGCCTTGCTCCAAGGCTGTACTGAATGCTGAGCCCATGGATGAATAGTAATTCTATCCCTCGAAGAGGCAAGTCTAGATAAGCTGACAGTCCATCTAAGGTGGGTGAGTGAATTTAGTTTTACGCCGCACTCAGTAATATTCCAGCTATATGGCGGCGGTCTGTAAATAATCGAGTCTGGACCAGACAATCCAGTGATCAACAGCATAAGCATCGATCTGCGCAATTGGGAACCGATGAGTGAGTGAGTTTGATTTTACACCGCTTTTAGCAATATTGCAGCAATATCACAGTGGGGGACACCAGAAATGGGCTTTAGGGAACCGATGACATGTGTCAACCAAGCCAGGGAGCCTGACAACCCGATCCCGTTAGTCGCCTCTTACGACAAGCATGGGTTACTGAAGATCAATATTCTAACCCGGACCTTTACGAGTCGTACATCTAAGGACCCCAGTCTGTTGTTTATTATAGTTTAGAAATTGAAACTATGAATTTGTACCTTAGAGACGTGTGCAAGTCTAGTAAAGGCAGTGAACACGGGTATAATGCTGACAAGACTAGAAACACAATCACTGAACATCTGGAATTCTTACCCAAAACAATAAAGGTTCCCGGCAAGACTAAGGACGGCAACTCCCAGCCAAGTCACTTCTTATGAGTGGAATTTTAGAATTTGGGAACTCAATGCTGACATATCTAAGGATAGCAACATTTCGGTACAGATTGTTGCTAGGCAACGGGACAAGAGTCTGTGCCGACACAAAACAGGGAAGCGGTTATCTAAATGTCAGTACTGTACTCAAGTTCGTTTTTCAAATTATGTCAAGCTTCCTTAACCTTCCTGGGGCGGTGGGGTAGGCTAGAGGTTAAAGCGTTCGCTCATCACGCCGAAGACCCGGGTTCGATTCCCCACATGGGTACAATGTGGGAAATGCCATTTCTGGTGTCCCCCGCCGTGATATTGCTGGAATATTGCTAAAATCGGCGTAAAGACATACTCACTCACTTAACCTTCCTTCTCACAATGAGTTTCCAAAAGCAATAAAAAAATGTCTCAAAATGAACCTGAAACCTTATAAAATAAGTACTTCGTGGGATTAAGAATCACGCACATTTCAGAATTCTTGCACCATTAATACCAAGAAACCATCACTAAATGTGATCTTCCTTGACAAAGTACACCTCCATGGTGCATAATGTGCATCGGTAGCGTGCCCGTACATAAAGCGCTGCGTTAAATCGTCATTAATTAGTGAACGTCTAACCAACAAACAACAGATTGTTTTGTAGATTATTTCTTATCATTTCTTTTCAAAAGATACTGTTCACTTTTAAAGTAGTCAGAAACTATGTTGAGCTTTTATTTACATTAACATTCTTGGTGAACTTGAACATTTTGCCCGGTGTCCAGCAACAGTTGTATATTTATAGACGCTTCTAAGAGGTCGCCTCGCTTTGCGTGTGTAAGCTGTTACACGCTCATTCAATAATATTCCAACTGAGCAGCGGGTGGCTGTCAATAATGGATGAGACTGACATCATGAACATTGATCCACGCAACTGGGATACGATGATATGCATCAATCAAATCACCGAGCCTGACCACCGTGTGACGTTAGTTTCCTCTTGCGGCAAACGTAAGTTGCTTGCAAAAACTAGTTCTGATTCAGCGGTAGTAGTAGTAGTAGTAGTAGTAGTAGTAGTAATGTTAGTAGTATAAGTAGTTGGAGTCGCAGCAGCAGCAATAGAAGTAGTAGTAGTAGTAATGTTAGTAGTATAAGTAGCTGGAGTAACAGCGGCAGTAGTAGTCGTATTAATGTTAGTAGCAGGAGTAGTAGTAGAAGCAGTAGTAGCTTTAACAGTAACTGCAGCAGTAGTAGTAGTCGTAGTAGTAGCAATGTTAGTAGCAGTAGTAGTAGCAGCAGCAGCAGTAGTAGAAGGAGCAACAGTAGCAGCAGCAGTAGTAGTCGTAGAAGCTGTAGCAACAGCAACAGTAGTAGTAGTAGCCACAGCAGTAGTAACAGCAGCAGTAGAAGGAGCAGCAGCAGCAACAGTAGAAGCAGTAGTAGCCGTAGCAGCAGCGACACCAGTAGTAACAACAACGGTAGCAGCAGCAGTAGTCGTAGTTATGTTAGTAGCCGCAGTAGTAGTAGGAATGGCTCTTACCATGCCAGTCCCATGAGGTGAGGTGAAATTGGGTTTTACGTCGTGCTTGAGAATATTTCGCTCATATGACGACGTGCATGCGTGTGTATGTGTATGTGCGGCTGCTTGTACTAGGCCAGAGACTTAAGCTGGTTTTGTAGTGCTAGCCCACTGCGATACAATGCCTAAGTTAAGCATGAATACCCCACTCAGACACATTATACTGACTCCGAGCCGACCAGTCCTTGTTGTACCCATTAATGCCGAGCGCCAGGCAGGGACCAACAAGAACCATATTTTAACGGGCGGACGCTCTAACCACTACACCACGGAGGCGGTCTACAGCAGTAGAAGCAGCAGCAGTAGTAGTAGTAGTAGTAGTAGTAGTAGTAGTAGCGACAGCAGTAGTAACAGCAGCAGTAGAGGCAGCAACAGTAGCAGTAGTAGTAGTAGTAGTAGTAGCAGCGACAGCAGTAGTAACAGCAACAGTAGCAGCAGTAGTAGTCGTAGTAGCAGTAGTAGTAGTAGTAGCAGCGACAGCAGTAGTAACAGCAGCAGTAGAGGCAGCAACAGTAGCAGTAGTAGTAGTAGTAGTAGTAGCAGCGACAGCAGTAGTAACAGCAACAGTAGCAGCAGTAGTAGTCGTAACAGCAGTAGAAGCAGTAGTAGTAGTAGCAGCGACAGCAGTAGTAACAGCAACAGTAGAGGCAGCAATAGTAGCAGCAGCAGTAGTAGTAGTAGTAGTAGCAGCGACAGCAGTAGTACCAGCAACAGTAGCAGCAGTAGTAGTCGTAGTAGCAGCGACAGCAGCAGTAACAGCAACAGTAGCAGCAGTAGTAGTCGTAACAGCAGTAGTAGTAGTAGTAGTAGCGACAGCAGTAGTAACAGCAGCAGTAGAAGCAGCAACAGTAGCAGCAGTAGTAGTAGTAGCAGCAGCAGTAGTACCAGCAACAGTAGCAGTAGTAGTAGCAGCGACAGCAGTAGTAACAGCAGCAGTAGAAGCAGCAACAGTAGTAGTAGTAGCAGCGACAGCAGTAGTAACAGCAGCAGTAGAAGCAGCAACAGTAGCAGTAGTAGAAGTCGTATAGCAGCAGCAACAGTAGCAGCAGTAGTAGTAGTAGTAGTAGTAGTAGCAGCGACAGCAGTAGTAACAGCAGCAGTAGAAGCAGTCCCAGTAGCAGCAGTAGTAGTCGTAGCAGCAGCGACAGCATGTATAGTAATTCTATCCCTCGAAGAGGCAAGTCTAGATAAGCTGACAATACATCTAATGTGAGTGAGTGAATTTAGTTTTACGCCGCACGCAGTAATATTCCAGCTATATGGCGGCGGTCTGTAAATAATCGAGTCTGGACCAGACAATCCAGTGATCAACAGCACGAGCATCAATCTACACAGTTGGGAAACGAAGACACGTGTCAACCAACCATTGCTGCCCATGGTGACTTGACAAAATACTAACTGTTCACCTGTCTTTGAATCTGGAGTTATGTTCTTCTAATAATCACATTTAATACGTGAGTAATGAGTGAAAAAATATATAAAAATTCAATCTTAAATTCTCAATAATTTCTGGTTGTACTGTATATATAGCTATAGTACTTCCTTAAATGGTCGCCAGGGGCTTCATGTTACCAAACGCTGTAAAGAGACTTCATTTGATAAAACATTACAACTCAGGCAAGGATGGCTGATTGACAGGTTCTGAGCCTCACAGAGAAAATATTGTGGAACAGTGAAATACGTTATTTTGAACATTGCGGTAGATCCACATGCATCTGTTTCGATTGTTTGTTGTTAACGGTGCACTCAGCAATAATCCATATATACGGGTCTGTAAATAATCGGGTCTGAACCAGACAAGCCAGTGATTAACAGCACGAGCATTAATCTACGCAGTCGGGAAACAAAGACACGTGTCAACCAAGTCACGAAGGTTTTTGCAGACCAAATGTGTAAGGATCAAATAAAAAAGTTTTTAGATTATTGAACAACATGGTTAACAAAGACCAACAAAGATCTCTGGGTCGGCTAGATAATAATACCAACATTATCTGTGCAGACTAACCCGTGAAGGTCCGGGTTAGAAAATTGATCTTCAGTAATCCATGCTTGTCGTAAGAGGGGACTAACGGGATCGGGTGGTCAGGCTCGCTGACTTGGTTGACACATGTCATCGGTTCCCAATTGCGCAGATCGATGCTCATGCTGTTGATCACTGGATTGTCTAGTCCAGACTCGATTATTTACAGACCGCCGCCATATAGCTGGAATATTGCTGAGTGTGGCGTAAAACTAAACTCACTCACTCACTGTACAGACTACCGACATCAAGCGAAACGTCTTTCAAGCGTGGTGGGGGGTGGGGCTGGGGGGCTTGCGCACACTTTTGAGAGGGGGGTTCATTTTCACCCGTTTTCACGAGGGTTTTAATGGTGATTATCCAGATTAAGTGTGTCAGGATCGTCAGGATTCGTTGGTGCCGACCGCAGACATCTGGCTCGACTCGTTATTTGACATAGGGTTGGATTTATGTTTGAGAGAAAATATGTTTAATTCAGATCTTCAAAGCACACATTTTTTCTCCATAGAAAGAAGCAGACATGTCAAACAAAATATTGTTCATGTCGCCTATATCCAGTGAAAAAATTTCTTTAATGAAGATTAGATTAACATTTTGCTAACAGATTTTATGTAATTATATAATTATATATAATGTTACTGTAAGCCTTGCATACGTTGAAATACACTCTCGTCACTCCTTAGAATATGAAAAAAGATAGTGTTTCTCACTGCTTATTAAAATAACGGGAGGCCTTATGTTTGAAGTTGAACGTAAGATCCAAGTTAATAGCAGTTTAAAGTTTTAGCTATTTCTGTTCGTATTCCCTCTGGGCTCGAATCTGTTCCCACGTTTGAAAAAAAACACCATTACTGGCGCACCACCACCTTGTGCATCAATGATGAGTCAACACTGAAATACGGAATGGGGAGCGGAACGAAATGCACATTTTAGTGCACCCCAAAGAGGACTTTAAAATTAGATTCAAGTCGTGATAAAAAAGCAAAGTGTTTTTACATGACCTAACCTCGCCAATAACTGCAGGGTTATGGCTTTTAGAGCACAAGAGGTTTGGTCAATGATTCACGTTTCTACAAATGAAATTTGACCGTTACTTCTTCAACTTCTTGTTTCTGTTTTGAAAGTAATTTTGTTTCATACTTTCATCACTTAAAACCCCTTTCTTTTTTGTTTATTAGATATGCTTCATAAGAACAGAGACAGAGTTGGCTGGGACATGTTTACATCGATAATAAGACAAAAACAAAATAGATAACTAAGAGTGAGTGAGTTTGGTTTTACTACCCCGCTGCCCCAGATAACTAAGAACGCTAACCGACAAAGTCATGCTTTAAAAATCTGTATTATTATCAAGCTAGCACGACAATTTGAAACCAACCAAACAAACAACAACAAACAACAAGAAAAAAGTTCCTCCACCCACCACACACCTCCCTACACACATACAAATAGAACATACCACACTTAAGGGTTGCCTTCAGTTAGTATCTTATTTCGTTTGTTTTGAATTTTGACATTTTTGTTTGCATTCGAACAACGCTGGTCTAAACAGGAAATATTTACAAATTCAATATGAAACAATATCTGCATAAAGTTAAGCGTTCCTGTCCCTTTTGGTCTTATTTCTTTTTCCAGTTTGTTATCATTTCCCAAAATGACTCACCCCGGAGAAGGGTTTGTCTTGTTGCATGGAATTAACTTCAAATTCCTCCGTGCATAATTTCTGTACAGGTCATTGAGGGGTGACGTCATGACAACTAAATTCCTTTACATTCACGTGACCGAAATGAACCATGGTTGGCGTTGTCCCGTTGCTGTCCCAATGTCGTTAGAATCTGTCGCAGAGCTGACAAATATCTGTCAACGACGAAATATTCCCCCTATCTCAATAACCAATCACACGTCAGCCTGAATGGCTGATGTCGTAAACAGCTGCCGCATTCTGACTCATTATCCAGACCCATTTGTGGTAGAACTGTCTTCCATCATGGCGTCCCCCAGATTGTCAGAACGAGGCGGAGTTAGCTACGTTAGTTTCGTTCACAATTGCTTCCCTGTCACCCGCAAGACAGCATAGCTTTGTTAATTAAAAGACTTGTCGGACGACATGATAAATTATTCGACGTTGAAATTGAAGATTTTCTGAGTTCAAGGCTGTGTCATTCACACAGTTCATTTTCTCGGAGGGAACGGACGTGAGTTCCCCAAAGTGCAAATGGATGAACTTTCTTCAACGCGAAAAGTATTCTTTCACTCTTTCACGAAATTGTTGCAAAATCAACTTAATCAAAACGTAAACCTGTCCTGTTAAATATAAACAGCTTAAAACTTATGTTTAACCCATAGCCCTCCTTTAAATTGATAAGAATGAGTGAGTGAGTTGGGTTTTACGCCGCTTTTAGCAATATTCCAGCAATATCACGGCGGGGGACACCAGAAGTGGGCTTCACACATTGTACCCAATCTGGGGAATCGAACCAGGGTCTTCGGCGTGACGAGCGAACGCTTTAACCACTAGGCTACCCCACCGCTCCTTAAATTAATATGGGTGAGTGAGTGAGTGAGTGAGTGATTGAGTAAACGTAGTTTTACGCCGCTTTTAGCAATCTTCCAGCAATGGAAATAAGAGTGGGAGAACCTTTCTCTTTATTCATATTTCATAAGAAACGTCCATGTTATGATTCCTACAATGTCATGACCATGTCTTTAGGAACCACTTTAAACACTATTAGCGATATGTTTAAATCTAAAACTTTGAGGCTGAAATATATAGACTTTCTATTATCCCTTTTATATCGTAAGAAAACAATGTCTAAAGGATTAAAAAGAAATCGAATTCTCTATTTTCTGTTGGGGAAATTTTGTGACACATGACAGTATTAGTCACCAACTTCTAAATGCCATTCAAACAGATCACATGACAAGACGTTGATAAATGTACAGGGTTTCATCTAGACTAAGGCTTAGTCTCTGAATATATATAATTTTGATAGTAACAAACAACCCATTTATATTGAAAAGGAGCCCTAGGGAGACCAGAGATTCAGAACCTGAACCTGAGGAAATCTAGACTTGCTTTATTTAGGGCTTTAGCACTGCAGAGAGGGCTTGGCAGTAGGGAAATCAATGTGGTTCGGGGACTGTGAGACAGACTAGGTTTCATCGAGCGCCAAACATGCACTGCTTGAAGCACCTGGTGAAGTTCCGGGTTCCTCAACCCGTCAGACTAAACGATTCCAGTGGTCCATGACTGACTTGGGTGATGCATGTTATCGTAAGAGACTTGCGTAGATCGTGAGTGAGTGAGTGAGTGAGTGAGTTTTATGTCGCGCTCAGCAATATTCCAGCTATATGGCGGCGGTCTGTAAATAATCGAGTCTGAACCAGACAATCCAGTGATCAACAGCATGAGCATCGATCTGCGCAATTGGGAACCGATGACATGTGTCAACCAAGTCAGCGTATCTGACCACCCGATCCCGTTAGTCGCCTCTTACGACAAGCATGGGTTGCTGAAGGTTAATTCTAACCAGGACCTTCATGTGTCTTGCGTAGATCGATGCTCGTGATGTCATTGTGTAGATTTTCTTATAAACGCCCGAACGTTTACAAACCTCTGTCATCCGGCTGGAATATGGCGGAAGTAGACAACCAGATACTGGTACATTTATGAATAAAGTAATAGTAGAAAAGAATACTTGTCGTTGGAAACTCGGAAAATATTTGAGATTTCGAGATTACGTGAAAAAAAACATTATTTAACTTTTTTTTAAATTATTTCTTTTGACGTCCTTATTTTTTATGTTTGGAGGATCTGTCAACTAACAGCTTGTGAGTGAGTATGGACTATCGCCGTTTTTTAGCAATACTCAAGCAAAAACACCATAAATGGGCTTGAACTGTGTGACGAACGAACGCTTCAGCCGCTAATCTACCCAACCGTACCTTAGAAAAAAGACTTTAAAGCAGACAAATTTTCTGAAATGATAACCCTTTGTGCCACAGAGCCCAGCATAGAAAACTTGCAAGGCCTTCCCCCACCTCAGCAGGGACCGTAATTAAAGGAACAGTGAGTGAGTTTAGTTTTACGCCGCCTTCGCATTACCAGCAATATCACAGCGGGTGACACCCGAAATGAGTTTCGGTTTCGCACAGTGTACCCATGTGGGGAATCGAACCCGGTTCTTCGACGTGACGAGCGAACACCTTCTACGACTAGGCTACCCCATCCCCCCAATCTAGGATAATGAAGGATAATGAAAGGGTCTAATGATACATAAAAATGTCGGCATGAGATGAACGATAAAGAACAATAACAAAACTATTTTTTCTGAGTTTCCTCTTTTTCAGTGGAACAGGGCGTTATGTCATGATATATGCCACAGATACTGAAACGCCTCTCTGTGTGGCTTGACATTCAGCACGAGCGAAATAGCGCCGGGTTAACGAGCTGCACGTGCTCCACGTGATAGACGTGCCTATTTGTCACGGGTGACACGACACCTGCAGAATGAATAGTTATACATTAGAAATAGATTGTGTGTGGCAGGTCTTTAATAACATGAACACACCTGGATTAAGTATTTACAACCAGAAGACAAAAGACTATCAAAGCGAGAATACTTTTTTTCACTGTAAATAAAAAAAACAAAACACCCCGCTCTCGAAATATGCAGGAAGCAACACTTGAGTGTACCTATAAAAGGACGACATTGGCCATATTTCCTCACAGACGTTATTTTTAGGATCAGTTATACTCTTTTTGAAAATTTCGCAGGGCTCTAATCATCTAACACCTAATTCTGTTTGCTTGCCACAAATATCTTTTCTATAGTCAGTAAATACGTAAAATGTGACATTTCACTGGTATGCTATATATTCTGTAATGCATCAACGGTTTTCGTTTCATGTACTGAAGGTGCAAGGGGCTTTGTCAGATACAGAATGTTCTGCCATTTCTACAAAATATATTTATTTCTCTGGCAAGATGACAGATTACATTTTTTCCACGGAACAAATATATTTCTGCTGACATGAGGCAAGCAGTTTTTGATAAAATCGATTTAAATGGAATACATACCAACCCGTAAAGATCAGGGCCTAGATTTTCGAAGCTCTCTTAGCGCTAAGATAGTCGTAAGTGACATACATTAACATTAACTTACGACTATCTTAGCGCTAAGAATGCTTCGAAAATCTAGACCCAGGGCTAGAATTGGTCGGCAGCAACCCATGCGTGTCGTAAGAAGCGACTAACGGGATCTGGTGGTCAGGCTCGCTGACTTGGTTGACACAGAACCGTATTCCAACTGCGTAAATTGATGCTCATGCTGTTGTCTGGTCCAGACTTACCTCCTCCATCTAGCTTGAATATTGCTGAGTGCAGCATTAAGCAACAAACAAGCAAACGTTCATCCCGATCCATTCAAACACGTCTTACGTGACAAAACATCACTGCATTTGTACGTAAATACCGTTGACATAGAGGTTTATATTCAACAGAGACTGAACGGCGTGAGTTAGGTTTTGACGCGGCCTTGAAATATATTTCTTTGATCCCCCTCGGGGCGGTGGGATAGCCTCAGAGTGCTAAAGTTTGCTCGTCACGCCGAAGGCCCGGGTTCGATTCCCCACATGTTCATTTCTGGTGTCCGCCCTGATATTTGATCCCCCTCATGTGCAGAAGGTGACAGATGTATTGACAAACAATATACGTGTATTTAAAACAGAAAGCTTTCGATTAAGTTTCAAACAACACATTTGCCATTCAAAATACCATTCAAGATTTATGCAAAAGCCCCAACGCCCTCACGCGCTGGGGAAGTTCTCCATAAAGATCATGTCAGATCGCATGACATTATCGTGCCGGTATTCTAAAATCCAGATGTGGAAAGTAGGGGCACATACACATCTGCATATTGTACATCTGCCAAAGTTTTCTAACAATTGTTTAATGTCTGTCCGTTAACAAAACATCCTGAATGGATACACCCATTGTCAAGTATTTACGTGGGTATTAAGGAATGCTCAATGGTAAAAATACATTCCGGGGTCAAAAGCAAGACTGACTGACTGACTGAGTTTGGTTTTACGCCGCTTTTAGCAATATTCCAGCAACATCACGGCGGGGGACACCAGAAATGGGCTTCACACATTGTATCCATGTGGGGATTCGAACCCGGGTCTTCGGCGTGACGAGCCAACGCTTTAACCATTAGGCTATCCCACCGCCCCGTCAAAGGCAAGACAACTCTGGTAGGTGAGTGAATTTAGTTTTACGCCGTTTTACCTGACCACCCGATCCCGTTCTGGCAGGTGACATTTCAATGAATGGTATTATTAACAAGGAGGAAACGGACAAAGTTTTACAGATATTTGAAGACATTCTATGTTGTTGGAAATTGGAATATCGCAGACTAGTGACCCTGCACGTTCTGTTATCTTAAACCTGCCAAAGGGTCACATAGAGTAAAGATATATACAACAGATTAAAGTTTACATAGAAAAGCAATGGTAAAGATTTATCTAAGTACAAGATAGTAAAGTTATATACCTAGTGAATAAACGTGCGCTTATCAGACAGCCACAGAATGGATTGTGACTGTTGTCCGTGTTATATATATATCTATTCCAGCTATCTCAGATAATCACATTTACTGATTAAACTCACTATAAAGTGGTTATTGTGATGTTGTGATTGTATCAATTAGATTGACCGAAGCATCGGTGATAAATGTGTCTAATGCATGGTCAGTTGCGAGTACGTCACGAATGCAAAAGTGGCACGTGCGTGATTTGACCAACGTGGGATATAGAGAATACTAAACGATGTCCAGTGTAATACCATATTTATGAAACGAGTGAATTGTTTGTTATCTAACGAGCGAAAGCATTCACGAGTTTCATAAATATGGTATTACACGGGACATAGTTTAGTATTTTATTTATTACTGACCCAACATACCCGTGAAGGTCCGGGTTAGAATGAACCTTCAGTAACCCATGCTTGTCGTAACAGGCGACTAACGGGATCGGGTGGTCAGGCTCGCTGGCTGGGTTGACACATGTCATCGGTTCCCAATTGCGCAGATCGATGCTCATGCTGTTGATCCCTGGATTGTTTGGTCCAGACTCGATTATTTACAGACCGCCGCCATATAGCTGGAATATTGCTGAGTGTGGCGTAAAACTAAACTCACTCACTCACCCAACATTAGCAAAATAATATCGAGCAAAGTACTTCTTTCCTAAGAATTCAACGAGTGTGATGACTCTCAGCTTTCCGCGAGTCAAGCAAGGTCTAATACTATTGTGACAGAGGTATTAGCATTGTGACGTCATAACTGTAAACCAGTTTTACGTCATACGTACGGCACCACGTGATGTTATTACACAATGTGTAATCACCTTGTAAAATTATTAAACAGTGATATCTTCAACGGGCGAGTAATAAATAAACTTACAATACAGATAAACGCATTGAACCTTGGCTCTTTTAGCTTAAGAGATATTGGTCCCGGATTTTGTCCGATGCTCATAATCAATGTCCCCCTTGGCAGGTTGAAGTAATAGAACGTGGTCATTAGTATGCGATATTTCAAATTTCCCATAACATATAATGTCTTACAATATCTGTAAAAGTGTGTCCGTTTTCTCCTTGTTCATAACTTGTATGTAGGATTTCTCTCTTCACTGTAAATGTCAAGTCAGTTGGCTAAAGTTTTGTGGGTAAGGAGACAGTCTCAAATCGATATTGAAAGGTTTTGATATCAACCCATGAGAAGCCGGCAGGTTGTGATGTCAACTAATAAGAAGCCGTCAGGTATGCATGGCAACCAATCAGAAGCCGCAGACTGTTATATAAGCAAGTGAAAAGTCGCAGGCTGTGATGGCAAACAATGAGTAGACGGCAGGTTGAGATGTCAGTCAATAAAAAGCCGACGGTTGTGGTGGCAACCAATGAGAAGCCGGTTGTGATGGCAACCAATGAGAAGTCGACAGGTTGTGGTGGCTACCGATGAGATGTAGGCAGGTTGTGATGGCAACCAATGAGAAACCGGTTGTGATGGCAACCAATGAGAAGTCGGTTGTGATCGCAACCAATGAGAAGCCGGTTGTGATGGCAACCAATGAGAAGTCGGTTGTGATGACAACCAATGAGAAGCCGGTTGTGATGGAAACCAATGAGAAATAGGCAGGTTGTGATGGCAACCAATGAGGAGCCTGTTGTGATGGAAACCAATGAGAAGTGGGCAGGTTGTGATGTCAGTCAATGAGAAGTGGGCAGGTTGTGATGGCAACCAGTGTGAAATGGTCATGATATCAACCAGTCAGAAGCCGACCGGTTGTAATGTCAACCAATGAAAAGTAGGTAGGTTCTGATAACAGGTAATAACATGATGGAGATTATAATGTAAGCCAATAAGAAACCAGTTGCCAACCAATGTGAATCTAGCAGGTCGTGATGTTTCGTTTATACCATGTGATGTTTGGTATTAGTCTCATTTATTGGCCATGTTCACCCTGCACCACTAACTCCCACGGCCCACATGCCGTTATATAAGTGAAGTACAGTATTCTATAAGCTGAGTTAAACTCATTCACCTACTCGTGAGTAAAATATGATCACTTAGTGAATTTTCACATCTTGCATCCGCACAGATATGGAAGACAAAATATCGTTTGATGGATAAAAACAATATCTGAGATAAATACCGGATTTTTAAATGGTTTTGAACTAAAATGCAAAACCACGAATGCCATATAAATATAAACACATGCACACTCACAATAATGAGAAATATGAAGGTGTTATTTATCCTTTCTGTATTTGTTGCCTAACAACCACCGGCACCATCCCGCCGGATACCCTTTCATGGCAGAGCCGTATTTCGAATAAGTGTCTTGTCTAACGTTTGGTTTGGTTTGGGGTTTTTTAACGCCTCACTCAGACATAATCCAGCTATACGGTCTTTAAATAATTGTGTTGGGACCAGATAATCCAGTGATCGACATCATGAGCATCTGTCTACACCACTGGGATATGATGACATGTGTCAACCAAGTTAGTGAGCCTGACTACCCGATCCCGTAAGTCACCTCTTACAAAAGCATGGGTTGCTGAAGACCAATTCTAACCTGAATCTTCACTGGTCGTTTAATTCATCATAAACGAGATTAGCATACAAATGGGAATAAGTGAATATGTTTTTACGCAGCTTATACAATTTTCTAGCAATTTACCCGCGATGACACCAAAAATGGACTTCAGACATTGTCCACATCCGAGAACGAACCCGGACCAACGTAGTGTACTATCGCCCAATCATTACACCCTAATTAGCATAAACAGTTATGTTTTCAATGACATTCAATATTCCCTTTGGAATTGTGACCTACTGTAAAAGAAGACACAAAGAGAATTTCTTATGCTTTGTTACGAACATTGATTGATGCCAACCAATTACACAGATGTCTATGAATAAATTGTCATACATTGCACTTGAATTCGGTAATACGACACAAATTCGTTCCGTTTTTATTTTTTTATGGTTGTTTTTACGGAAAGAAATGACCACGTCAATAATGTTTAGTCTCACGCAGTCACGCGTGGCTGGAAAAAAGGCAAAGGTTTTTGAAGAAGTTCAAACGGGCGTTCCGTAATGGCGATCCGTTTGATGTCCCTTTGGGCTTACCGATGGGCGTGGCAAGTCAGTTGGCATTTTTCTGCCTATATTAACAATAATTAACCGAACAGTTCAAACGAGACTCTTTATTCATTCTGAGATGCTCATTCACTCAAAAAAATGGCACGCGACTTGACTCATCTTCTTCTGCGCATGCGCAGCGCACGCGCGTCCTTTGTCCCAAGAACCGTGAAAATTGTCCCATGAGATTCTGGCACAATTGCTCATTTATATTTGGGGACAGATTCATTATCAGAGTCATAATTTACCGACTGTTTAGACTGATTTAGCGGTATTAACTCATTTTTGTCGTCTTTAATTTCAAACCAGATTAAAATGAATGATGTTTCTGAGAGAGAACGAATTTCAGCTTAAACACTTGTCAAAATTAAAACTGACAGTCTCATCTCGCGCACTTTCAGGAATGCTACAATTTTCTTAAAAGCTTTTTTTACTCAATTTTTGTTTCATCAACAAAGGAAGGACAGTGGGCATGTCGACTAGATTTGGGCAGAATGGGTTGCATCTTGAAAACGATTACAAACGATGCATATGTTATCAACATAATTTAAAACATTTAATTGATCAATTTATTTGTATGAGAATAAAACCAAATACAGGAAGAAAATAAAGACAAAATAACTTTCTCAAAAACAGTGAAAACCCCGTTGATCCAGATGGAGCAATTCTCTGTGATATCACCCGGATAAATATGTGATAAACGAATTATTCTCCCTGTATCCGAAGACTATATCTATACGTTATTTTAACAGGATTTGTCAGGAAGACGAGGATATTTCGGAATATCCCAGTGATTTTGCTGGACAATTAGACTAACGCTTAGTCTCTGAATACATATAATTTTGATAGTAACAAATATACCCATTTAAATTGAAAAGGACTCCCAGTGATTTGGGAATTCGTAACCTGAGGAGATCTAGACTTGCTTCATTTAAAGCTTTAGCATTGCAGGGAGGCTTAGGCAGTAAGGAAAGTAATGTGGTTCAGGGACTGTGAGACTTTCTTATGGATAGGCAGTTTACCAATTGAGTGTGCATCCACTTCTGACGAATCAGACCGTATTTTACTTCCATAATGAATGTTAGACGCAATTATCCCACCGGATACCCATTCATTGCAAGGTGAACAGAGCCATGTTTCGAAAAAAGTGTCATATCTAAAATTTGGGTTTCTTTGTTTGTTGCTTAACGCCGCACTCAGCCATAATCCAGTCTGGACCAGATAATCCAGTGATCAACGGTATAAGCATCGATTGGTGAATGATGATGTGTCAACCAAGTCAGCGAGCCTGACCATCCAATCCTGTGAGTCGCCTCTTACGACAAGTATGGGTTGCTGAAGATCAATTCTAACCTGGGAGGAGACACTGCATGTCGTCACGGATACACTTATGTTTTACGTGAGCGCGTGGTGTTATCACTATTGCATAGTGAATCATAAACACATGTTAATAATAATAATTGTGAATTTATAATGCGTTTATTATTACCCAGGATAACCCAAGCTGCCTGTGAGGCGATAGAAGGTTACTAGTCACATGACTTATCCCACCGGGTACCCATTTTCTGCTGAGGCAATTTTGAACAAACTCACTTGCCTAAGGTGAGACCACATGTTCATGATATCATCGGAATTGCGACCATTTTGTAGCTGACACGGGGTGGGACAGGACGGGGACTCTCAGAGGTCAAATGGCTAAACACGGTCATCCACTCAACTACGGGTGCAATCTCAAAATGCATAAAAATACAAAACCGTATTAACAAGAAAATCGCCCAAATATCACCGGCTGAGATAATTAAGACAGACAACGTGATTTCTTTCGTGGGTTTCTTGTGCAAAGTATTCAGCTCGGATTATGCTGTCGAGCTTATTATTCCACCACTGAAGTGGTCTCGCATTTAACATCGTTTGGGCACGATCAGTGAAGTCAACACGCCTGGCTCGCTGTGTTATTAAATTCAAGCCAATCGTATTACAATTTCACATGGGGAACATGTTCGCTCGTTTAGCTCAAACACGTTTTCGATTTCTCATATGCTCTGTCTGGTTTCTTTATACTCGCGGGGGTTCATATTGTGAGATGAGAGAGTGGATGTTGTCTCGTGCTGCAGACATGTGTGATTTTTTTTTATTTACTTTTTGTGCATATCATGCACGTGCTATCCACCCAAATCAAGAATATTTTTTATGTCGCACGCACAACAATGTAAAGTGAGTGAGTATGGTTTTACGCCGCTTTTAGCAATACTCCAGCAATATGGTCATATCTTGCACATATACACACAGTCTGTAAAGAAACGAGTTTGAACCAGATAAAAGTGAGTGATATCATGAACAACAAACCACGCCATGACATGCATTAAATAAGACACCGAGTTGGATCACCGATAGGTCTCACCGTCACAAAATACCAGCATACTGTTGATAAAACACCGAATGAAACACATTAGCGGAACCAGTGTACACTTGGGGACACACTGACATACAAGTATCAACAACTTTTTATACACAATGAGAACTGCGGGTGTTATTACCCTCTTGGTAGATATACAGTTTAACAGCTGCAATTATTACATTCCATTCTTACCATGCTGGTTTTCCCGTGTTCAATTTGAAGAAGCGAAGTAAGCATGCTGTTGAGATATGCAGTATATATTTTCTTGGAAGCGTTTGTTATGAATATGCTAAATGTTATATTTTATTCGCCGAAATAATTAAGTATTCCCTCAATCGTTTGCTCTAACAAAAGAAACTGATTGAGAGAAAGTTTCACTTTTATTACGAAGATGTTAATCAGTGACAACCTCAATATGTGCTCTACAAATGGAAGTACAAGAAATACACTCAGGCCATATTACAGTAGTTTACTTTTTGCCAGGTCGCTTTGACCGCCAGTTATATGAACTGAACTGAGGGGCAAAGAAAGCATATTGAGTTATTTCAAGAAACTGCAAATTGAAAAGACTGTTGTGAATTGTGATCCTGTCTAAATAAAAAAGTCCCATTCCTTCAACAGTTTGTAAATTGTAATTTCTGGATGGGCAATTGTGTATAAATATACATTGGTTCAACGAAAACTTGTATTTGAACCCACATTACCCTTCCATGTTTTAAACATTGAAAATGAGTACAGAACATGTCTGCCAAGATGGAGATATGGAGATAAACCAGCAAATGACACCTGTGCATGTCTGACAAGATGGAGATATACCAGCAGATGACACCTGTGCATGTCTGACAAGGTGGAGATATACTAGCAGATTAAACCTGTGCATGTCTGGCAAGATAGATATATACCAGGAAATGACACCTGTGCATGTCTGTCAAGATGGAGATATACCAGCAGATTAAACCTGTGCATGTCTGACAAGATAGAGATATACCAGGACATGACACCTGTGCATGTCTGACAAGATTGAGATATGGACATATACCAGCAGATTAAACCTGTGCATGTCTGACAAGATAGAGATATACCAGGAAATGACACCTGTGCATGTCTGACAAGATGGAGATATACCAGCAGATTAAACTTGTGCATGTCTGTCAAGATGGAGATATACCAGGAAATGACACCTGTGCATGTCTGACAAGATAGAGATATACCAGGAAATGACACCTGTGCATGTCTGACAAGATTGAGATATGGAGATATACCAGCAGATTAAACCTGTGCATGTCTGACAAGATAGAGATATACCAGGAAATGACACCTGTGCATGTCTGACAAGATAGAGATATACCAGCAGATTAAACTTGTGCATGTCTGTCAAGATGGAGATATACCAGGAAATGACACCTGTGCATGTCTGACAAGATAGAGATATACCAGGAAATGACACCCGTGCATGTCTGACAAGATAGAGATATACCAGGAAATGACACCTGTGCATGTCTCACAAGATGGAGATTTACCAGCAGATTAAACCTGTGCATGTCTGTCAAGATAGAGATATACCAGGAAATGACACCTGTGCATGTCTGACAAGATGGAGATATACCAGGAAATGACACCTGTGCATGTCTGTCAAGATGGAGATATACCAGGAAATGACACCTGTGCATGTCTGACAAGATGGAGATATATCAGGAAATGACACCTGTGCATGTCTGACAAGATGGAGATATACCAGGAAATGACACCTGTGCATGTCTGACAAGATGGACATATACCAGCAGATTAAACCTGTGCATGTCTGACAAGATGGAGATATACCAGGAAATGACACCTGTGCATGTATGTCAAGATTGAGATATACTAGCAGATGACACCTGTGCATGTCTGACAAGATGGAGATATACCAGCAGATTAAACCTGTGCATGTCTGACAAGATAGAGATATACCAGGAAATGACACCTGTGCATGTCTGACAAGATGGAAATATACCAGGAAATGACACCTGTGCATGTCTGACAAGATAGAGATATACCAGCAGATTAAACCTGTGCATGGCTGACAAGACAGAGATATACAAGGAAATGACACCTGTGCATGTCTGACAAGATGGAGATATACCAGCAGATTAAACTTGTGCATGTCTGTCAAGATGGAGATATACCAGGAAATGACACCTGTGCATGTCTGACAAGATAGAGATATACCAGGAAATGACACCTGTGCATGTCTGAGAAGGTGGAGATATACGAGGAAATGACACCTGTGCATGTCTGACAAGATAGAGATATACCAGCAGATTAAACCTGTGTATGTCTGACAAGATAGAGATATACCAGGAAATGACACCTGTGCATGTCTGACAAGATTGAGATATACTAGCAGATGACACATGTGCATGTCTGACAAGATAGAGATATACCAGGAAATGACACCTGTGCATGTCTGAGAAGGTGGAGATATACGAGGAAATGACACCTGTGCATGTCTGACAAGATGGCGATATACCAGCAGAGTAAACCTGTGCATGTCTGACAAGATAGAGATATACCAGGAAATGACACCTGTGCATGTCTGACAAGATTGAGATGTACTAGCAGATGACACATGTGCATGTCTGACAAGATGGAGATATACCAGCAGATTAAACCTGTGCATGTCTGACAAGATAGAGATATACCAGGAAATGACACCTGTGCATGTCTGACAAGATTAAGATATACCAGCAGATTAAACCTGTGCATGTCTGACAAGATAGAGATATACCAGGAAATGACACCTGTGCATGTCTGACAAGATTGAGATATACTAGCAGATGACACCTGTGAAAGTCTGTCAAGATGGAGATATACCAGCAAATGTCACCTGTGCATGTCTGTCAAGATGGATATATATCAGGAAATGACACCTGTGCATGTCTGTCAAGATTGAGATATACCAGCAGATGACACCTGTGCATGTCTGTCTAGATGGAGATATACCAGGAAATGACACCTGTGCATGTCTGTCAAGATGGAGATATACCAGCAGATGACACTTGTGCATGTCTGTCAAGATGGAGATATACCAGGAAATGACACCTGTGCATGTCTGTCAAGATGGAGATATACCAGCAAATGACACCTGTGCATGTCTGTCAAGATGGAGATGTACCAGCAAATTACACCTGTGCATGTATGTCAAGATGGAGATATACCAGGAGATGACACCTGTGCATGTATGTCAAGATGGAGATATACAAGCAAATGGCACCTGTGCATTTATGTCAAGATGGAGATATACCAGCAAATGACACCTGTGCATGTATGTCAAGATGGAGATATACCAGCAGATGACACCTGTGCATGTCTGTCAAGATGGAGATATACCAGCAGATGACACCTATGCATGTCTGGCGAGGTGATGATAATGAATATAGTACCAGTGTTTTGGTATCGACACTTACTGTATTCAGTTTTGTGGGCCAATCAGCATTTATGTAAATTGAAATATCAAGTTTATGGCTTCTCATATATTTCAATAGAAATAAATTGACATTGACGTAAAATAATGTTAACATCTCTCATACCTCCGAAGACATCTCTTTCAACCAGGGCAAAGTGAAGCTAAGAGGCGATACGGATAATATGAACCCATGTGATCGGGCTTCCAGACGACCTCAGCTGACACTACAACTGCCTTTCTACGGTAACTGGTGTATCATTGGGCGTGGACAGCACCCGCAACTCATTCGTACACTTCACCATGCATGCGGAGGGTTATACTTTCCCCGCTACTCGGAACATTTGGACCAGCAAAATACACCCCCTATATCTACTGACCACATTCTTCACAGGGAAAGTCCAGCATAACATGGCTTTCTGGGAATGGAGCCCACGTGACCACGGACAGTTGTAATGTACCTTGGTCGTCTTGGTATATCTTTAAGTCTGCTACTACAGTGTAAATGATATGTTTCCATTAAATCGACTGACTGAGTTTGGTTTGACGCCGCTTTTAGCAATATTCCAGCAATATTCACGGCGGGGGACACCAGAAATGGGTTTTACACATTTTACCCATGTGGGGATTCGAACCCGGGTCTTCGGCGTAACGAGCAAACGCTTTAACCACTAAGCTACCCCACCGCCCCCATTCAGTCGAGTGAGTGAGTGAGTGAGTGAGTTGTTTTACGCCGCACTCAGCAATATTCCAGCTATATGGCGGCCCATTCAGTCGAAGTCACCGTGGCTGTTGAATATATACCGAATTTATGGTTGATTTGTTCATGTTTTACGTACTTATGTCAGATTCAACTTTAAAATAATGTCTTGTAATTTCTCATCACTGTAACAGTTGTGGCGAGATCATGATTTCCGGAAAATAATAATGATTAATTATGAATTTATAATGCGTCTTTTCCATGTACAAGGCATCAAAGCGCTAACACACAATCTGATCTTTATTACCCTGTGATTACACAATGCCATTTAGAAATTGGTCAAATGTAACATATGTTACTTTCTTTGGGATTACACTACAAATTCTAGTACTTTTTTAGTTGAGCCCCATCCGGGATTCGAACTCGCACCATCAGAGTCAGGCACCTAATCGCCAGCACACATGTTACATTATTACCCTGGATAACCCAGGCGCTAGAAGATTAATAATCACGTGGCGTATCCCACCGGGTACCCATTTTCTGCTGGGTGAACGGAGGCAACTTGAATGAAGGTGAGACCACATGTACCATATGTGCTTCGTTGTTGGGCAGGACTGAAGTCCTCAGGAGTCAAGCTGCCAAACACTGTCACCCATCCAAGGTCTCTCAGCGCCAAAGGTCGCTTGACTTCAACGGATTCATGACCTGAGCTCTACGCACAGGACCACACACCACCACATATAATTATTAAGGATTTAAAAATACATAATGGTTATATGTTAGGAAATTTTAAAAATGCCTTTTCGCATTGTGAACCTTCCGACCAGGGAGAGTACTACCAAACTGTCGGAAAACTTCTGCATGAATTTAGAGGTCTCATTTGTCAGAACAGAAGTTACTACTACAGCAAATTCATCACCTATCAGTTCTAGATGAGATTACAAATTTCGCTTGGTAACTTGTAGTAGGAATAGTGCCCTCTGAAGGACAGGACAGTGTATATCACCTGGCTCTGTCTGTTGCCTTGGTCACAGGAATGAAGACGCTCTCAGACAGAGATACAGCATAGTGCATGCCATCCTCGTTTGTTCTGAAAGGTGACAGCCTTGGTCACAGGAAAGAAGACGCTCTGAAGGACAGACAGCACTGTGTGTATCACTTCGTTTTTACTGGTGACAGCATTGTTCACAGGGAAGAATATGCTCTCAGGGTCAAACACCACAGTTAATATAACTCCCGATCTTATTGGTGCCAGTCTTGTTCACAGGAAATTATACGCTCTGAAAGGACAGACAGCACATTGTGTATCACCCTTCTGCTCAATGGTGACAGCCTAAGTCACAGGAAAGAAGACTCTCTCAGGGATAAACAAAACAGCACAATATATAACACCTCGTTTGTTCTGAAAGGTGACAGCCTAAGTCACAGGAAAGAAGACTCTATCAGGGATAAAACAATACAATGTAGGCACCCTCGTTCTTATTGGTGGCAGGCTTAGTCGCAGAAAAGTAGACGCTCTGAAGAACAGACAGCACAGTGTATCACCTCGGTCATTATGGCCACCGACCTGATCACAGGTGTGAAGTTTACCTGGATGTTTGGAATCCAGTCTTTCACTTGCTGCGAAAATAATCCAAAGAAAGCCACAATTGCAAATTCAACACACTTGGGTGTTAAAGATATATTTACTTTCAACAAAGTCAGCCTGACAACATGCACTTAATATGAAAGACGTACGCTTGAATCTTAAACAGACTTCCACACTTTAAGTAAAACGTTGTTGCATTCTACCTCAACCAGCTTAAGTAAAATAGGTATACAGTTGTAACGAATTTGCAAAATTGACAAATTATTCGGAACTGTTTAGTTATTATTCACAGGGTGACGATTTGATTGAATTCACCAGGCAGGATCATAATAAGAAAAAAACCGCGCAAATTAGCAAAATATGCAGGACGCAAATATAAGACGAATCAAATTCATGTATCATAATTATACTATATTTTGAATTTGGATACTTGTTACAAACATGCATGAATTACAGGCACATAGAAAAATATATGATTTCCAACCCACTTTCTGATAAAATTGTACATAATTAACAATGTTTTATAAAATTGATGGTGTTCCGATTAAAAAATACCAAGGCGCAAACTACCGGTGAAATCCATATGAATGTATCACTACACATCAGTGATGACACCAGATGTTCGCGAAAAGAATAAGCAGGCCCTGCCTGCAACATGCATATGTGTTTGTTGCGAAACTCGCGTAAGGTGACGTCTCAATCAATATGATATGTACAATAAACTACACATGGATAAGCTAGTCCCTGATTTAACCTAACAAGTCGATGTGATTTGGGTCTTCATGAACCCTATTCCACAGTGATGTCATTTCACCTAACAAGGCGATGTGATGTAGGCCCATATGAACCGTATTTCATAGTGAAGTCCTTCACCCTAACAATGCTATGTGATATATAGAGGATATTATGAGTGCCCATGTCATGCTATGTTTACGACACGAGTGCCTAAATGTTCGTATTTCCCGAGCGAGAGCGAGGGATATACATGTACCGATATTTAGGCACGAGTGTCGTAAACATAGTATGGTATGGGCACGAATATAATATTCTGTTTATTACCAAAGTCGTCAAATTGAGGAAAATAACCCAAATCTACCTTCAAATTCAAACATAGGCTGTCTACCCGCCGTCGCCGCATGTAGAACGCAACGTCACAGAAGAAACGTGACGTCATACTAGCATTGTTCATGACGTCACCATGACAAAGTGATATTTTGCCCTAGGGCATCGTATGAAAAATATGAACCCCGATATGTTCGCCCTCGTAGGTAATAAATATCAATATGAACCCTATATTTCAACGCCCAACGTGGCGTCATTTAACCTAACAAGATGATGTGATATGGGTGTATGTGAACCCAAATTCCATAATGATGTCATTTAACCTTACAATGGCTTTTACACTCGTGTACACACCCTATGCCCATCAAGTGTGTGCATGTACTGTTTTGTATCTAACCTATCGGACAAAAGACAGTAAGCATAAATGTTTGGTTGTTGTTGAAAATGAAACAAACCAAAATGGTTATTCGAGGAAAATGTCATGGAGCTGTATTGAACACGTGTATCTTAGTTGAGTATGGGACGCTCAGTTTCTAGTATTCCTGATTAAGTAAGGATTGAAATGAACATATCTCACCGAAAAGAACTTTCTTAAATTATAATCATAAAATATAAAATGAAAAGGAGCCCAGAGACTGTCTTCATTTCCAGCCTGAAACTGTGATAATCTGGACTATTCTAGACGTGCATGGACTTTCTTGGATATTTTTTTTTCAGGATCTGTATGAAAAAATATACTTTCTACTGCCCAGGAGTTTATTATTACATCGAGCGTGAGACAAAGTATGGAGGTGACTCGTTACATGATAAACACACAGCAGTATGGTACTGTTGAAGTGAGCGGGTGAAAAGTGGACGTCGCATCGGCATTAATTTCAGCCACTTTGCGAATAGTGAAAGTGGTGTTAAATTTTAAGTGTACACCACATGGCCGCAGGGGCGATGGAGTAGCGTATTGGTTCAAGCGTTCGCTCGTCACGCCAAAGACCCGGGTTCGATTCCCCACATGGGTACAATGTGTGAAACCCATTTCATGAGGCATGTCTAACGCTGAAAAAATAATGACTTATCACAATTTTCGTAAACGAAAGGTATATTTTATCGTGTAAATAGTAGAAACATTAATAATATGCATCCAAGCTGATGTTAATAGCGGTTATTAATGAAAATCTTACCTGCTTGCTGTAACTAATTGTAAACATCCGGTGCATGTTTTCAGTAGACGAGACGTCTGCTTCCTTTGAGTCACGCGCATCAAAAACTCGTGCAGCGGAAGTGTGTTCTGATTGGTTAAACGCGTAACCATGACATCTCAGGGCGATGCTGGCAAACACCTGTGTGAAATATACAACGCTTCAAATCTGATGTGACAGTTTTTCTACAAATAGTCTAAAACGACGAAGGCAGCATTTGAAAGGATCTGGAACAGTGGGGCCTTGGTGTGTTAGCCTTGTGGGTAACGCTTTGTCTCGTTAGGCAAAGATCAGGGTTCGATTCTCGCTGGGAAACGCATTCTCGGTTTCTTAAGCAGTGGTATGGCTTCAATAGTTAGGACAGCGGCGATTAAGCCGATTTTCTCGTCAAAATACATTTACCACAAGACTGGGTAGCCTAGTGGTTAAAGTGTTCGCTCGTCACGCCGAAGATCCGGTTTCAATTCTCTCAATGGATACAATAGGTTAGGTTGTGTGCTATAACATATTGATACAGCGTCATTAGAATAATCATCAATTGTTCGACTGAAATACAATCTAACGTCATATTTACGGTATCTTTGGGCATTGTGTAATAAAGCTACTTTAAATCGTAACAAATTTTATTTTAGCTGATGTCAAAACAACCTAATATGGTTCATCTTCGATATGACCTCTGCGACAGCGGGGTCTTATACACTTTTCAGACCAATCAAAATAGAAAAAGAAAGAGATAAAAATCGCATGACCACCCGATCCCGTTAGTCGACTCTTGAAACAAGCATGGGTTGCTGAAGACCACTTCTGATCCGGATATTCACGGGTCGAATGCTCGTTGGAACTATAGTACTATCATTTACAGACCGCTGCCATATAGCTGGAATATTGCTGATTGTGGCGTTAAACAACAAACAAACGAAAAAAACAAATAAACGTTTGTCTCTTCCCCGGCCCTCCAAATCGGCGTCGTTGTATAAGCTCGAGTAACAGATTCATGAACATAATACAAATCTGTTTTAATCATTTCCCAAGTTTCACCAATCAACGGAGGTCACGTGAGGGCACTTGAGGAATTTGCTGCCAATGTATATTCATCAGTCTAATGCTTGGAGTGCTTGTTAATTAGCCTCGATTGGCATCTTGCTGCCTTTGGTGTAATGACCACAATCGTAGTGGGGTCAGTCAATTGAGTGTGAAGTGCATGCAGAAAGTTTGGCCAGCATGTCCAGCGTGATTTTAAGGGTAGTCCCCTACACTTCTCGGTTCATTTTGTCTTTTATGTTTAAGCAATATTATATCTGAAAAATCACTCAATGATTCTTCATGATTATATTTTTTTTCAAAAGTAATTTTTTAAAAATGATCCGAAATACACATCTGCTGGAAGGTGTCTTAGACATCGTATCCTTGAGATTGACTAATTTGCTTCTTTCGCCATAACAATTTCAACATTTCAAACATTGTACAGGTCATGTGGTTGCAAACATTCATGTCTTACGTCAGTCTAGTAACACGATATCGGATTCATGTGAAAATAATAACCTATAGTTATATTTATAATCGTATGATAATTACCGGTGAAGATACGGGTTGAAATTAGTCTTCAGCAACCCACGCTTGTCGTAAGAGGCGACCAACGGGATCGGGTGACATTCCATCGTATCCCAATTGCGTAGATCGATGTTCATGCTGTTGATCGCTGGATTGTCTGGTCCAGACTCGATTATTTACAGACCGCCGAAGCATAGATGGGATATTGCTGAGTGCGGCGTAAAACAGCAAACAAATAAAAGCTAAGACAAGCAAGACTTGGTTATTCGATAGTGAGGTTTTCATTCGTATTATGTAGCGAGAACTACGGTCTTATATAATGGGATTGTTTAAGTATTTTTATTCGGGTACTTTAGGCGATATTATATACACTATATTAATGAGTAAATAAGACCCGGGTTCGATTCCCCACATGGGTACAATGTGTGAAGCCCGTTTCTGGTGTCCCCAACGTGATATTGCTGGAACATTGCTAAAAGCGGCATAAAACAAAAAACTCACTCAAGCGGCATGGGTTCTCAATCTAAATGTACACAGTAACGAGCAGATTGAAATGTGGATTTATTAGTGAATATTTTCTTTTGCACGACACTTACAAATATATGGGAACGGTGTCCTGTTTAGACCTGAATTATAACCTTTTTTTTCTGATGAAACAATGTTTTGAAACAACATTTCATATTTCTATTTGACAGTTTCATCAATTCTTTGTCGTATCATTTTTAACATGTCTCTAGATATTGACAGTTACTATATTTCATACAAATAACTGAGAATTATGGACTCGTACATAGGACTTAAAACTTCAGAGTAAACAACTTAATTATAAAACATCCATTCTGTGCAATACGGATTCGGTAGTTTCTCTCAAATTTACAGGACGTCGTTTTAAACGAAACTGTCATCTTGAAACGGGTCACACAAAGCCGTGTTTGGTTGGATTTGAAGATGATTTGCGGGACGCTTCTTCTAGTAATGCTGACGATTACCAGACTATTTTTAAAATCTTCCCAAACTTTTGATTATCAGGGGAGAGTTAGTGGGTGAGTTGTATTTTTACGTCCCGTACATCACATAGGCACGTATTTTTAAAATTAGATCTCCTTCACCATATTCTTCTTCTAAACGTGTAACGTAGATCAAATTCAGAATATGTTCACAAATTAGATCACGACAATGTTTGCAGATCAATTATAACCTACATTTTCTCATTCAAAAACACTAGTGACTTTAACACAATAATATTTTGAGACCAATTATGTTTTTTCCGCCTCAAGGTGGACTATGGCCTGATTGACAGCTGTCGCCCATGGCAAAAGAAATGATGTTTGTGAAACTCCTTACAGTGGTGTCTTAATCCCAAACACAACATTACACACCAGAGAGACACGTTGCGCGCTCTGAACCGGAGTTTGCCGGCTCATCTGCCTCTGACGGTATGACGTAATCAATTTCCCGTTTCAACCCAGACACCCCTTTGATCTTTAGTAAAGACCAGCATCCATGATCGGTCACGCAAATCAACATGGAAATTAGAGAGAAAATAAAGGTTAAGGATTTCCGGATCTCCTTAATGACACGCCTAAATATTTCGCAAGATTAAACCGAGTGAGAAACTTAGATAAAGAAGATTTCATGCAGGACTTTATTAATGGAATTAGTACGAGATATTTGTTTGTGTGAGAAATACGCATAATCAATCTCTACATCATCATCATCATCATCTTTGTAGAGTGCAGCAATGTTTGCGAAATTTGAACAAGTCATGCATATATATTACACTGGGGATGATTGACATGAAAACTTTATATATTAATAACCAACAGTAAATTAAAATTGATAAGGAGATCTGTCTCACTTCACACACACACACGCACGCACGCACGCACGCACACACACACACACACACACACACACACACACACACACACACCAACACAAACACAAAATTGAGAAAAGCGAACACATATTTGCCTGCTGAGTGTTTAGGGAAGAGGACTATATAGAAGTAACTGTACCAAAACAACTTATTTCAGTAGTTAAGGATTCATTTTGTTCTGATCAAATTATTTCCGCTTACTCATATATTATCTTGCCTAAAATAAACCATGAAACGTTAGTTGAAAACTATAATGCGTTCCCGTCCGATGGTCCAGTTGTAATTTAATATTTATATTTTAAATTTTGAACATTAAACTCCTTGTAATTGCCAACAAATATTTTTACTTTATATTCGTAACAATTAAATCAAAAAGTTAGTGAAAGGAGACATTTTTAGAATGTGTTCATGCATGTCGAAATATTTCACGTGCATCGACGAAATCATGCGCGTGAAATTACTTTCTATCCGCCATGTTTATTACGAAAACGTTGCCCGTGTCAATCTCGACAAATATGAAGCGAGTTTATTTCGAAGACCCCCGAACCCCGTCAAAACAGGACATATGCACTCGTATGGTACGGGAGCGACTCAAGAGGAGGTAATTCTAAAATACCGTGGCGCTAGTTGGCGCGATTTCATTGGCTGTTTTGTCCTCTGCGCATCAAATTCAAACCCCGGAAATCTAGCCGCTCGTGTATTGTTTGGGTAATGGCCTTCAGGTAATTGTACTGTTTTGAAGAAAGAAATCGCGATATTTCCATGAAAATGAAGCCACAGTGAGTATTTAAAGTTTACAGTGTGATGCATGATGCAATAGTTTCAAGATGGAGTCTCTCAAAGTACGCGATTGTTACTTTTGTAATCGAAAAGTTCAAATAATTGGCGATGCATTCGACGTGGATGGGGCAAGAACGGGATAAGTTTGTCACACAAATCTCCGTGATATTAGATTTCGCAAGTCTGACAAGGTCTAGACCAATGATTGTTGATTTTGATGACAGATATACTACTCTGTTTGCCTCTGTCATCAGTAAATAAACATTGGTGATATTTCAAAGGTTTGTTGTTTTAGAACCTCATATTCACTTCTATGCAACTGGCAGTTGTGATTGTCAGATGGCTGACAGTCTGTGACAAATCGAAAAACCGCTCCGCCTTAAAATAACCAGAGGAAATAAATACACTCACTAAAATTTACGAAACTTTACCGAGTCATTAATGACATTATTTAATGTCACTGTGTGAAGTGGTTACGATTGACCATGGTATCCTACTGCAATACCCATGAATTGAACCAGAAAATTTGAGAAGGACCCATCTGCCATGTTTTCAATGCTGTACCTAACTATGACAAGCATTAGGCCAATGGAAATGGATTAAATTAACATGCACCTTCTGAAATTGAAATATATTGTATGATTTATGTCATTAAACTTTATGTCATTATACTCCAAGCTAAATGAATCACCAGATTATTATACCTATAAAAACCTTCAATGAAGAAAAATAGAAAATCCAAATGATGTGACGCTCTCTCCACATACACATTCAACCATAATATTAAGATATGTTTTTCTTTTACCTCTTTCAAGAAAGAATATTTGTGGGAAGACTTGTGGAATTGATCAGTTCTACCCTGGACTTTATTTCAGTTGCAGGTGAAAAGTATTTAGGCAATGGCAAATATATATCATAAAGATAAAAGACCAGGGGTTGCAGTCATGTTACTACTTTTGAAATGATAAATGCATTACTTATGCATATTTATATCCTGTGAACAATATATTCTTGTCATTACCCTGATCGTCAATGTCTGATAAGTGATTCAGATATTATATTAGACCTCTAACATCTCAGGACCCCCCCCCTCCCTCCCTCTAATTTCGAGCACTGCCTGTCATGTCTTTGCATCGATGTATTTACCTTATGTTTAATGTTGAAGTCCATAGATTCAACTTGTGAAGATCCGGATTAGAATTAGTCTTCAGTAACCCATGCTTGAGGCGGCTAACATGATCAGGTGGTCATGCTTGCTGACTTGGTTGACACGTCATTTTATCCTGGTTGCGTAGATCGATGCAGATGCTGTTGATGACTGGATTGTCTGGCCCAGACTCAATTATTGACAGACCGCTGCCATGTAGCTGGAATATTGCTAAGTGCAGCATTAAACAACAGCCCAACCATAGATTCAACTTCAGTAGGAACACAGTTAAGGCTGGATTAATTTCATTACACCTCAGACAACTGAAGATGAAGGCTTTTAAGAACCTAGACTAACATCTTGTCTTTGAAATGAACATATTTTACAGAAAAAACTTTTCATTAAAAATGATGAAAAGGATCCCAGAGACTTTCTTCATCTCAGACTTGCCACATATTGTAGACTTGCCACATATTGTAGACTTGCCACATATTGTAGACTTGCCACATATTGTAGACTTGCATGGGCTTTCTTTGATATATTTGTTTCAGGGTCTGTATGACCATGATGACAGCCTATCAAGAACCATACAGTTTAATGTTGTAGTCAGTTGTATCTGTAGCGTTAAGATAATTGAGATATGATTCATATCCTGATACAATACTTCATAACCACACATTAGAATCCTTTGTTTTCAAATTTCCTGCAGCAAAGAGGGGATAATGGGTGAGAAACGTAAGTGTGAGGCACTGTGCACAATACCAGGAAATACTGAGGATTCTGCTTAGACTAATTCTTGAATATTGTTGGTTTTTGGGGTACTGTTTAAACAATGTTAAATGTTTTTCCATCAATTGTATTGTAATGGATCGTATGTATCGGATACAAGAGTTGTAAATCAGTGGATTGTCAGCCTCACATTGCAATACAACATTCTGTACTGCTTGATCGTTACACAACTAATGCTCAGTGAAATTTATTAGTTTTGGAACTAGTTGCCAGGCAAATAGTAATTAGTATGTATATTCTTTCTTTACACTACAATCTCTTGAAAATAATCTGCAGCATACAAGACTGAAGAGAAATAGGACTGTGATATTTTGGTCTTCCTAATGTGACCTTATAAAGATGACTTACAGACTGGTCTGGACTTTATTATGTGTTTATCAAGCAATGTGCTTTTGGGGTAAATGCAGTAAACGTCATCGACCCCTGTTTAAATTTCAAAGACAAAATGCATCATTTTGATTGCCGTCTCTCATTAATGCTCTTATGCCAAAGGTTGAAGTTTCAGGATTCAAACACAGGAGTACATTTCTGGATCCGTGGATAGGCGTTAATGTTTCTTGTTTTGTAATCAACCCTAAATTTCTATTTGTTCTTGCAGGAGAGGAAAGACCCCTCGGAAGAGAAATGGGACCCAACAGTTTGATCCGGTTGAGGTGGGTTGAATATTGACAATTGTTAATTGTAACATGGAATAAATGCTTGTACCATATTAAGAGCAGTATCTTTATTACCGGACAGTTATCACTGTTGGATGAAGCACAATGACTGTAATCTTAACTTTGTCTCAGCGCAGTGCATGTGTTGATAGTCAAGATAATAAGTTGTGCATACACAAAGAAAACTATCTTGCTTGGGAGTTATCTATAACTGCTCCGAGGCAAATATTTGATTACATGTCTGCAGCAAATGATAAAATAATTCCCAGTTTAAATAAATAAATCCCAATTTCTTTGAATTCTTGAAAATAAGAATATTGATTTTAATCCAACTTTGAAAAAAATCATGATTTTGTCCATATTTGTATGCAAAGGGGACTTCGTTTGGATTTTTAGATATTTTTGATAAATTTCTACTAGGCTATGCTACTATTGTTAAACTTGTTTTGTAAACTTGTCGATGTGATTTGTCAATATTACTCGATAGTAATAACTAAAAATACAACCTGTTTGACTGTTACCATGGTTACACTTTTGAAAATTACAGGTATATTGTCGTATTCGCCCCCTGGAAAACCCAGAGGAACCGCTGTGTGTCAAAGTCTTGAATAACCGTGTTGTAGAGCTGACCCCATCAGAGGTAAGTTCTGCACTGATAGTCTAGTTTCACAGCTAGTGCATGTCTTTTCTACTTGGCTGTCTGAAGTGTTTCTCCAACCTAAGAATACTGTCTGTCAGTGAATGCCTTCAGTCAGGATCTACTGTCTGTGCACTGGTAGTTGAAGTGTTTCTCAAGACCACAGACAATCTGATTTTGTTAAGATCATTTAAAAGGGCTCGATTTCTGTATTTAGGAGCTGCTCTGGTGCAACATAAAACTGCAAAATGCAATGCCATATTTATACAAACTTGCACCCAGTGACTCATATTTTGTCTTTCCAAGATCACATCATAGATTCAAATCGCTATTATTGGTTTGTATTACAGGGGGGTAAGCGCAGTAGTTGGAGCTTTAAAACAAATGCACGTGCGGTACGTTATGAGCTTTAATTTAGACCAACCCTACTTGTTCTCGGTGTTTCATTTAATGTACATACCCAGTGTAGGAAAGATGTAGAAAATCTAGCCTGTCCACAGGACTGGCAGGTCAAATTTTTTACCAGTCCTGCCAAAACCTAGCCTGTCCTCCAAATATAAATAAAACACCTTCGGCAGTAAATATTCAAAAAGGTTATAATCATTATATATATGTCATTGGTTTGCTAAAATTGACCCGACATGAGGACGGACTAGACATTTTTTTTAACCCGTCCTCCACAAAATTCACCCGTCTCGGACGTTGGGACGGGCTATCTTTCCGACACTGACATACCCCCTTGTAATACAAACCAATAATAGCGATTTGAAACTATGATCATTTGTTAAACAACTTTTATCCTAAGTTGAATAAAATTCTGAGTTTTAAATGTTCGATTGGCAAGGTCAAATTATGAGGATGTGCAATCTCAATTTCACCCTTTTCGATTTACTTTTTTGTTTAAAGTGAAATTCATCGGTACTTTTTCACTGCAAATAGACTATAATTATTCTGATGTGATACCCATGTGTGTGAATCTGATATCCCTCTATAAGGGTCACATGCAAACTCAGTGGTATTTGTTAGCAATTTGAAGTGGTCAGGCTCTGTGTTTGTTGATAGTGTCACCCTGGTATATTGTTACTCATTGATTTGTTTCAAATATTTCCAGATCACTGTTGCTGAAATACTGCTCAGTGTAACTTTAAAAAAACAGATTTAACAACCTTCCCAACCAAAGTAAAGTTACTCAGATTCTGTATGAAAAAGAACAAGTATAGGCTGATGGAAATCAAAATGTTAAATAATTTCTAAAGCATGAAATGTTAATTTTTTTATTTTGGACCAAAAAATCAACGCAGGTCAGTGTTTAGGTATTTTCTGAGGATATTATATGTGAGTTAACTTTCAGCTGTACATGGGGAGACGCCAATGGGATGTGGAAGCAGTAAGTCTGTGGCCAAATTCCTGGCTTGGAGTAGATTTAGTCTGCTTACCGGTAGTTATGCTTTGTGTGGCTTGTAGTTGGGTTTATTCAGTATGTTCATGCTCATCCTAGAGTCTTCTGTAAATTCCATGTTGTTAACTGTGTGGTGAGACTATTGGGAATGACGTCTTTTTGGATAAGTTTTGACATGTTGAATCCTTGCATATCTGCTAAACACTTTAAGGGATTTGGATAGAGAACTTTGACAATGGGCCATTTTCAGGATTATTAGCCATTTTCTGAATTTAGAATGGGCCACTGCCCTTTTATCAATAGTAAACTTAAAAATTTTAATGGGCCATTTTTTATTCTACTGTGCAAAATGGCCCATAGAGCCTGCCTTTCCCAATCCCTGCACTTTGAATTAAAAAGTGGAAATCAACGTTGCAGCAACTGATTTTTGTCTCTGAATATTTAAAGACTTGTACAGCTTTTATCTGTCTGTGGTTGAATACAACTGAAAATGTTGTGAAAATAATAAGTCTCCCATGATAATACTGAACACATGAGAATCTACAGAAAGTTCATGGATTTTGTTTCAGATTTAATTGGAAAGAGATCTTTCTTCCTAGACTGACTAAAGATTTAATAGGCCACAGCTTATTTCAGCATGTTCAGGCTATCGATTTGATTTAACAAGTGTTATATATTTTATTTGTCTTGGGACTAACAGACCTGTGGCAATGTGTAACCTTCCTGTTGTAGAAATGTTTTGTACAGCATGATGAAATATTTAACGTTAGTCTGGACCATTCTTATCCATTGTCTGAGATCCAAGCCTCCACCATTAACAAGTGATGGAGATATATCTCTTCAGAGAAGGATTCAATTTCTCTTATTACCAAAGATCTCTTCCCAATCTTTGTGTTGGTGTGTGAGTGAGGCAATGTACAGGTTTGATCAAATAACAGAATGGTCTTGTTGAAGTATTTAAGTTTATTAGTGGGAGTCCTGGAAATAACTGGCTGTGTATTTTCAAATTTTGCCAAAGTTCTGGCATCCACTACAAGACAGACTGTTATCAAGCTTACTTGATATCTCCATTTCTATGTGAGAAATACTGTGAACACATCTGCTGACGTAGCTTCCTATTGTAGGTGATGTCACTGTCTCCAAGTCTTTTATCATCAACTTTGTACAGAATTTCATCTTTTTATTAATTTGAAATTAAACCTAATTAAACCTTAAGCAAATATGTTCCTAAAACCACTACCTCATTCAGGCTGGATAGTTTTATATAAAAGAGGACTGTTTGTCTTGAAATTTTATCTGGAATAGATGTTTTGAAGGATGTTCTGATACACGTTTAACACAATTTCATTATGCTAATAGTAAGTTATACAACCAGTTGTATAGGGGTAACTATTGAGGGGGAAACAACTATTGAGATAGAGATAGTCTATTGTGACCAACTATTGCAATACTATTGCAATAGTTTTTTCTCCTTGAATTGTCTCATTTGAAGTCATTTCCCAAATGTACGTATAGTTTATATGAAAGAAAAACACCCGCTCTGACTGGGTTCGGTATCCCGGGTGCTTCGTTTCTTGGGAAGTAAACCCAAGTAAAAAATATTGCACTTTTGATTTGCGATTGTACGCTTACAATTTTGTTTATATGTTTTTTCATAATCAGCAATGTATATTATATGTCCTGAGTAAGTGATAATTGTGTTTGAATTATGTTTGATCTTTTGGTTGCATGTGACCTTTAAAGTAGTTTGTCAATGTAATAGTTGACAAGAAACTTGAAACCCAGATCAAGTAAACAGTTAACACATAAACTCAGTGAAGCTGCAAGTCTACACTCTAAATCAAAGTGAACGAATCTGGTACTTCCTGTAATTTGTGCTGCACATTTATCATCAGAAGTCAATTACTAAACTGCCGATAGTCACACATACTATTGAAGCATCAATAGTTTTTCGTTTCTACCAATGTACCATCCGTTAATTGCTATCAGAGAGTGAACAATTTCAATGCATCGATAGTTCGATGCATCGTTACAGGCTTACAGTTGTATCACAGGTAAATAGTTCTTCACAAGGAGATGGGTCTTCATGCTGAAGTGCTCAACATCGTTATTAGTTTGGTTGAAGGCAGCAGTCCCTTGGTGTTTACATCTTTTTAGAATACATGAAAAATGCATGGACATCAAAATGTTTAAACAAGTGTGTTTACAGGTATGTAAATAGTACTAAATACCATTATGCTACAACATGTCCACCACTGTAAGTGTGATGAACTGTGAAGTATGATGATAGTTATTTCAATCATGACAGAAGAGTGATTAGACAGCTATTTCGTTCATCGTTTATTTAAATCAGTATGAAGCTATGGTAATGAATGGACCCAGCATGTATTTATCATATAACTAGAATGGAGATGTCGCTGGGCAGATGCTTGGAATAGTCTTTGTCTTGATTGCCAACTGTCCAAACCTGTGCATTGCTTCACCTTGTTTTCCCTGCTTCCTAGACCAGGTGATGTTAGTTGCTTTGTGCATGTGTTTCTAACTTATGTTTTCTGCCGTTGTAGACCGCTGTTAATAGGAACGGACAAGCCAAGGAGGTAGGAGCTTGTTGTGAAGTGTTGTTGCCGGGAAAGTCCCAGTGTGATGTAGACAGTGATACAATCTGCTGAGTGAAATTTGAAATATTTGCCCAAAATGCAGTGGTGCTGTTTGATACAGATGGCCTTAGGATATGTTGGTGATATCAAACTTCAATATGATATTCTATGTCATCAATTTGATAAGAATTCTGGAGGATATTTTGGATGACGATCAGTCTGTCTTGTAGACAATGAACCTATCTGATTCTCTGTAAATGTTAAATTTGGATTTGATAATAATAATAATCCTCAACGGCAATTTTAATCAGGGTTGACAGAATTTGTATCATAGCTTCTTTTGACTTTTGGTTTAGTTAACAAGAAATGATAGTTAGTTTTGGCAGACCAGTTGTCATATCTTTTCACTCAAGTGGAACAGAGTTGTCAGCTAATGATAAGTTTTTTAAATACAGCAGAGAAATTGGACCTGTTGCCAAAAAAGGGGTCTTTTTCAACTTTTGAAGAATATAAATGTGTTAAGGGTTTTAACTGTGTTCTGAAATAATTCTGTTAAGACTTATATGGATTTGAAAATATGACATTATTTAACTTATTGTTTAGACCTTTACATATTTTGCATTATTGATTTTTGCTCGTATCTTCTGTATTTTGACTGCATGTTGAGGTTGAATCATTACATGGTGGAGCTTGACATACATGTGCATGTTGGTGACGTTCTTCATACTGTGCTTTAGATCTACGCTAGTTTGGTGGTTTTCTTAGATTTAGAGATTTGTGTGTTTGTGCGTGTAGTGGCAGTTGTAAGTATTTTTTAAAACTTTTTTTCTACTAATTTTGTGCTAATGCATTTCAGTGTTCCATCTTGTGTTCTGATGAGGAATGTTGGATCATTCTGCTAAAATCAGCTTTTGCTGAAGAGTATTTTTGTTTATAGTAAAAGCCCAGCCCTTTCTGAAACTGAAAGTAACACATACAGTTGTAATGTAACGGGGTAAGCCGTCTCCATTGTCTGGGGGCACTGGTGGCTTAGTTCTCTACCTCACCGCTATTCGCTGTACAGAGTTGTGTGCCCTTGACATGCCAGAAATTCATGATTGTAGGTGTGAATTCCTGTTTGTCGTGGAATATTTCTAGGTTTGTCAGCACTCTATCCATGCTCGTGGGTTTTACAAAAATGGTACCGATTTAAGACCTGCATCATTCTGGGCTCTCTTCCCACATTAATCTGACATGCTGTGATAGCTGGAATACTGTTTAAAACAGCATGGTGCTGCCATTCATTGTGTGGAGAGTTTGGGTTTTTGTCTTGACATTCAGTACTGCAGTGTCTTGGGAAATAGAAGTGAAAGTTCCAGGTTAGAATTGGCCTTCAGCAATCTATGCTTGTCGTAAGAGGTGAGGTGTGGTGAGGTGAAATTGGGTTTTACGTCGTGCTTGAGAATATTTCGCTCATATGATGGCGTGTATATGTGTATGTGCGGCTACTTGTACTAGCCCAGATTGAAGCTGGTTTTATAGTGCTAGCCCACTGAGATACCATGCCGCAGTGAAGCATGAATACCCCACTCAGACACATTATACTGACTCCTAGCCGACCAGTCCTTGTTGTACCCATTAATGCCGAGCGCCAGGCAGTGACCAAGAAGTACCATATTTTAACGTCTTTTGGTATGACGCGGTCGGGGAACGAACCCGTGACCTTCCGCTCTCCGAGTGGACGCTTTAACCACTACACCACAGAGGCGGTCGCTTGTCGTAAGAGGCGACGGACAGGGTTGAGCGATCAGACTAGCTGATTTGGTTGACACATGGCACAGTATCTTGTATGCCAGTTGCTTAGATCAATGCACATGATGTTGATCACTGTATTGTCTGGTGCAGACTCGATTATTCACAGATTGACGTCATATAGCTGGAATGTTTCTGAGTGCGGCGTAAACCTAAAATCACTCTCACTAGATTGATGCTCATGCTGTTGATCACTGGATTGTCTGGTCCAGACTCGATTATTCACAGACAGTCGACATATAGCTGGAATATTGCTGAGTGCAGTGTTAAAGAACAAACAAACAACATGTGGAGTACAACTTGACCTACTTTCTGTCCCAGATACAGTACACGTTCCAGCACATATTTGACGAGTACACCTCCCAGAAAGCCATCTATGACTACGCGGCCCTACCTCTCGTAGAGGACCTGATACACGGCAAGAATGGTGGGTATATTCTGATTGGCTAGTCTCCCCTCCCAGAGCTTAGGTATTGTTTAGTTGGAGCCCTCTCATTTTACTGGTCATATTTTTTACCCTTACCAGCTCGATGGCTGATAGTGGCCCTAACTCCGCAACAAGTGTTAATAAAATTCCCATTGGGGAATAAAAACAGGGTTTGAACAGGCTTGAAAATGCCATAAATGTCACGTTTTACCCTAAACATCCCCTAAATTTGTTAGTTTTGAAAAAAGCGTGATTTGCACTGAAAAGGCTCTAAGTTTAATAAAAACTTGTCAAGTTGTGATTTTACAGGAAAATAAAACATAAAAAATATGTCATGTATGAGTCAACACTCTTATATATTGAATCAGGTCATTATGGTCACTGGTCATTATTGTGGTATATTAACAATGTCAGCATGGTCAAAACATGTGTAGATTGATGTTCATGCTGTTGATCACTGGATTGTCTGGTCCAGATACGATTAATTTTTCCTTATCCTGACTCATGAGGTAAGAAGCAATTAAGCATGAGTCAGGATAAGTATAAAATATCAATTTTAATAAAAAAAATGACATTTTACAGACCCAGATGCCATATAACTGGAATATTGCTGAGTGCAATTTAATAATAAAATTACATTTACATAAAACTCATTCACTCACTCACTCAAGTTATTTTTTGTGTCAACTCCACAACTATTTTTTCCAGGCCTTCTGTTCACATACGGCATCACATCGTCAGGGAAAACATACACCATGACAGGCAGCCCCCAGGACCAGGGTATTCTGCCAAGATGTCTGGACGTTCTCTTCAACAGCATTGAAGGCTACCAGGCCAAGAAATATGTATGTTGTCTACAAAAAACACAACACTTGCCTAGAACACTTTCAACATATGACACTCAAAAGGAGTTTGAGAGCTGCTGTTTCAGTCAGATTATCATAGACCTGTGAAGATCTCAGTTAGAATTGATCTTCAGCAACCTGAGCTTGATATAAGAGGTGACTAAGGGGATCAGGCCCCGATTTATTGAAACAAACTTAAGTTTTTACTCAAATTTGGACAATTTGAAACAGTTGAGTTTCAAACTCAGTTTCATTTCTAAAACTAAAAAGACAAAACAACTCATGTAACCTATCTACCAAACTCAGATTGTCTACTAAGTTTGAGTTTAACATCGATTTCAATCTATTCTGGGAAATGCCTTTTCTTGTGTTTTTTTCAAGTTTGAGTAAAAACTGTAACTTAAGTCAAAACTCAGACATAAGTTTGTTTCGAGAAATCGGGGCCAGATGGTCATGCTCACTGACTTGGTTGACACAAGTCATCGTACCACAATTGCGTAGATCGATGCTCATGATCTTGATCATTGGATTGTCTGGTCCAGACCACTGTGAAATATAGCTGGAATATTGCTGAGTGCAGCGTTAAACATATATTACTATAAAGTTATAGTGACAGATGAACTGCAGTCGTATAAAAGAACTGGGATTTCCTTAACTTGTTTTGAGTAGTATACATGCTCATCCCGCATAATTGTCATTAAGTTTTATTCTGACCATGTGGCTTATTGGCTATGCATCCCAGACTTTAACAAATTCAAAGACTGCCTGCAGACAAAGGTCACACATTTATCTGTCAGTTTTCAGGGTTGGAATAGTGTGTAACTGATATTCACTTACAACATACTGACCTGACCAGTTGTCAGAAGCTGGTGGACTAGTATATTAAATACAGTATTTGTCTATGTTTTGCATATTTTAGGCTATCTTCAAAGTTCCTTCTTGAAATGAATATATATTCCAGAAATTCCACTCATCAGTTTCCCAAATGTGCTATTCTCACATGAAGTTTGAACAAATGATTCAAAATGTCATTTTATTCTAGCGATCACATATTTTTGTTTCCACATGTAAAGAATAGCTACAGGAGTCAGAAAAGTCTATACATTAGTGGTGGTCTGGATTAATTGAAATAATCGAAGATTGGTCGCAGTGACTAAACGACCAAGCAATCGATCATTTTTCTCATAATCGAACACAAACAATTCTGGAACACTTGTTTCCATTAAGATGGTTTTGTCTGTTACATTTCATGACCACTACAAGCCCGTTCCAAGTCATGGTTGAATTTATCTTCAAGACGCAAAGAAATTAATGTTCCTAACCTACTAGTCATCCTATAAAAAATGTGAAATTTGCCAATGCCTTTTGTGCAATTTGCAAAAACACCAAAGAACTACAGGGTTTTTTCTTTATTTTTTTGTCCATTAACAACAATAATCAGGAAAATTTCATAAATGACGCTAACCAATTATTTTCGATGATTGATCGGTTGTAATGAACCAATCATCAATTATGAGATTTTGACCAATTCCCAGCACTACTATACATATAGTTTTTTTGTGGCAGATGTTCCGGCCAGACAAGATGAACGGATTCGAGGTGTGCACAGAGGCCGATGCCATGATGGAACGCCAGAGGAGAGAGATTCTGCCTGGTCTGACTACACCCAAGACGCCATCTACCCCCAGACACACGTAAGATGCTAATGAATCTGTGCCTATATATGGGTGTGATGCGTGGGTACTTAAGGTTCAAAGAGACCCCTAATGACATATTCTAGACATAGAGGACTGAAATGGATAAAATGGGGTAGCCTAGTGGTTCAAGTGTTCGCTTGTCACTCCGGAGCCATGGGTTCAATTCCCCACATGGGTTCAGTGTGTGAAGCACATTTCTGGTGTCCATCGCCGAAAACGTAAAATCAAAACTCACTCACTCACTCTTTGTAATACTGATCACTGTATTGACTGGCCCAGATTCAATACAGGCCATTGTCATATAATTGGAATTTTAGCTTGTTGTAAGTGGCAACTAATGGGATCGGGCGGACAGACAAGCTGACTGGTTAACACATGTATGTCATTGTATCCCAATAGTGTAGATCGATGCATATCATGATGATTATCTGGTCCAGACTTGATTATTTATTGGTATATAGCTGGAATATTGCTGAGTGCACCGTTAAACAACAAACAAACCAACACACAGATAGGAAGGATAACAATATATGGATGAACAACTTCGTTATAGCTGTGAGAGCGACGTTTCGGTGTAGGTTCTAACACGCTTATCAAGCAAGCGATGACGGTGGTGTTGGAACCTACACCGTAACGTCGCTCTCACAGCTACAAAGAAGTTGTTCATCCATATATTGTTATCCTTCCTTATCGCCTCAACTTCTAAATGCCTCTCAAAGAAGTCAACACACAGATGTTATTATTATTATAGGACATTTATATATAGCGCACATATCCACGCAACTAGTGCATGCTCAAGGTGCTGGTATTTTTATTTCTATTTCTTTTTCCTCGATCGTTGATTGTCAATCTCAACGGCACATCGTATTATCAATCTCAACTCCCTGAGGAGTATACAACGCTTGCTGGCACTAGGCGCACCGGTTATTGTGGCTTTCTCATCTTAACGAGGTTCAGATGTTGTTACTCAGTGGTGTGTGAAGCAACGGTTTTCTTTCCAGTGAGAAGGTTGCATTTGGCGGCGACAGTGGTCGGAACCGAGACCCGTCCAAAGTTGGCAACATAGAACAAGACAATAACTACGGTGTGTTTGTCTCCTACATCGAGATCTACAACAACTTTGTCTACGACCTACTTGAGGAACTGCCATACGACCCAATCACAGGCTATAAGTAAGTGTGCAAGTTTTAAGTTTGTTAAATGATATGAATACATGTTTTAAATCGGTGTAAATACTGGACTGAATGCAGATGAATTTCCATCTGAATGTTTTTATTGCATCTCTAAGTGAACCTACAGTGGATTCAGATTCCTTGGACACCTTGTTGACAGTGTAAAAGGGAATGTGATACAGTGCAATGCAGTGATGACTTAGCATAAAATCACTGCCAAACTTTTCTTTTGTTTGTAAACAAACATTCATATTGCAAATCTAGTCAGAGCTTCGATGACAGCAACCGCACAACCTATGTAACCTAAGGGTCACTACACAAATTGAAATAGTGTTCCACGTTTTAGGATGTTTTCTCAGTGAAAGTAGGGGCGGTGGGGTAGCCTAGTGGTCAAAGCGTTAGGATGTTTTCAAAATAGGGGCAGTCGTCCGCACCGAAGACCCGGGTTCGATTCCCCACATGGGTACAATGTGTGAAGCCCATTTCTGGTGTCCCCCGCCGTGATATTGCTGGAATATTGCTAAAAGTGGTGTAAAAAATACACTCACTCACTCAGTGAAAGTAAACCATTCTGTCTGTCAATTAGTTGTGTAAACTCATCAAAAATGAAAGCATCAAGAAATATACACACTATTTTGATTGGACAGTGCAAGATGCAGAGCTACAGATAACTGTTTGGGTCATTGAGTTATGTACTCACTTGTGTTCATCTCAATCGGGTATCCTAATTTTTCTTTGAGTAACCAAATAAATTGTACTCACCTCATTCAAACTCAATTGGGTATTTTGCCATTTTCAATTACATTTGAAAATATAGTAAAGTTTAAATGTTAATGTTTGTTATTTATGTTTAATCTGTAATATGAGAAATGATAAGAAAGACTGCAAGTTGTCAAGTTCATGTCCCGAAATAGAACATTTCAGTATACTTCAGTTATTTTATCTATCCACTGGTACGCAAGCTAAGATTTGACATTTTTGTGTGTACGCATGTAAGATGACATTTATTGAGTATTTACAAAAATTCAAGCTGGATGGTCTGATTGTGTTTTATGAACACTGATGGTGGTGATATACTCATTTTATCCTCCTCTCCCCAATGCAAGGGAGATAACTGGCTGTAAGAGCTCAGTTTCCAGTTGTGCTGAACTTGGCTATTGTTTCTTGGCTCAATTGTAGGGGCTGTTAAAGGCACTATATCACACCACACTTCTCTCAAAACATATAATTTATCTCTCTTAATAATACTATCAGCCCTCAGTAGGGCTACAGATAGGGGGCGTACAGGCGTAATGTACGCCTCAAAATCAATTAAATACGACATAATATAAGATTTCAAGCGTATCGTGTACGCACATAAATACCTTCGTACGTCTAACATTTAATTTCTGTGCGTATCGTGCAAATGGAAAGCTATTTCGTGTTCAGTTTCTTTTGCGAAACACGATTTGACACATAAGGAAACCCCGACAGTAGGAATCCCTTGCGTTGCCATGCAACGATATGCGTCACTATTTTTTGATTGGCTAAAAACTACACTGTTCCTATTTATATCCAGTCGGACCTGACATTTTGCGCATCACACGGTCGCTCAGTTATTTCTCACGCGTCTTCAAATACAAATACATGGTTGGAAAAAGTGGACGATGAATCGTCCAGACAAACCACATCAACTCGCTCACACAAAAACATTTCGGTACTCCTTCAAAATTCTCAGTACACCTCCACTTGCAATATGATGTGCAAGTACACTCACACCCCCAAAAGTTATCTGGAGCCCTGCCTCAGGGAAGCTACCATATAATTTATTCCAAAACAATTACGTATATATAGATTACAATATAAAATTAAAAAGTTTGAATTAATTAGTGCAATGTTGCATTAGACTGACTCTCCAACCCTCTACCGGCCGAACATTATTTCAATTGAACCCCATAGAGTTATGTCCCTTGGAGCTCTCTTTACGAATATCCTACGCACAACTTGTGATTGCAACCTGTTCGACAAGCACCGACAGCACCGCATACAACAGTTTTTGATGTATGGAGCAGTTGTTTACATTCCATATATAGCAAGTGTTCTCTGTTTGGATGCTGTTCGCCTCAGAGTTTCAATTACCAATATCAGGCAAGTTGTAAGGAATAATAAGTCCTTTATTGCATCAGTAGGAAGCTAGAGTGAGTGCATATGCCCCAATATATATAATATCCGCCAGAGTATTGTCGAAAATGTGTGACATTGTGCCTTTAAGGGTTCTCTCCCTTCCACCGCCATATAGCTGGAATATTGCTGAGTGGGGCGTAAAACTAAAACTAGATAAAAAACTCTCCCTTCCATGTCCCTCCCAATGTCAGTCAGATTCCACCTCTCATGTTGCTAGTATATTGAACTCAAAATGGTTTTCAGACCACCACAGTCAAAGATTCTGCGTACAGACGTGACCGAGAATATGTACGTCCACAACTGTGTGGAGGTCGAGGTGAAGAGCCCAGAAGATGCGTTTGAAATCCTGTACAAAGGTAGGTTCTGGTAAAACACTATCTTGTATAATATGCGAGTTGTGCGAGTTTAATGTTAAACTTGTGGGTGCAAGATGTACTATGGCTGACGTCACTGAAGATTTCATTTTTTTTTGGTTTTGCATGGGGATCACAAACCACCCATAGCCATGTAATATCCTTAATATGCTATAGGGGTTGTATGTGTCCATCACCCGTAAGAAATATATATATACATGAGACACAGGGGTGGAATTAACTTTAAAATTGCTAGTGTACTCCGGTACAGTGTCACATGTAAAATCACTTGCCCTGATAATTTTTCCACTTTGCCGTCCGTTTTCTTGTTGATTTTTTAAGCAAACAACATAATTAACATGGGAAAGTCAACTGGACACCGGTACAGTGTGATTTACAAATTTGCTTGCCCGACAGAAAAAAACACTGGACTCGGATGTCGGGCAATGGGTTATTTCCACCTCTGAGACATGACAATCAAGGATGAAACAAATAGTTCATTTTCACAAATTTGGGCGTCTGTGGGAGTCTCAGTAAAATATTGTTTGGGTCACAAGTTTTATAATGAGACATCCTGGGATACATCTGTACCAACAGCAAAGAAACCAAAGTTTTTTGTGATGCCGTTTGCAGGACTCAGTGTTTTTAGAATGTTTGAGTAATTATAATTACGCTCATTAGGGGTTTTACAGTTTTGGAGGTGGCGGGATGGGGGGTGTATTCAGTTCATGTTTACTCTGATGTCATGCACCAAACAGGGAGACAAGGGACAATTAACTATTGTATGTTGACTGTGATACACAAAGTATGGAACAAGAAGATCAGTGTGGATCTGTATGTGATGTTTCAGGTCAGAAGCGAAGGAAGGTGGCACACACTGCCCTGAATGCCGAGTCTAGTCGTAGCCACAGTGTGTTCAACATCCGACTTGTGCAGGCGCCAGGTCGACCCAAGAGGAGGGGATATTCTTCAGGTAAAGTCCAAACCCGCAAAACAAGTGTGCTTTTCATTTCATTGATTGCCCTAGTCAGTAGCTGCTGCCCCAATTATTGTGTACTTTTCCTCAATGTGCACCATAGTCTCTATGACCATCTTGGTGTTGTCCCCATACAGCCTTGTGCTTCACTGTAGATTAACCAGTCGTTTTAGGAAAGAAAATCAGTAGCAGACGTGACCAGTGTTGTCCCATTTCAGCATAGGGCTGGTAGTGACTGGTAGGAAGTGAAAACTGTGCAACATTTACGCTGTTCCTGTGGTTCCTGACTAGTAAAAAGTCCTCAGGACTGCTAAATGATAAGTTTGCAGTGGTCCTGGTGGCCAGTGAATTTTGTGTAATTCATAGCTTTCGGCCGTGGGAGCCATGCCAGTTAAAGCTTATCAGAGGGGTACACAAAGTCCACAGTCTAGACTACCAGTTGTCCGACTTCCATTTTTGTGGAAGCTGCGGTGGCTGAGCGGGCCAGGCGTCTGACTTTGTGTGCTGGTGATTAGGTGCCTGACTCTGAGGGTGAGGGTTCAAATCCCGGATGGGACTCAAGCCAAAAAAAGTACTAGAATCTGTATTTTACCGAGAAAGTATAATCCCAAATATAACATATGTTACATTTGACCACTTTCTGAAATGGCAGTGTGTATATCATAGTGAATTTTGTATTGATAGTTAAGTAAATCTATGAATGTTATTTTGGATGAGTGAACACTAATTATTGTTCACTCAATGGTCCTGTGGTCTGGTGGGAAATTTTGAAAGGTTTCTTTCCCTGTGAAAAACATTTTTGTAAACATAGATGTTGGAAACTAGCTTTAATCCAAGATGTATTTGCTTTTGGTGCACCCTTGTTACTCTCAGTATGTTTATGTAAGCATGCATTCTGTTGATGTATACCTAGTTGTGTGGGACAGGCTAGGTTACATGTGATAAGTCACCACCTGTGAAGATCTGGGTTAGAATTGGTCTTCAGCAACCCATGCTTGTTGTAAGAGGCAGCTAATGTTGATCGATGCTCATGAAGCCAATCACTGAATTGTCTGGTCCAGACCCAATTATTTAAAGACCACTGCCATGTGGCTGGAAAATTGTTGAGTGCGGCATTAACAAACACACAAACAAACAACCATGTAAGTCCCTGTCTCCCCATCACCTTTGCAGGACCCAGAATACATTGTAGTGAGTCAGCTGTCGCTGGTCGACCTGGCGGGGAGTGAGAGAACAAACAGGACGAAGAACTCCGGGGAGAGACTCAAGGAAGCAGGTACATCTTGAAGAACATCTTGGTTTGAGGTCTGACTTGATAGCACCTCAAATACAAACATTCTTTTAAAATAGCCACATGTTCTGAAAACACTTTCAATACGGCCTTATATCTTGAAAAGGCTTTGAGAAAAGACATGCCTTTGAAATTCCTTCAGTGTTCCTGATCAACCACTTATTCAGGCTGGGAGGGTATTGATGTGGGGAGTAATGGAGCAGTGTAATACAAAATTCATCGACTCACCATTGTTTTGTGTCAGTATCTGCCCAAAATTGTGTACAAGTATTAAATACATCTTCAATGAATGGTTTCTTTTCATTTGCACACATGTGTAGCTAAGGTTTGTATGGCTTCCTATGCTAGTGTAATATGTTTCCAGTGTCTACTTTCCTTGTTTCCAGGGAACATCAACCAAAGTTTAATGGTTCTCAGGAACTGTATTGAAGCCCTCAGGGAGAATCAGACAAACGGGACGAGTAAGGTATGTATTCAGATAAAAATATATTTGTTTTCCTGATTTTGAAAGTACCCAGGTGCAATTGTGCCAGCAAGAAGAATTGCGAGTGATCAATCGTCTAGCAGTTCAAATGTTTGACCCTTTTCTGTTCATAGTGATTATAAATTGCCAGGCTTATTTTAGAGTCCTCTGGTGCATTCAACTTAGCCAAATTTGTTTATCATATATTTCAGGTAAAGCAAAACTATAATCTGAATTATCCATGAAAGTTTATTTCCTGTTTAGTGCTATCGACTGTCACGAAAGGTGGGTTGGGTTGGGTGGGGGGAGGCAAATGTTGGCAATGCGCTTTTGAAAGTATGTATGATGTATTTGTCATGTTGGCCGTTGGCCTATTAAAGAAATAAACTATTATGTGCAGCATTAAACAACAGAAAAACAAGCGCTGTACAGCATGTTGTGTATTTTAGATGGTGCCCTACAGGGACTCGAAAGTGACCCACCTGTTCAAGAACTACTTTGATGGGGAAGGCAAGGTGCGGATGGTGGTCTGTGTCAACCCCAAGGCTGAGGAATACGACGAAACAATAGTAAGCCTGTAGTAATCTTACATAAAACTTTCAACTTGTTGCTCTAAAGAACCAGGGTCGATTCCCTGCATGTGTCACCTGTGATTGAGAATATTATTGAGGCAATGTTGCTGATAATAGTTAAAATCTCTAACTTACTTTATTCAGGGTTCACACAGGCTTGAAAAGCCATGAAATTTGGACATTTTACCCTAAAACACACCTAAATTCGTTTTACCCTTGATAAGGCCCTAGTCCTAAAATTCCCTATATTTAGCCAAACCTGTGAAGTTATGATTTAACAGGAAACTTATTCATTATAATATTACCTTGCAATGACAGTGGGTGTTAATTCATTATGAGTTATTTCCCTTTGATGGTCGGTCCCACATTTGACCAACCTTGTGTGTATTCAATAGGGGTGACGACTGAGGGTGAAACAACTATAGCGATAGTGTTAGAGAAGCACGTTCACTGACAAAGTTATTTATTCATTAACCTGTGCTGTGCCGTCTCCATCCGTTCTCGAACACCTGGCTGTCCCTTTCTCTGCACTCCTCCCTCGTAACAAATAGTGAACTGTGTCAATATTTTAATGATAGATTGTTAAACAACTTTTTTTATTTTTAGGACAAAAATTCTGCAAAAACCTCACAGAGTGGGTATGATGTTTTGATTATGATCAGCGTTTCATTGAGTATTTTATGTTTATTAGTTTTCGAGTTAGATTGCAATTCATCTGTCCGCTTTTGAGCCAAACGGACTATAGTATGTCTGCTTGAAACGTCCTGTGATCAATGTTAGCACATTTAACTTTGGTTTGTTCTAACAGCATGTTATGAAGTTTGCGGAGATGACTCAGGAAGTGATGGTTACTAGGCAACAGCAGGTTCAGTTCAGCGTCCGGAACCAGCAGCTCAAGGAAGCCATGGCAGAAGCAGAAGCAACTAAAAGTAAAAGTAAGAAAAAAGCCAAATATCAACTGGAGTGAAAGTCACGTATCCTTTTAGTCTGTACATTCCTCCCCATGTTTGTCCAGGTTCTCATCCATGCTTTTTTCAGTGCTGGAATTTGTTTGGTTGTTTCAACATAGCTATGACCTGCATCAGTTTGGGTGTTCTTTCATTAATGGATGCCATTGTACACTGAAACTGAGATAATGTTTAAAATGGCGTCATGGGTACCACATGGGTACAATATGTGAAGTCCATTTCTGGTGTCCCCTGCTGGAATATTGCTGGAATATTGCTGAAAGCGGCGTAAAACCATACTCAGTCACTCACTCACTCAGACTTTTCAATTCGCGCTTGTTTGTTTTTTGAAAGTGGTAAAGCTGTGTTTGTTGCAGTTTCCCCTCCAGAAGAAAAGATTATAATGATGGATCTTCATCCAACCTATTCTACACAGAACGTGTAATTTTTTCCTTACAGAGGTAGAGGCTGCCCCCATGCCTACCCTCGATTACTGTCTTGGACCCTCGTTCCCACCTTCAGAGGTAGGTGTCACTGATGCTACCATGGTTACATGCCTTTTGTTCAGCTATTCATCAACTAATTTTAATAAGCTCTGTGCATATAGGTGTGGTTTACTTTCTCAAAACCTATTGCATAACTATCCCTAAATCATTGGACAATTACCTGCCGTGTGATTGCATATGTAAACACAAGATAACAAATCTTTGGCGCTAGATCATGATCCAAGGAGGGATTCACTCAGGCTTCATACACATACGTGGTTCATATAGTCACTGTGGCAAATAGCGATGTCTAACACTTCACTTATCTTAGATAACATTTGATTAAGCGTTTTTGCTAACATGGTATTTAATTTATGGTATTTAATGAAAAACCTGCTTGGCTAATAACCTACTTTTCAGAGTTTTTCATTATTTTAAAGTTGCTGAAACAGATTGCATTCGCCATCACCCGACAGTCAGTATTTGTTTCTTTACTATGACACCTGTGTATTTCAGCTGCTACATGCGGGAGATGACAAGACCCTGTTCACCATGGACTGTTTCCTGGAGGAGCGGTACAAACGTCGACACACTCTCATCCTGGACCTCACGCGCAGGGGTAAGTCACAGACTCACGTTTACGACGAAGTCACATCGTGAAGGTCAGAGTTAAAATGAACCTTCAGTAACCCATGCTTGTCGTAAGAGGCGACTAACGGGATTGGGTGGTCAGGCTCGCTGACTTGGTTGACACATGTCATCGGTACCCAGTTGCGCAGGTGTAGTGGTTAGAGCGTCAGCCTGGAGAGCGGAAGGTCGCGGGTTTGATCCCCGACCGCGTCATACCAAAAGACGTTAAAATATGGTACTTGTTGGTCCCTGCCTGGCGCTCGTCATTAATGGGTACAACAAGAACTGGTCGGCTCGGAGTCAGTATAATGTGTCTGAGTGAGGTATTCATGCTTCACAGCGGCATGGTATCTCAGTGGGCTAGCACTATAAAACCAGCTTAAGTCTGGGCTAGTACAAGCAGCCACACATACACATGCACATGCATGCACGTCGTCATATGAGCGAAATATTCTCAAGCACGACGTTAAACCCAATTTCACCTCACCTCACCAATTGCGCAGATCAATGCTCATGCTGTTGATCACTGGATTGTCTAGTCCAGACTCGATTATTTACAGACTGTCCCCATATAGCAGGAATATTGCTGAGTGCGGCGTAAAACTTAACTCAGCTCACTTTGGACGAAGTCAGTTTGTTCCCAGACTTTTAAGTGGTTTCATGCCTCATTTCTCTCTTCACACCCTTTGGTTTTCTTTTGTACGAAAAAACAAAATTTGATGTACTTGTTGACTATGTTCTCTGGCTTCTGTAAATTGTGATCTCTATCCAGTTTTCATGTCCTTTGTCAAGTGCAATGCTCATGCTATCGACCGCTATATTGTCACCTGTGATGCTCACTGGCTTTGTTGATTTTACATTCATCCTAGCTAGTTCATGTAGATTGTTGCTTTTGATGTCAATCACTGGATTATTTGGCCCAGAATCAGTTAATTACTGACTACTGTCCTGCAGATAGAATAACGCTGAGTGTTGTGTTCTTGACTGGCGTTTATCAACTGTTTACAGGGTTTTACAGACTTATAAAAATGGGGAGTCATGGTGACTCACAATATTTATTATTGGGAGTCATTTTCAATATTTGGGAATCATGAAACTTTTAATATTTCTTCGTGTTAATCATTCTCAGTATGTAACTGTATGTCACACCACCAAATGACACAACAGCATTGTTCAATTCAATGGAACAATCTGACAGCTCTGTTATAGTCAAACTATCATCGCACAATATCATATTTTGCTTATCAAATCGATTTTATTGAACTGAATTGTGAGGGCCACCCATAAAACTTGCGTCAAGCTTGACTCGTATGATAATATTTTGAGAGTTGTTTCGAAAATTGTTTCGTCAAATACGCAGGAATCATGCGTCATTGGTGAATAATGCAGCTAGTGATAAACAACAAACATCCAAACAACACTGGTATCCCAAATGGAGGTAACATACTGTGTATAGGAAACTAAATGTCCTCTGATGTGTGTGTGTAGAGGACGACTTCCGTGCGGACTTGGTGGAGATGGAGCGTGAGCACACGGAGATGCAGACCAAGCTTGAGGAGCTGGAGGCGATGATGACGAAGAAGGACCGCGAACTTCAGAAGCTGGAGACCAAGAACCGACAGCTGGAGAAGAAGAACACCGACCTGACCCGTCGGAACCAGGACCTGGAACGGGAGTCCCAGACTCTTGGACTCAAGGTCAGAACTCACCTGATTACATAACTATTAGTAGTATTTACTGGACTAGTGGACAGAGCATCTGCTTGAAAAACTGAAGCTTGGCGGTATGAGCCCAGGCTTGTCATACCCAAAGATGTTGAAGATGTTACTTTTTGATACCCTGTCTTGCACTGGCCAAACAAACTGGAATGTCTGTCAGGAAAAGCTTGTGCTTTCTCAGGCGTAAGCAAACTTGCACTCTCTGTCAGGGATAAAACAAGCTTGTGCTCTCTGTCAGGTATAAAACAAGCTTGTGCTCTCTGTCAGGTATAAAACAAGCTCTGGCTCTCTGTCAGGTATAAAACAAGCTCTGGCTCTCTGTCAGGTATACAGAGATGAGAATTTTCTGCAGAATTCCGGAAATTTCATAAGGCGGGTCATTTTTGTGAATAGTCTAAATTCGTTGACATTTGTATGAATGGAATTCAGCAGATTTAACGTTTTTTAATGGTTGCTGTGTTCATGATATCATTTCTGTACCAGTTTTAAAGGTCTAAAATGCCTAAATATCAGGAGTTTCGGCTAGTTTTCAGAGTTTTCTCAAAACTTCATTCACATCCCTGGGTATAAAACAAGCCCTGGCTCTCTGTCAGGTATAAAACAAGCTCTGGCTCTCTGTAAAAGGATAATATGACTTCTGTTCCCAGTCAGGTATAACAGGATTGTTTGGCTATTATTTTTACACTGTGGCAAAGCATATCAGTTTGTTAGTACATAAACCAGCATTAGTCCACACTACTACAGGCAGCCAAACACCTGCATGCATGTCGCTGTTAAGTGTAATAGCCTCGAACCCTACTTCACCTCACCTAGATCCGTCCCTCAGTGGGTTGATGTGTGTCTGTGATGTTGTTTCAGCTGCAAGACAAGAACTGGAAGATACAGGTGGAGAAGACAGAGAAGGAGAAGATGAAGAACGACTTCCGCACCCGTCTCGACATGCACAGCCAGCAGTGGGAGAAGAACATGGTGAGTGGGAATGGACTGGAGCGTGCTTCCTCTTGGGAGTCCCTGTAGTTTTTGTTTGTTCTTTCAGGCATTTTTTAAAATATTGCAGCTTTGTGTGGGGTCTGCTGTTGGACATTCTCCTGCCTTTACTGAATTCATCGTGAAATTTCATATGCAGGAAAGTGTTCAATTTCATGTACTACATTTTTATCGTCAGACACATTCTACATCTTGGCAACAGTGGATCTCTAAAACATTATTGAATTCTGATCGAATTTGACCATGGTCGTCAAAGTGGTCATCTTGAAAATGGCATCATTTTTTAGCAGATGTGATGATATGTCATCATATGGGTTAGTATGTGATAAGCGAAATAACAGCTTTTTTATCTTTTTTGATGAAGCTACTGTCTGAAAAATTTCATGCACAAACTCACTCTCTCATTCCAGGAGAAAGAGAGAAGGAAGGTTGCAGTGCAGGCTGGAGCAGAGATCCAGGAGAGAGATCGCAAACTGAAGATGTTGGAGAACATAGTCAACCAGAACAGTAAACCCATGGTAACGCCTCGTCGCCCGGCGCCCAAACCCCGCACTTACACCACACCCGGTTACATCACACCAGCCCGGTCAGACACGGACGTATCACGGGTTGGTGTGGGAGGCACTGGACGGATGACCAGAGCCACAGCGGGTGGCGTTGGGTCAGCCAAGTCCATGTATAATCTCAACCATGTGTCTTCTACAACCAAACCAGTGAGTAGTGCTTCCATTCAAAATACATAAATTATGTTGTTAATATTTATAATACACCAAATCCAAGGCATGCTAAAGCACTTCATTATTACCCATAGCAATGGATCAGTGTTCACTTGATTTTCATTCTCAGCTCCTTGGGGAGTATACAAACCCAGCAGCTTGTGAGGTACAGTCACATAAGCATCTCTTACTGGGTACCCATTCACTGCTGGGTGCATAGATGCAAATATTTAACAAAGACATTTGGCTAAAGAGACACCAGTTGTGGTACATGCGCTTCTGTATTTGTCTACCCGTGAAGATCCGGGTTAGAAACTTGATCTTTAGTAACCCATGCTTGTCGTAAGAGGCGACTAACGGGATTGGGTGGTCAGACTTGCAGACACATGTCATCGGATCCCAATTACGCAGATCAATGCTCATGCTGTTGATCACTGGATTGTCTGGTCCAGACACGATTATCTACTAGGGCTGGGACGATGCACTATGTCACGATACAAATTGTATACATATCGCGATATTTTACCTGCGATACGATATGTATCACAATACATACACCTTGAAAGAATGACATGGTATCAAGATTTAAAATGATATATTTCAAGGTATTTGTGTATAACAAAAACACTATTGTAATAAACAAATAAGTAACTCCATCATACTTGCGTATTTTTCTCTAAATTAGTACTGTAACATGTTTAAGATAATACTGTTTTGTATCCATACACCAGTCGACGATACAGCATCAGTGAATCGTCTCAGCCCTATTATTTACAGACCTCTGCAATATAGCTGGAATATTGCTGAGTGCGGGGTAAAACTAAACTCACTCACTCACTCAGTGTTAGTCAAGAATGTAATTGAATCAAGGCACTTAATGTTGTCCCCAATGCTTGTCACTACTGTTGCTTAACTTCACCTGATTTTTCACCCAATGTGCAGTATCCATAAGCGTGTGCCACCATATTCTCAGGCAAAGGTGACCCGTGAAGATCCGGGATAGAATAGGTCTTCAGCAACCCATGTGCTTGTCATAAAAGGCGACTATCCTTGTCGTAAGAGGCGACTAACGGGATCGGGTGGTCAGTTTCACTGACTTGGTTGACACATGTCATCGGTTCCCAATTGCACAGATCGATGCTCATGCTGTTGATCACTGGATTGTCTGGTCCAGACTCGATTATTTACAGACCACCGCCATATAGCTGGGATATTGCGGAGTGCGGCGTAAAACTAAACTCTCAGGCAAAGGTAGTCCAGTCATTTTATGCCATAATTTGCTTTGCAGAGTTGCTTCCCTTAGGCATACGAGTTTGTTTTTGGTGTTCTATGTATTTTGATGTTTCCCCAGAAGTAAACACAATTGTCTCTTTGTTTCTACAGCGGCCACCGGCATACAACACACGGAATCATCGTAGATCTAAGTCGTCTTCTAATGCAGAAGTGTGGTTGGATCACAGACCTAATGGAGATGTTGAGATGGGTAAGTCCGCCTGCGAAATTGTGGACCAATGTCCCTTAGCCTTTGACTTCTGGGTTGGATTCTTGGTCTGAAACCACCATATTCATGAGGGTGGGTGTTACCTGTATCAGCTAGAGATTCATTACACAGACAGCAAGTCGTGATGTAACTTTCCAATCCCATCTGGGAAGAATGTCTGCTACGAGAGCGAAAGATTGGTAGTTGCAGCCCTAGACATGTCTTATTGAAAGACATTAAAATATGGTTATCCTACTGTGAGCTTAGTATTAGGAGCTAAACAAAGAATATTCAGTACAAAGTCAGTAAAATGTCCAGTAAAATCCAGTTGGATTAGTAGAAGCAGCCACATGCATGTACACTACTATAAGAGTGCAATAATCATTAAACCCCATTTCACCTACTGGTATCTGTACCTGGGACACTAACCACCTCCGTGGTGTAGTGGTAAGAGCGTCCGCCCGGAGAGCGGAAGGTCGCGGGTTCGATCCCCGACCGCGTCCTACCAAAAGACGTTAAAATATGGTACTTGTTAGTCCCTGCCTGGCTCTCGACATTAATGGGTACAACAAGGACTTGTCGGCTAAGAGTCAGTATAATGTGTCTGAGTGGGGTATTCATGGTTCACTGCGGCATGGTATCTCAGTGGGCTAGCACTATAAAACCAGCTTAAGTCTGGGCTAGTGCAAGCAGCCACACATACACATGCATGCACGTCTTCATATGAGCGAAATATTCTCAAGCACGACGTTAAACCCAATTTCACCTCACCTCACCTCACCTCACCTCACCTAGGACACTGGTCAAGGCAGGAATATAAACCATGCCTGCAATCACTGCTTCTGTCTTCCAGATTCGGTGCTTCAACCAAAGATGGGGAAGAAGAGGTCGGTGTCCAAGCTGGAGTTGAAGGACACAAAGGAGGCCTCCAAATATGTGCTGACCACTCACGAGATGGACTCGGAGGGAGAGATGGCCACGAAGCTGGTCAAGGTGGGGCATCTCAAACATTCAGTCTACATAGACATAAAAAAACAGAACTTGGTGATATTGTAACACACAAATGGCAAGAGGACATTTTCTTGAGTTTATCAACTTTTGACAGGATAAATGGAAAAATATCCTTGCTACATTTAGGATGATTATTGGTTAGCTTCCATGAAATTTTAACTTTATTCTCAGAGAAGTGTGTATTTACTGTTGTTTTCCAGCTACATTCATGGTTGACCCATGAAGATCTGGGTTAGAATTGGTCTTCAGCAACCCATGCATGTTGTTAGAGACGACTAACAGGATCGGGTGGTCAGGCTCGCTGGCTTGGTTGACACATGTCATCGCATCCCAGTTGCTGGGATCGATGCTCATACTGTTGATCACTGGATTGTCTTGTCCAGACTTGACTTTTTACAGACTGATGTCATATAGCTGGAATATTGCTGTGTGTGGTGTTTATCATCCAAAACTGTGTTCCACGGGAGATATTGCTTGTGTGAGATCAAACAATATCTCCTAGGAGATATCGTGTTGACAACAGATTTTGTACAATGCCCTGACAATGCTATGACGTCATGAACTTGATGACATCACAATGCTATGACATCGCTGCCCTGCAAGTCTAATGGCAGTACCATGTTCAGAGATGTACATTTAGGAGATTTACATCATGTGTTGGCTAACGCCGTCAGTTCCAAATGAATTCCTGTGCTTCAAATGCTCAATAACACCCGGAAATTGGCCAGCACATGATGTTTATCGACATTGTAAACACAAAAGTAAACCAACAGGCCCAAATGGGTTTTGCTCTCTGCTCTCATTGACACTGAGTACGGGTACAGCAGGGAAGTGTCATCAGCTGACCGTTACAGTTGGTTCCCATGGTAGCATCTGGAACTGCCCATTTGTGACATCATTCCGACTTTACGTCATAATATGATTTGAATGACGTCACCACTGCTGACAACGCAACAATACAATTGTGTGCAATATTTGTACGTATCAATATGCAGTGAATAGTCTTGCAATCTCCGGGAATAGAATACCATTTGATCATGTTTTTCAACCAATCACATTAAAGAACACGGTGACTTTTGGTTTACAATTTTCACTGAAAACTAAAGAAGAGTAATTTTTTATGATGAATATAATCTCTTGTGTCTTTTGATATCAAATATATCAACACTCGTTGATAAAAGTAACAATATCCTTGGCAAGCCTCGGACATTTGCAGCTTTATCAACTCGTGATATATTTCATATCAAAAGACACGTGGGTGAGATTCTCTATTATGCAATAAAAAGACAAGCAACATTCCAGAGGTCCTCACATCGGTTGTTACAATCAGAGGTCCTCACATCGGTTGTTACAATCAGAGGTCATCACATCGGTTGTTACAATCAGAGGTCATCACATCGGTTGTTACAATCAGAGGTCATCACATCGGTTGTTACAATTAGAGGTCTCTATTGTGATGTGAAACCTCTGAATAGAGTCTTTCCCAATTTCTTTATGGAATGCTAACATACTGTCTGTTTTCAGGGTACGGTGATGCCAACTGCCGGAGGAGGTACGGCTGTTGTGTTTAATGATGTTGAGACCTTGCGTCACAGCGCCCCGGGGACAAGGAAGAGGAGGAGTTCGTGTCCACAACCACAGGACTTTGATGGGGATTGGACGGACACAGAAACACGGTGCAATATTGCCCTTGAAGGACATGGAAAGTAAGTCATGAACCGTTTGGTGTGGTCCTTCTACTTATACAAATATCTCACAGGATCGAAGAGGCCTTGAAATTGAGAGTCTGGTATTCCAGGGCAATGTGCATTGAAGGCCCTTCTTTTGGACATTGTTACAAAATATGCGAAACTTTAAAATTTCAGTTGTCCGATGTGTTCCAAGGGATAAAAAGTAGACTTTGTTCTTTTCAAAAGATGCTTGTTTTGGACTCATAACCTCGTAGCTTCTAACCCACTCCACTCGTGAAGGTCTGGGTTAGAATATTGATCTTCAGTAACCCATGCTTGTTGAACGAGGAGACTAACGGGATCGGGTGGTCAGGCTCGCTCAGAGCTCCAGATAAGATTTAGCTCATGTGGGTACTGTACCCACTGTATTGTTTTGGAGTGGGTATTATGAATTTTGAGTGGGTATTTCATTTTCCGTTACCCACTGCTTTCAAATATGTGCGTATTTCACATATTTCACGTATTTCAGTCATTTTACTCACTTAAGTATTATGTCATTCTGTAAGTTTACTAAGCAGGTATGTTCTGCCTTAAGTCATACTGAAGCAAAACCGACTTAAATATAATGGAAATGATTTCATAAAAAATCACTCATGCTATACTGACAGTACAACTTGATAGCAATCGATGTCTTTTTCATTTCGCAAGCAATTTTTATAAATATATTCCGTACGCATTTGTTTTAATCATTTTGCGTATCTGACATTTTAAATGCGTAATTGGTACGCAACAATTATTTTTTAATGTGTAATTGGAAATTTTCTATGCGTATTTTACCCGGATACGCAGCTTATCTGGTCCTCTGCTCGCTGACTTGGTTGACACATGTCGATGGTTCCCAATTACGCAGTTCGATGCTAATGCAGTTGATTACTGGATTACCGAAAACTAAGCTCACTCACTCACTCACTCTAAACCACTCAGCCACTGCTGCTTACACAGTAATGTAAATCTGAGTGGGTTACTTCACTGAGATATTGTAATCCCAAACACGACATGATACATCTAAGGTATTCCTAATAAATCTTTCCCTGTTTCAGGCGAAGCAAAGCGTCGGCAGTGTGATAACAGCTTCCTGTGTAATGTGTTGTTGCCCGTGGACTGTGAGAGGCCCAGTTGGGGTGGACAAATATTGCCTGCCTCAGTTTCAGGCACAGGGCTGTGAAGTGGACACATGGGATGGTTTCATCTGAGAACAAATGAAAATGTGCTTAGAAACCGACACAACTCATTGTGTCGACATGTGTTAGTTTTAGAATGTTACAACATTGTGTTTGGGTGAAAGTGTTACATTCTAGTAGCAGGGCTTCCTGGTACTTTTAGATGGGTAATCCCCTATTTCAGTCTGACAATAATTTATCTGTGTCTAATTAAGGTAGGCTATGACTGACCACAAACAGATAACTAATAATAAATTTGTGTACAATAATTCAAAAGACCTGTTAACAATTGTGTTTTGTTACCCAATCAAGGTTAAATTTCTTTTTCTCAAATATTTCACAAAGCGATCTTCTTGCTATAACTGTTGTAAGTATATCTTAATACTGGGTGTTATGGTCGTGTTTCTGCTGGGATTGCTTTGTTTAAAAGGCCTCCACTTAAAATTATTGTCATTTGTTGACTTGGTCTAGAAGAAGCATTGGCTGTCCAGCTTAAAATATGTTAATTAAAGGTTGACAGAATAGGTCCATGAAACATGTCTTGTCCCAACTTAATTGACAACCATGATGCAATTTTTTAAGAACAAACAAACAAGGGGCGATGGGGTAGCCTAATGGTTAAAGCGTTTGCTCTTCATGCCACAGTCCTGGTTCAATTCCCCATGTGGGTACATTATGTGAATCCCATTTCTGGTATCCCCTGCTGTGATGTTGCTGGAATTTTGAAAAAAGCAACGTAAAACCCAACTCACTCACTCAATTTAAATCAAATGCCCCTTGTGCAATTATTCATCTAATATATGTATTAATTCTGTTCCCTAACATCATAATGAGACAGACATTTCCAATTTTCTTGCTGATTCTGAAATAACCGGTCCTTGTTGATATTTGCTGGTATTTGTCCAGTGGGCCAGCATATTTGTAACACCCATTGAAGTACCAGGATGCTGCAGCTACACATGCATGTACAGTGACATATCAGTTTTAGTGATGATTACATCTAGTGTGTATATGAGAATAATCATGTATAATCATGTGTATAAGTCCGTCTTTCATACTTGCATAGTTGATTGTAGTAGTTTCAGATAGCACTTCTCGATCATTTCCAGGGTTAGTAGCTCTTCTCATAGTCAGGTGAATCCTTTGTTCTAACAGCCTAAGTCCGGTGAAGGTCTGGGTTAGAATTGGTCTTCAGTAACCCACGCTTGTCGTAAGAGGCGACTAACGGGATCGGGCGGTCCAGCTTGCTGACTGTGTTGACACATGTCATCGTATCCCAGTTGCGTAGATCGATGTTCATGCTGTTGATCACTGGATTGTCTGGTCCAGACTCCATTATTTACAAACCGCCTCCATATAGCTGGAATATTGCTGAGTCCGGCGTAGAACTTAACTCACTCACTCATACTAACAGCCTAAGGAATCATGTGGGCAAATGGGTGATGAATTCTGCTGAGAGTTGAGACACCAGTTGTCTATGATTATGGGTTCGAATCCCGGTCCACCCTGATTGTGTTTCTAGGTTTGTCAGCACCTACCTCCCCTTTGGTTCTGGGTTTCACCATAATTATAAATATTTGAGACCTGCATCACTTCTTGTTTTCCTCTAACCAAGCTAGGGGCGGTGGAGTAGCCTAGTGGTTAAAGCGTTGGCTCGTCACGCCGGAGACTCGGGTTCGAATCCCCACATGGGTACAATGTGTGAAGCCCATTTCTGGTGTTCCCCGCCGTGATGTTGCTGGAATATTGCTAAAAGCGACGTAAAACCAAACTCAGTCAGTCAGTCTAACCAAGCTAGGGGCGGTAGGGTAGCCTAGTGGTGAAAGTGTTCTCTCATCGCACCAAAGACCTGGGTTTGATTCCTCATATGGGTACAATGTGTGAAGCCCATTTCTGGTGTCCTCTGCTGGAATATTGCTAGAAGTGGCGTAAAACTCTCATCCCCTCTTACCAAGCTGACAAAATGTTAAAAGAGGCATTAAACCCACCTCAATCAGACAGCCAATATGGATCAATGAAAGCTGAAAACAATTCTCGGATGATTTTTTATTATTAAGATAGTTTTCAAGCTTATGCTGAGTTGATTTATCTAGATGGTCCAATGGTTAGCGTGTGCTTGCATCACCAACCTTGAGTTTGATTCCCTTCATTGGTACATGAAAACCTTAAGTGTTATTTTCTGGAAACATCTCATCATATGTTGCAGATTACTACCTGCAGATTTTCCAAACAAAAGAACTTATTCTATCAAAACTCAAAATTTATGCCAGGCAGTCATTTATTGAGGAAATACAGTATATATAACGTTAGTAAAGAGATAGATACATTGAGTCAATAAGGAAATTGTTGATTTGTGGATCTGACAAATGTCTTCTTGTGCATTATTCCAGCAACAAGAACATCACAGGTTTTGCAGAAAGTGTCCTTTTATTCAGATTAAACTTTAAACTTATAATATTAAACTTGGTAAAGTGTTTTACAGCTTTGTGAGTAAGATATGATTTCGTATTTTCGATATTAACTCATGTTCGAGCTGCTTTGCTCCTTTCATGTGACCCAGTTATTCCTGTAAGTCATACTACACGAAAGTTATAGAACACCTGATTTCCTTGAAATGACTTAGTTTGTTGTGGCTGGTGGCTATTACAACACACAACTTTCTAAAGTGTTCCTGAACTTGTTTGAGTAGGATAAAACTAAATGTTCCTCAGGTTGTTTTGAGTAGGATAAAACTAAGTGTTCCTCACATGTTTTGAGTAGGATGAAACTAAGTGTTCCTCACATGTTTTGAGTAGGATGAAACTAAGTGTTCCTTAACTTGTTTTGAGTAGGATAAAACTAAATGTTCCTTAAATTGTTTTGAGTAGGATACAACTGACACCCACGGGGCACATTAGTCCGATTCCTCCCATGTTTAATCTGTCACCTTGGCTTGAAACTGAGGGCAATATACCTGCCAGCTTAACACAGATCAGTGTGACTGTATATTTGGCACAGGCTTAATGGCCATGATATTATTGAGGTCAGGTATACCAGGGGATACTATAGTCAAGACATATTGGTATCTAAATGCACTGTGTCTAGGATGTGTCTGGCTGTGGTTGTGTAGATTCATACTCCTCCAGTTTTAATGGAGATTCTGTACTTACACCTCAATTCAATACTTGAGACATATTTCATGAAACAGGCGGCACTGAAGCAGCCAGACTGTTCTCCAACTGTGTATATGCCATACAACATCTGTTCTCTTTCCTGTCTCTCAGATCTCGCTTCTTTTCTTGCCTTATTCTCCAGGGCCTAGATTTTCGAAGCTCTCTTAGCGCTAAGATAGTCGTAAGTGCCATACATTAACATTACCTTATGACTATCTTAGCACTAAGAGAGCTTCGAAAATCTAGGCCCTGAATCTCAGACAGCATCACACACCTCGCTGCAGTTCTCAATCACATCGCTGTGTAATTTCATCTCATTCATCAGCTTAGTCTCACACCAGATTTTGTGATCCAAGTCGTTTTTGTTCTTGTTTTCTGAATTTGGTTCTCCTCGCTACAAGTATTGTTTATTTGATATTTGTTTTCAAATATTTTCTTGAAACTGGTTATCTTAAAAAATGAATCATTTTCTAATATTTCCATGCTTTTTAGTTTTGTGTTGGTTATTCTGTATAAATATTTTACTATCAAACTAGCACAATTTGAAGAAAATTTTGTTCTTCAAATTATTATTTTCATCTGGTCAAGGTTGCACTGAGGGGCATCTGTTGCCTAGTTACCTAAAGTGATTTAATTTGCAGTGTAGAGTTACGTCCCTTGGATGTGCCAGGAACCTATTGTCATGAATTCAATCTTCTTTCAAATCTACTGTTTCTAAACTTGTCAGTATCATACCAAATGCTGGGGCGGTGGGGTAGTCTAGTGGTTAAAGCATTGGCTTGTCACGCCGAAGACCCGGGTTCAAATCCCCACATGGGTACAATGAGTGAAGCCCATTTCTGGTGTCCTCCGCCGTGATGTTGCTGGAATATTGCTAAAAGTGGCGTAAAACGTAAAACCAAAACTCAGTCAGTCAGTCATTCAGTCAGTCAGTCATACCAAATGCTAAACGTCCAAGATCTGTATCACTCTGGGCTGTCCTGCCTACATAAACTGTCAAGACCCCATATTTAACTGGGGCGGTGGAGTAACCTAGTGGTTAAAGCGTTCGCTAGTCACGCTGAAGACCCGGGTTTGATTCCCTACATGGGTACAATGTGTGAAGCCCATTTCTGGTGTCCTTCGCCGTGATATTGCTGGAATATTGCTAAAAGCGGCACAAAACCCAACTGAATCACTCAGCCATATTTAACTGGGATAGGGTTCAAAACAACTCTAAACCCATCTCACTTACCTCTTCCGACAAAACCTATTTTTTTCATGTTTTAATTGCTATTATGATTTCTTAATTTATATTTCAATCCTCTTGAAAATATCGGTTCCTTAAGGGACATTTCAACTTGACATTCTCTGTGAACTCATTCAAGGAGTCTTCTCTGTACCAAAGAGTTCAATAGATGCCCGCATATAACATTTGGGTTTGAAAGTTAGGCAGTGAACTGTCTTGGCCCTTCGAGTGCATGTTCAAAACGCTTGGAACACATGGATACTGCGTGTGTTATTGTATATATGTAATATAGACATTCTGTACACTTATTTATCATGCATATACATAGCAACCGAGGACTATGCAAGCTTGTGATAAAACACCATTACTCATATATCAGTGAACACATAGTCAAATAAACATTTTGTAGACAACTTTTTGTTGATTTTGTAGTTTTTTTATCATTTACTTTAGTTGGTGGTGGTTTGACATCTACCATCCAATTTATGAGATTTAGAGACTTGTGAGGGGCGGTGGGGTAGCCTAGTGGTTAAAGCGTTCGCTCGTCACGCTGAAGACCCGTGTTCGATTTACCTATATGGGTACAATGTTTGAAGCCCATTTCTGGTGTCCCTCACGGTGATATTGCTGGAATATTGCTTAAAGGGGTGTAAAACTAATACGGTAGCAAATAATTTAGAAAACGTAGCAGGTACGCACCACAGCAATAGTGTACGGTCTTAGAATCATTTACAGACTTATTTATCTGAGAAAAAATATTGGTTTATTGTTTATTGACCTGTTTACACAAGACTATCAATGCTGTGGTGCATATATGAAACGAAACAATAATGTACTCTTAAGGTTTTCCAGTACTCCTGTAGTGAAAAAATATGGAGTAAAATATGTTGAAAAATTATCTGGAGCCCTGACACACTAAATTGCTCAAACCTCTGTGAATTTTGATTTAGTAATGTCAAAAATGGCAAGATATGTAAATTTCAGTATCTTGCTCTCCCTACAATCGGTGGATTGTATCATAGACATTGGCTTTGGACTGGCAGATATTCTGGGGCAAACAAGTCAAAGCAACCCGAATTCCCGCTTTAAATAGCGGTAATATTGGCTTCCTTGCTGGTGCTAGCCTTAACAATTGCACTATTAACGTTGTTGTTGGACCAAAACCGAACACTGACAACTGACGATGTGTCTGACATAGTTTGACATGGTGCAGGCCATGGTCTTGTCAAAGGCCAAGGTCGAATATCGTCACGTTCTGTCGTGACGTCACTTGAATTGACGTAATTGCATTTGGTCAGTCAACCCCGTCAGAAGTTGGTTTTGAGTAAACTTACAGTCAAATTCCTTCTTTGTTTCCTTTTTCTTTTCAACACAAATTCAATGTATTTTAGCAATAACAACGGTAATGCTATTTTTGAGGGCATTATCATTTGCAGAAGCCCGAGGTTTTCCATTAACTGCCCGACGAAGGAATTATTTATGCTACACTACAACAACATGTAAGTCTATGGAAGTTACGTCAAGTGTCCGAATATAACTGGCACGGGTCTGTAGATCCAGTACCGCGCGAACGAAATTCTCGCGCAGCGTTCACTTTTCAGATCTTATTAACATGAGCATCAGGACAAACACTCTGGGGGCTAAGTGAAGTTTACAGCTTCTGTAATTGTGTTATACTACTGCTATATTTGAAACAGGAATATATCATTTTGTTGGAATTAATAACCGTTCTATCTCTATTTATGTGGACGGAAGTACTTCATCGTTCGATGTTAAATAATGCATCTTCCGTTACTGGGTCAGTGATCATGTTGTCAACGAAATCTGATAATAAATTTAATATGGAAATCATGTAACAGTCTATTGCGCAATCTATTTTGACATAACACAGAATCAACGTAAACATACTTTTCTTGCTGAGTTTTTGTTTTGGAAAGCAGACGATGTTTTGTCCAGGAGGAGAATCTCAAAAGGGCCTAGAAATAGGATTTCGTAGCCTCCCCAGTACTGATTTTGTTTGACACTATTTTCAGTTAGTATGATGTCTTGGGCTCATGAAAAGGCCTGTAATACTCTCAGATTGTGGTATCAGTTTTTTTACAGGCCATTATATGTGGTGGGGGTCTGCGAGCATTTTCGTCACATTTGGTTTGCTGCCCGACAACACCTCAAAGTTAATCATTAATAGTTTTACTACTATCAATCTGATCACTTTCATTTTGACTTCTGTGTACTGCTAAAGGATGTAGAAATTATTTGACATAATTTTGTTTTGAAAAAAAAATCAAAATAGCCGCCATTTTGGCCGCCATTTTGTTTTGTCGTGTTTTGCCTTCTCAACACTTAAATTTACATAAAAATGAACACCGAATGTTTCCATTTACATCCAAAGTTGATACTTTTGATGTGTTTTGACACTTGTTTCTCCTAGAGTGATGGCTTGGGCACAAAACAAGTAATTTTGTATGGTCATATCGTGGTAATTTAATATTTTACAGCTTATTCTTTGAGACAGGGGTATTTTTGCAATTCTCCGACTTTTCATGGAAATGTGTGTGAGTGATTTATTCAATGGCAGTTGACATTATTTTTGTTACTAAAACAAGTTGTTTTTGTTTTCTCTTTACTTCTAGAGTGACGGCACGTTATTAGGAATGTTTACATATTACCCAGAATTCAAAATGGCCGCCAAAATGGCCACCATTGTAGTTTAACTACATATACTTAGTGGAGGACTAAATTTGTACTGATATGAAATCCAAACAACTCATATGGTGTCTAATGTTTAATACAGTATAGGAATAGAGCTAAATTTCAATGATAGGGTCAATCAAAGCTTCACACTCCTAAAATATTTGATGAATTAACAAAATCCAAAAGTGTTTGAAAACTATGCTTCATGGCCGATAACTACGTATAAGCTTTGGTTGTAGGCATTCAAATTGTTCTATCAGATAACTCTTAATCACTATTGATACATCCATAAGCTTGCAATTAACCCTCATTTTCACTTTCTTTCATTTCATATGTTACTTCATGTCAGAATCGGACCTGTAGAGATCCGGGTTAGAATTGATCTTCAATAACCCATGCTTGTCGTAAGAGGCGACTAACGGGATCTGGTTGTCAGGCTTGCTGACTGGGTTGGCACATGTCATCGTATACCAATTGCGCAAATTGATGTTCATGCTGTTGATCCCTGGATTGTCTGGTCCAGACACGATTATTTACAGATGTCCGCCATATAGCTGGAATATTGCTGAGTGTGGTGTGAAACTAAACTCACTCACTCACTCATGTCAGAATCGGAGTCATCTACTGGCAACAAGTCAAAGGTGTTCAGGCAACAATCATCTGCCATACACAAAGACATGCCTCTGTGCACACTATATCATTCTTTCTGCTGGCATGCTGACTTATTGCATTTACACGATGTCAGTTCGACCAATCCACAGGGAGCAGGATCTCTCGACATTAGAATAGCTGACCATCTCACAAATGCTCCAACCATGGTCAACTGGTAAAAGAATGTTCATGATTGGTTGCAGAGACTGTTTCCAAACATGGACTTTGTAGTTTACTCGTTCAATGTGATGTTTTAGACTGTTGGATGTTGGTGGGAGGTTTTCATTCAATATCTTGTGTCATCTACAGACATCACTGGATTATTTGGTACGTACATAGAACTCACAAACTGGCCACAAGATGTAATGAGTGTTTCTTGAACATTCAAATTGTCATCCATTTGTTGTGTGAAGCTTCTCATCCCTGGGCTTTACAGCCTTTTTGGGAATGTAGAATTGGTTTTCAGGTTCAGTCGATGTAAAGGTGACCACAAGTTTGTCCTGGAAGAGTTCAATCAACTACTTATGAAGTTATCCCTTTGCTCTGCCCCAATCTGTTTAACATGCAAGAGGCTGTGAATCATATCCTTTAGGACAATAACTCCACTTCCAATGTTCACAAGATGCAGACATCATTCATTTGGAAGATTGAATGGGTTTGTCATCAACCTTGATGTGAACATGGACATTTCTAGTGTTCATTTTACAATGGCTCATTCAGATGGAACATTAAGAAAGAACATCAAAAGCGGTTTGTTAAATGAACTTTAAAAGGAAGCTTTTGGTCCTTCGCTGTTTATACTAGCAGAAGAGAGAATGTTGCCAGTTCATATAATTGATGGTATGGCAAAATTGCAAATGTTCAGAAAGGGAGCTGCTTCCACATTTGGACACTTGGCTGATATGTATTGGGACAACTTCACTTAAATTCTGAATCGAACAGACTGCATTAGAATTGATGTTGTTTGGGACAGGTATGCCAGACAAGAGTCAATCAAAGCAGGGGAGCAAATCAAAAGAGGATCGTCAACGGCGCTAGAAGTCAAGATTGTTGGCAAAAACAAAACACTGCCAAGACAATGGGACAAACACATCAGCAATCCTGTCAACAAGTCTAGTCTTGTAGCATGTATGAACGAACGATGGTGTTCTGTTGGTCCAGCCATGCTACCTGTTGGTAAAGCCTGAGTCACACAAATGTAGTTCTTAGGACGTCCTGCCCTGTCCAAACAATAACTGTAAAGTGAGCTCGAACGGGATAGAACGTGCAACTTTTGTATAAATTACAATGCTAGTTTGATCATAAACAGTTCTCAGTACATCTGTCTCGTCTTTACCCCGTCCCCAGACAGTTGGTGTTACGTTTAGAGTGGGTAAAATAGTCCCGTTCACCCCGTGTGGACAACGTTTTCAAGCAGTCCAATCCCGTCCATAGTCACTTTATATCCCTTCTGAACTAAACCTCGTTCGTAATACGCACAACCCCGTTCTAACTCATTTTTCTAAACCAACTCATTTTCAGGCACTTCTTCCCGTTCTCGCTACTTTCTCACTCCGTTTCTAGTGTGTGCAATCGTAATAGCAATCACTTCCTGGTTCGATAAATATAAATACCCTGCCCATTCTTATTCCGTTCTCAGTTTCAAGGTGGAAACATTGACATTACCATGCCGCCAAGGAAGAAGAAGGGTGAACATCTAATTTATAAAGGGGTCAATGCGTTCAAGAAGTTCATCAAACATGGGAGGGGTGATTCTCAAGAAATTGCAGAAGGACTCATGATCATCACGGCGGAGCTCCTCCATCAGTTGATGATAATGTCCCACAACTATTCACCTCTCAGGTTTAAGCCAGTTCCTCACCCAACACGTTCTTGTGTTTTCCTTCTTTCTTGCTCTACCAACTCATTGTACTCTTGCTCTGCTTCCGATAAAAATTGCAGGAAACCAGCATTCAATATTTTGACAGCTGCAAACTTGTTCATAGAAACTCTATTCCAAATCACGACCATGTTAAAAACGCATGTATATATACCCTACCTTGTCATATCGTAGTGCACACAGAGTTGACATAGTAAGAACTGCATGAGAACTACATAAACATACTAACAACAAGTAGAACGTGATGAGAACCCATTGCAAACTGTTAGAACCGTGTACTACAAGTTTCTTCAGAACAATTCATTTTGTTTTGAACATATTTGCTTGGAATAGCGACTAACTAGAGTTCAGTAGAGTTCTGCAAACGGGATGGACCAGGTGGAAACTGTGTACAAACGTACTGCAATTGATGACGGACTGCACTACGTCCGCACACATACCCAGAAAGATGGAAGCGGCGCGATTCCGTTCATAGTATGTCAATCTCATTTTAAGTACGGTATTACTCCGTCCCATTTTAGAACGTGTCCTCTGAAAATCACCAACAAACATTGTCACAATTGGGTGACAATTTGGATGTTCAACAAACACCCATTACATCTTGTGGCCAGTTTGTGAGGTCTATGTATGTACCAAATAATCCAGTGATGTCTGTAGATGACACAAGATATTGAATGAAAACCTCCCCACCAACATCCAACAGTCTAAAACATCACATTGAACGAGTAAACTACAAAGTCCATGTTTGGAAACAGTCTCTGCAACCAATCATGAACATTCTTTTACCAGTTGACCATGGTTGGAGCATTTGTGATGGTCAGCTTAGCCCTATTGATGTCGAGAGATCCTGCTCCCTGTGGATTGGTCGAACTGACATCGTGTAAATGCAATAAGTCAGCATGCCAGCAGAAAGAATGATATAGTGTGCATAGAGGCATGTCTTTGTGTATGGCAGATGATTGTTGCCTGAACACCTTTGACTCCGATTCTGACATGAGTGAGTTAAGTTTTACACCGCACTCGGTAATATTCCAGCTATATGGCGACAGTCTGTAAATAATCGAGTCTGGAACAGACAACCGAGGGGATCAACATCATGAACATCAATCTGCGCAATTGGTATACGATGACATGTGTCAACCCAGTCAGCGAGCCTGACAACCAGATCCCGTTAGTCGCCTCTTACGACAAGCATGGGTTATTGAAGGACAATTCTAACCCGGATGTTCACAGGTCCGATTCTGACATGAAGTAACATATGAAATGAAAGAAAATGAAAAAGAGGGTTAATTGCAAGCTTATGAATGTATCAAAAGTGATTAAGAGTTATCTGATAGAACAATTTGAATACCTACAACCAAAGCTTATACGTAGTTATCGGCCATGAAGCATAGTTTTCAAACACTTTTGGATTTTGTTAATTCATCAAATATTTTAGGAGTGTGAAGCTTTGATTGACCCTATCATTGAAATTTAGCTCTATTCCTATACTGTATTAAACATTAGACACCATATGAGTTGTTTGGATTTCATATCAGTACAAATTTAGTCCTCCACTAAGTACACATGTATATGTAGTTAAACTACAATGGTGGCCATTTTGGCGGCCATTTTGAATTCTGGGTAATATGTAAACATTCCTTATAACGTGCCGTCACTCTAGAAGTAAAGAGAAACCAAAAACAACTTGTTTTAGTAACAAAAATAATGTCAACTGCCATTGAATAAATCACTCACACACATTTCCATGAAAAGTCGGAGAATTGCAAAAATACCCCTGTCTCAAAGAATAAGCTGTAAAATATTAAATTACCACGATATGACCATACAAAATTACTTGTTTTGTGCCCAAGCCATCACTCTAGGAGAAACAAGTGTCAAAACACATCAAAAGTATCATGTAAAGTATCAACTTTGGATGTAAATGGAAACATTCGGTGTTCATTTTTTTGTAAATTTAAATGCTGAGAAGGCAAAACACAGAACAAAACAAAATGGCGGCTATTTTGATTTATTTTGTCAAAACAAAATTATGTCAAAATGCTCGCAATTTCTACATCCTTTAGCAGTACACAAAAGTCAAAATGAAAGTGATCAGATTGATAGTAGTAAAACTATTAATGATTAACTTTGAGGTGTTGTCGGGCAGCAAACCAAATGTGGACGAAAATGCTATGCAGACCCCGCACCACATATAATGGCCTGGATAAAAACTGATACCACAATCTGAGAGTATTACAGGCCTTTTCATGAGTAAAAGACATCATACTAACTGAAAATAGTGTCAAATCAAAATCTGTACTGGGTACTATGCTGGCTACGATTTGAAATTTTTCACGGAAAATCAGAGACCTGTAAAACGTGATTTTGTTCCTCTAAATGACTTTAATTAACCAATCACAATCCAGTATTTACTGGAGTCATGGTAGAATATCTAATGTACCCTCCTGCTTGGGTAACCACCTGTACTCTACGTCGCATACCCCTGTCAACCGTCGTATCCGTTGCAGAGGGAACTGTCGCCATTCTTGGTGCAGAGCTGCTTTCTACTCACGCAGATTTTAAACAAGTGGGACACGTGGTACAGGTGATACACGTGCATGTATCCGTCGCCCGTCTCACATGTGTTCCAGGGGATTCAGGTATGGACTTATGGCGGCCATGGGAGGTGAGGCACTGCATTATTCTGAATGAAAGATGTCACTGTACGAGCACGGCGTTGCCTAGCCTTGTCAACCATAAATACAGGTTTTATTTCAAGAGGATGATTATCAAACTGGTGACAACCACTGGATCCAGCACTTGCTGGATATACTGAATTCACCTGTCAGATTCTCACGTATTGTCATCAAATCGGGCGGTGGGGTAGCCTAGTGGTTAAACCGTTGGCTCGTCACGCCGAAGACCCGGGTTCGAATCCCCACGTGGGTAAATTTGTGAAGCCCATTTCTGGTGTCCCCCGCCGTGATATTGCTGGAATATTGTCAAAAGCGGCGTAAAACCAAATTCAGTCAGTCAGTCAAAATCAAGTTTAAAGACCCATTCCCACACCATGACGGAACCCCCACCAAAGACAACGGTTGGGTGAGTTTCCTTGTGTGCTGCTGTATTTGGCTGATTCCAAACTCTCAAGGGTCCATCAGTTACAGAAGAAGGAATCTACTGTCATCAGACCAATGTATTCTTTGCCAAGTCCTCAGATTCCAGCGTTGCCGTGGTAACACCAAACCAAACGTGCTTGTTGGTGATGATCACTCAGTAGAGCACGTTTGATGACCCTCCAAGAGTTGTACCCGACTCTCCTCAGGCAATTCTGGACTATTCATGCTGATACCCGGCGAAATGGTAACAAGTGGTGCTTTGGAACAGTACATGTGGCAAATGGTTGTCGTCCAGTGTGCTTCACGAGTGCCTTGTCTTCACGTTCTGACGTCACCCCGAACATGGTGATGCTTGACCCTATATTTTCTGACGAAACGATTGACAACCGTGGACATTCATTTCCCGACCAACTTCTAGCACATACCTGAGTTATGCATACCAATAATCTCTGGCCATCTGACAATCTTCTTCGTGGCAGAATAATGATTGAACATTGTACCCCATGCAGATTATTCTGACATCATTCGTAACTACTCGCCTCTTTCCGTGACCTACAAGAAGACTCGTACCCCTATCGTACGCCATTATTGCCAAGAATCGTGGCAAACCAATCAAATCGCGCGTAGTAAAACGCATTTCGAAGCATGAAAATGGCGGCCCCGTTAAACTTTGAAACTTCACTAAACTATGCAAAGCACAATTCAAACATACACTTTGAGCAAAATGATCAGCAACTTTCAACACTGAAACATAATTACAAAGGGAATGGCTGTATTGCTATTTTGCAAACGGGATATAGGATATTATAGGAGCCATGTTTGGAAATTATCTTTCCTTGGTAATAGTACTAGACATTTTTCATCTTCATGCCTGTTTGCGCTTAGACAGGGTCCAGTCGTAAACATGGCAACGAGAGGGGTACGAGACGCCATCCGGCTTGCCGGAATGACACGAGTAGCTACGAATGTTCTGACATGTGGCTCGTGCGCAAACTACACTAGTGAAAATTCGTGGGTTTGCTTCCGGGCATACTCCACAAGGTGTGTTTGGGAGACACTTTGTACCAAGTACAATTTTAATAATTTCTTAAATGAACGTTAGTATCACAAGTATCATGATACACAAGCTGAACCTGAACATAGTTCTGTTAGCGGTCAACATATTTAGGGGTGCTTAACTTTGTTAATCGTGTATAATATGATACGACGTTTCAGGGTAGATTCTTATACCGTTGTCAAGCACAGAATAGACGTGTACACATCTAACATGAATTAAGAAAAACAACATGATTGTTATTATTGGTTTTCTTTATTCCTGTTACATGTATAAAGGTTGTCATCCATAAATTGTCCTTAATTGTCTATTACTCAGCAACTGATCCGGTCCGGGTTAGAATGAACCTTCAGTAACCCATGCTTGTCGTAAGAGGCGACTAACGGGATCGGGTGGTCAGGCTCACTGACTTGGTTGACACATGTCATCGGTTCCCAAATGCGCAGATCGATGCTCATGCTGTTGATCACTGGATTGTCTGGTCCAGGCTCTATTATTTCCATATAGCTGGAATACTGCTGAGTGCGGTGTCAAACTAAACTCACTCACTCACTCACTACTCAGCAACTTCTAGAGTGCCAGTCAAACATCACTTGACGTCGTGGTTAAAGCTTAGGTTGCTGGGCACATGTCGTGAACTTGAATCGCCGTGGTAGTTATCAGCTGTTATCAAATGGTAAATACTTTATCAAATGGTAAATACTTTATCAAATGGTAAACACTTTATCAAATGGTAAATACTTTATCAAATGGTAAATACTTTATCAAATGGTAAATACTTTATCAAATGGTAAATACTTTATCAAATGGTAAACACTTTATCAAATGGTAAACACTTTATCAAATGGTAAATACTTTATCAAATGGTAAACACTTTATCAAATGGTAAATACTTTATCAAATGGTAAACACTTTATCAAATGGTAAATACTTTATCAAATGGTAAACACTTTATCAAACGGTAAACACTTTATCAAATGGTAAACACTTTATCAAATGGTAAATACTTTATCAAATGGTAAATACTTTATCAAATGGTAAATACTTTATCAAATGGTAAATGGTACTTTATCAAATGGTAAACACTTTATCAAATGGTAAATACACAAATTAAATACTTTATCAAATGGTAAATACTTTATCAAATGGTAAAATCTTTATCAAATGGTAAATACTTTATCAAATGGTAAACACTTTATCAAACGGTAAACACTTTATCAAATGGTAAACACTTTATCAAATGGTAAACACTTTATCAAATGGTAAATACTTTATCAAATGGTAAATACTTTATCAAATGGTAAATACTTTATCAAATGGTAAATACTTTATCAAATGGTAAATACTTTATCAAATGGTAAATACTTTATCAAATGCCTTTATCCCCATCTATTGAAGTGTGATTATGTACAACCTGTCGCCTTGAGTCGCAGCTACATAGTATGACCTCGATATATTGTGCAATGTCAGGGTGAAAATGTGGGTTTGTTTAACGCCGCACTCGGTAGGGTATGACAGCATTCTGTAGATAATCGAGTCACTGGGTTTTACCTCGACTCACAAACATGGGCGTCCCGGGGACCCCCAATTATTATCCGGTGTTCGACACGACCGCAAAAGGGTGACTAAAGAAGGAATTCGCAGGGACAAAGCTCTCACTTCGACACAACAGTGACTTCGACATATCAGAGCTCGACACATGAGTGTTTTAACGAACCCAGGACCCGCCAAGACTGCATACAGAGGGGAAAATTGAATCCTATGCTGGCTGTTCAAAACGTCCTGCTGGATCGTTAGATCACGCTTGACGACAAGGATAAATGCAGGTCACCGTGACCGTGCGGCGAGGGACTTAAATTGCACCCCCCACCCCACCCAACTCAAATATCAGTGTCTGGCCCACATTCGATTATTTACATGCCCCCTCATCTACCGTATTTCCTCTATTAAATCCAGGGCCTAGATTTTCGAAGGTCTCTTAGCGCTAAGATAGTCGTAAGTTAATGTTAATGTATAGCACTTACGACTATCTTAGCGCTAAGAGACCTTCGAAAATCTAGGCCCAGCTGTAAGTTTATTTCACACTTTCACACCAAGTACTCTCTTTACTCATGGCGTGTAATAGCATATCTAATTATTGACATAGTTTTGTGTATACAAACTACCATTCGTGTTTTCGAGGTAAGGCGATATATTGTTGAGTGCAAAAGACAAACCCCCATTTTTTGCGCGGTCAGGATCACTAGTGTTTTCCCCAGGATCCAAAAAGGCAGGGCGACAGAACTTGAAAAGGGACACCCTTATTCTAACATGGGCATGCAGTGACAGATTTCCAAGTATTGAATTAAAAATCATATATGCTTACGTGTTAAGATGAATTATTGTATAACAAAAAAGTGAAAGGCGTCAAATAAAAACAGCAAGGCGTTCAAATAAAAACAGAAAGGCGCCAACTAAAAAGGGCACGGTGCTGCGCCCTGCTAAAACTGCATAGGGGAAACACTAGTCACCAGACACCCGTGAAGGTCCGGGTTAGAATGAACCTTCAGTAACCCATGCTTGTCGTAAGGGGCGACTAACGGGATCGGGTGGTCAGGCTCGCTGACTTGGTTGTCACATGTCATCGGTTCCCATGACATAGTATGCATCGCCATGACTTCAGGTAAAACTGACAGTCTACCAAACCACGAGGACGATGATCGATGCTCATGCTGTTGATCACTGGATTGTCTGGTCCAGACTCGATTATATACAGACCGCCGCCATATAGCTGGAATATTGCTAGGTGCGGCGTAAAACTGAACTCATTCACTCACTAGTCACCAGACATGTACTGTACTTAGTCTGTCATACAACACAGATATCCAAGAAAGCCCATGCAAGTCTAGAATATGTGGCAAGTCTAGATTTCAGTTTAACTGTCTGAAAATGAAGAAAGTCTCAGAGCTCTTAACTCACTCACTCACCCACTTGTATGGTAATATCTGGGACATCGCTTGATGACTTGTATAATCTGCAGTCGGTGAACAGCTTCGCTGAAAAACCTTGTTTACCAAACTCTCTGGCCACTGTTTGTATGAGCAGTCACCGAGTCTGACAACGTGAGGCCGACAACCTGAAGTGAAGTGCTATAATATCACAGTAGTCCCGATGTGTCACGCAGCTAAATAGCAACACTGTACACTATGCAATATACTGATATTAAACCTCCACACAAGTAAAGCAGATCAATCGAGGAGATTATATGCGACCAACGCATAATCAGTACATTGTATGCTTATGTACAGTACAACCAGAAATTATTGAGAATTTAAAGATTGTAAATTTTAAAGTTAGAAAGTCGTGGTTCATGCTGTCCCAATATCGGACCACCTCTTCTTTCATTACAGCACTATTTTTTAGATTTTTCTTATTGACACTTTCCTTCATAAGTCCCCAAACATTTTCTATTGGATTTAGGTCAGGGCTATAGCTTGGCCAATCTAATAATGTCATATTGGGTCCGAAACCAGGCCTGTGAATGCTTTGAACGATGTTCTAGGTCGTTGTCCTGCTGGAAAATCCAAACATTTCCACAGAACACGTGAGCAGATGGAAGTAAATGTCCCTCGAGAATATCTGTGTGCCGCTCACTGTTCATATTCCCTTCAAATACACAGAGGGGCGTTGCCCCTAACACAGATATGCCACCCCACACGTTAAATTTCGGACTGTACTTTGGGCGCTGATACAAAGGTTTTTCAGTTTGTTTGGTCCAGAATTTCAGTGTATTAGGAAACAGCCACACAGAACTTTCATCTGAGAAAATCACATTGTCCCAGTTAAAATGTCTATGCTGTAAGCACCAGTTCAACCTTCGCTCCTTTTGTTCAGGTTTCATGATCGGTGATGGAATTCCTCGACTTTTCTGCCAACCCATTGCATGCAGCTCAGTTCCAATTGTCTCCTTACATACAGCCACAGTTCCTCTATCAATCATATACAGCATTAAGTTTTCTAAACTCCTTCGACAAGAATACCAAGCCGCCTCCTGTCACCGACAGTCCATTTTCTGGGCCTACCTGCGCCTCCCTGGTGCTCAATGCCATATCCATTTGCAATATTTTTCAAAACACGATAAACAGTCGACAAAGGGGTGCCTGTTCTACTTGAAATCACTTTAGCTGATCTGATGTCCTTGTTATAATACTCTAAAATCAACTTCCTCTTCTCTAAATCATCCATACTGAGGATCACTGAAAATGTCGTCTGCTAGCAAGTAAACAAAGGGGGATAACTCTTCACAAACTAATGAAAAAGGATTAACGGAGTTGTCTTGAATGAAACCAAGCACTTGATAGCTGGTCAAGGTTGTTTATACTAGAAATCCAATTAAACATATTCCTAAAATTCTCAATAATTTCTGGTCATACTATACATTGAATGCAATATGAACAAGGTTTTCAACAATGTACGGTTTTAGTGAAATGTTCTCGCAATAACGAGCCAACTGGCTAAGACAAACCTGATGTGTAAATTTCCAGGAGAACCTGTCTGTGTTTCCCATCTCCTGTCCGGAGTTTTCATTCCGACATCAATTTACACGAGTTTTCCTCTTCTCAATGTCTGACCCCGAAGTAAAAATCTAAGCCCTGATTTGATAGAACATAGAGTATTCCTTCCCAAAGACAGTCATAAAAATCCAGGTCAGTTTGATGATTCTTCACCTGCATTTAGTAAATATTTGTTCATAATTAAGACATCATAAATGAACTGAAAAACTATCATCAATTCAGGAAAAAGATACACAGTTAGTCAAATAATTTTTAATTCTCTTTTACTCTCTGATGGTTGAGGTTAGAAACACATAAACCTAAATGTGTCTTTGTTTATTTGTTGTTGACTGACTGACTGACTGAGTTTGGTTTTACGCCGCTTCTAGTAATATTCCAGCAATATCACGGCGGGGGACACCATAAATGGGCTTCACACATTGTGCCCATGTGGGGATTCGAACCCGGGTCTTCGGCGTGACGAGCCTACGCTTTAACCACTAGGCCACCCCATCGCCCCTTGTTGTTGAACTGAGCAACATTCCAGCTACATGGCGGCGGTTTGTAAATAAGTGAGTCTGGACCAGACTATCCAGTGATCAACAGCCTGTGTCAACGAAGTCAGCGAGTCAAGTAAACCCAAAACCTGTTAATCTCAGTAATATCTGACACAGCACGGACATGGGGTGGCCCAGTCATTCGCTGTACACAGTTCCAGCCAGAAACCGATGATTATGTGTTCGAATCCTAGTTGTCCCGATAATGTTCACAGGTCTGTTGGTTTCACGAAAGAGACATGCACCACTTCGGGCTCTCCATCCTAATTACGCTGACACACCATGATAAGCTGCAGCTGAGTTAATGAGTGAGTGAGTTTAGTTTTACACCGCACTCAGCAATATTCAAGCTATATGTCTGTAAATAATCGAGTCTGGACCAGACAATCCAGTGATCAACTGCATGAGCATCGATCTACGCAATTGGGATTAATGTGATGTGTCAACTAAGTCAGCAAGCCTGACCACCTGATCCAGTTTGTTGCCTCTTACGACAAGGATGAGTTACTGAAGATCAATTCTAACCTGGATCTTCACAGGTCATGCAGTACTGTACCTCTCGCTAGATGTGGTGTGGTGTGGTACCCCAGTGGTTAAAGCCTTCACTCGTCACGGCGAAGACCCGGGTTCGATTCCCCACATGGGTACAATGTATGAAGCCCATTTCTTGTGTCCTCTGCCGTGATATTTCTGGAATATTAAAGCAGCTTAAAACTGAACTCACTCACCTGTATAGATGACCCGAAAAATTTCCGGCATTAAAGCGCCAGCCTGTTGTGAAGACATTATCACTTGACATGAATGTGGTGAAAGGCTGTTTCTAAAACTGACGTTTACCCAGTGTCCAGAATTGATGACTGCAGCGACAGAAGCAGCCAAGTCAAGCACATCAGCAAGTTTGACATAATGAAGGGGTATTGGCAGATCCCTCTTCCTCACTGTAATAAGTAGGTCTCAGCTTTTGAGACTATGGATGGACCAGGGTGCCGTTCCACTAACCGATCTTAGCCCTACGTCAATCGTAAACCCCTAAAATCCCAATCTTAGTGTGACGTTACGATCGGCACACCGTTCCACTAACCAATCTTACCCAAGGCAATCGTAAAGTTAAGATCCAAAGTCTAAGTTGCACATGACCAACTTAGGATCGCTAAAATCAATCGTAGAGAAACCAAAATGGTGGCTTTCATATTTTATGTGAAGAAGAAGAGCGAGCATTTCACCGTGAACGTCCCCTAAAATGTCCATGAAATGAATTTGTTTATTTTAATGATGTAAACAAACACTGCACTGAAGCCTTACAAATGTGAGGCCCGTCTGATCACTGTCGTCATGGGAACACAGCCGAGGGTGTCGGTGTAATACATTTGTACGACAATATTGCACCTCTGTACATAGCAAACAGTGCCTATATTACAGGGTGTGAGGTGGAGGATACCTCACCACACCTTGTTTATTTTGATCGACAAGGTTCAGCCACATATTATGCCTGATGCCCAGCGTTCACACGCACTTGCCCCTGAAACCAAGGTGCTCACTACCCTAAAACTTTATTTGAGGATTTTTCCACACCTTTATACTTGGTTCCAAAACTACTTCCATCATTTGCTAGACTATGCAAAAGGAGATACCTCATGCCTCGCATTTATCTATCTTTCTCACCAAAGAGTCTCCATCTAAGCTTAGATCGGATCGTAAAATCGGCACCGGCTTCGATTGGCCTAAGATCGGTTAGTGTAACTTTTAGCTAAGACGATTGTAAACTTGGCGTAATTTGCTAAGAATGGTCTTAGATAAGATCGGTTAGTGGGACGGCCTATCCTGACACAACGTCATCGACAAGCTCGCCGAATGTGGTGCCGAAATCATGTCCGCAGACCCTTGTTTTGGTGGAGAAATGTTGTTTTTACAGATGAGTCCAGGTTTAACATTTCCCATAGTGATGGACGTCAACGTGCCTATGGACGCGTGGGAGAACGTTATGCACAGGCCTGTGTCTTGGAGAGTAATCGCTTTGGTGGTGGTTCCGTGATGATTTGGGGTGGAATAACAGCACGCCAAAGAACTCCTTCGGTTCAGGGCAACTTAACTGGTGTGGGCTACAGGGATCAGATTCTTCGACCTGTGGCAATTCCTTTTCTGCAACGTCATGGCCCTGGGTTAACATTCCAACAGGACAATGCCCGCCCTCATACGGCAAGGGCTGCTATTGATTTCTTGCAACACCACAACGTTGACTTACTGCCTTGGCCTGCAAATTCACCGGATCTCTCTCCGATAGAGCATGTTAGGGACGAGATGGATCGACGTCTACGCCGTCTTCCTCATCCACCAGATAACGTCCTTGACCTTGCAACAGAACTTGAGAGAATCTGGCGTGACATCCCACAAGCCTTCCTTGCACGTTTGATAGGCTCTATGCGTCGTCGATGCACTGCTGTTCTCAATGCCGATGGTGGACATACTCGTCATTGAGTTGGTGAAATGGTCGTTTGACCCCTGTCCCGCTTGTGGACTCGTGACGTCATTGTAATTGACTCTTCAATTGAAATTCTCCCGACTTGTTATGGTCTCATGATCCCTTCATTAAAGTTTATATGCACCTTTGACATTGTTATCGTACTTATCAACTGGGATAATATTTTGACAATGCACAGTTTGTTTATGTGCCTAACACACACACACACACACACACACACACACACACACACACACACACACACACACACACACACACACACACACACACACACACACACACGTGTTTGCACACACACACACACACACACACACACACACACACACATATATATATATATATATATATATATATATATAAACAAGTGATTTCTGCAGGTGTATAAGCAAAAAATATATAAAATATGAGTCCAGATATTTCTTCTTGTCAAATCTCCTTTATATATGCACAAGGTCTTTCCCCGTTCAACGGCTCTTCAGGTGCACAATGAAAGCTGAGTGTCGTCATAGGCGACACATACATACATACATACATACATACATACATACATACATACATACATACATACATACATACATACATACATACATACATACATACATACATACATACATACATACATACATACATACATACATACATACATACATACATACATACATAGATACAAACATACATACATACATACATACATACATACATACATACATACATACATACATACATACATACATACATACATACATACATACATACATACATACATACATATAAACATACATACATACATACATACATACATACATACATACATACATACATACATACATACATACATACATACATACATACATACATTATATATATGTATGTATATGTATATGTATATGTATATATAAACACCTTTGTTTCTTGTTGGTTGCTATATACAGATTTCTGGTTAACTCATAGTTCCAGCTTAAAAAGTGATACATAACTATACGGAGTTGCATCTGATTTATCTGAAGCTGATATGAATATATACATAAATTATGCATTTATATACCAATCTTTTTCGGATGATAGTATATGCTAAATACAGGTCTGTTTGTTTCCTAAACAGGAGATCCATATATCTTCAATCATCATTCTCAACCCCATGGGAATAATACTGCCTATGTGAGCTATGCAGTGTTTCTAAGATTGGGCACCCACCATAAGGAACAACATAATGCTGGCAAATTATTTATTTCATCACATCATTGAAGGCTACATAGGGGTGTCTTCACGTTGTCTGAAAGGGATTGGTGGTTGAGTATAGACTATAGGTGTCACAGTATCTCTGAGGACTCTCTAAGACTTTGGACAATAATCTGTTCCTGGCAATGTCAAACCTTATTGTTAGATTATTATAGTGCGGCTCTGATTATTATAATGCTGTACTTTCATCCTTTTGTGCAATACTCCTGCCCTTCCGGTGGGTCTGAAAAACAAGGATAAATTCATGATTTCCCTGGCTGCACGTTTGTATCATGAACAAACAATGTACATTCTCAACAATTTGCAGACTTCAGTCGATCATGTTGGGTATTGTTGCCCTTTTATTGTTACAGTTATTTACTAGTAGCATAAATGTGAGTGAGTGAGTGAGGGAGAGAGTGTGTATGGTTTTACACCGCTTTTAGCAAGATTCCAGCAATATCATGGCGGGGGACACTAGAAATGGACTCTGCACATTGTACCCATGTGGGCAATTGAACCTGGGTCTTCTGCATGACGAGCAAACGTTTAAACCACTAGGCTACCCCACTGCCTCTAGGAGCATATCGTCTCAGGCAGGAGAAGCACAGACACTAGAAATGATCTCTGCGATCAAACTGTAAGGGCCATGCATATCAGTAGTGACATTTTGAAATTAACATGAACATTCTGAGAAAACTCTTAATGGGTACATGGCACAGACATACTGGCATTATAGCATTATGACAATTTTGGAATGAACCACTTGATTGGACCATACTGAAATGAAATTACGGTATTCCGTTAAGCGATTTCAACATCAATACATGTATTGCATGTAACTGTTAAAAACTGATATCCCATCATAACAACATTACCTTTAGAAATCATGGGTAGAATCCTGTTGATGAAGACACATTCGTGATGGACTACCCCATGTCTTGCTGATAAGTTGCTGCCCACGTCAAGGGCCATGTAGGAGAGATCAGTGTTGTCAGAGGCTGGCCAGTTCACCTTGACGGGGACAGGAGCGTTCGGATTGCTGTATATAGATACGAAAACTTCAGTAAATCTTGAATATTTGAAAGAAAATATTGATCGTTCTGTTTAGTATCATGTACATGATGTCATTTAAAATAATACCATTTCACTCGCTCATTCATTCATTCACTCACCCGGACTTGGCAAAGTTGGTCCAGTAGGTCATGATGGTCCTGCTGAGTTCCATCTCCTCCTCTGTACATCCAAGAGACTTTTCCAGGACCCAACCAAACATAAAGTCAAGCTCGTACCAGTGGGGTGCTCCCATCCACTGTGGATTTGGACTAACTGACAGTCGGCGATTAAAACTGTAGACATAGGTAGGGTTGGCAGGAGAGTACAATCTGTCAAACTCAAGATGAGGACACTTAAATCCCCTGTCTGAAGTTGCACGAGTTACGACATCTAAATAGTTAGTGTCCTTGAGAAGGGGTATCTGACTTTCATAAAACAGACGAATAGGCTCTCCAATGTCCTTTCCAGTGACAATGTCAAATGAAAGAAAACTATCATATTCTTGACGACTTAAAATCAGTGATTCAGGTAATGTGGATACGTTTCTCAGGGAACGTTTCAAAGTCATTGCAGAAAACAGTGTTGTCTCATCTTTAGTAAAACCATGCAATACACTGGTCTGCTTGATGGAGCCAGTGGACAGAAGAGCTTTGGGGTCATCGGGGACGAAGTACCCATCCACAACTGGAGGAAATGGTATTCCTTCATCTAGCAAAACAAGTTGAAGGTCTGCCATAGTTTGAGCGTCTGCTGACGTCAAGCAATCATATATCTCTGTATCAGTTGAAGATGAAGGGCATTGAAGGAGATCAGCAAATCTCTTCAATTTTCCTTTTGCTGTTTTGGGCACCGTGTATGTCCATGAGCAAGTGAGGGTCCCACTCTGTGTGATTGCTCTGTCAAACAGGTCATGTGACAGAGGTGATGCCAGGTGTAGACCTACACTTGCACCACCAGCACTTTCTCCAAATATGGTGACTCGGGTTGGATCTCCACCAAAGTTGGCAACATTGTCTTTCACCCACTGTAAGGCTAATCTTTGATCCATCAAGCCCATGTTGCCAGGGATGGTGTCTGGCCCGAGGTAGCTGAACCCTAAAGGCCCCAATCTGTAATTCATTGATACAACGATGATGTCATTCTCTGCTGCAAGGTATTTTCCTTCATACAGTGGCAGCCTTGTAGATCCAAAATAGAAGCCTCCACCGTGGATCCAGACCATCACTGCCAGATTGCCACCATTGTCTGATGGCGCCCACACTGTAAGATGGAGGCAGTCTTCACTGTAATCATCGGGCATCTGTTTGTGCTTCTCAGGTGTGTCATGAGCACCTATTGGTTGGAAGCAAGATGGTGTCGGGTTTTGTGCATCCCTTACTTCCGGTCCCCATGACTCTGAAGGCTGAGGGTACTTGAAGCGTAGATCGCCTACAGGAGGCTTCGCATATGGGATTCCATAGAATACGTCAAGAGACTTGCCCAACACTGACAGTTGTTGTCCTAGAAGTGGGCCATTCAGAGTTGACACTTCCTTTGTTTTCACAGTAGGCAGCACCAGCAACAACGCCACAAGCGTCGCAAATGCAAGTCTCATTCCTGTCCACATTCTGAAAAAAAATAAGATACATTTTACAGATGAACTTTTGTTCCTTCTGTGTTCATGTTCCTAGTTCAGATACTATTTACAGTTGAACCTTTCATCCATTTCAATTCATGTTCCACAGTTTCTTTACACATGAAATGTGACACTTATAACCAAGATGGTTCGTGTGATATGGCTGTATGATGCAGGACAACAATGTTGAGATTGTTACTTGTGGACAGTGGTGTCCAGCATTCTGTGAACATCTACGAACATCGTATTTTAAAAACGCGAGCACTGCTTCTGATGAGGGAATATTATTTATCACTGACTTTGTTGTCACCTCTGCCATTGTACATCGTACTGGAATTGTAACTCAATGAAGCTGCGTAACAGGTGGTGGAACAGAACACACAGACATACCATTTGGAAGGCTAAGTATGGTAACGTGGTAGACATCACGTCACAATCAGAATGACTGCAAATTTCAAATTCCACGGGCCTACAGCCTTTCGACAAATTTAACTCTGATCAAGGTAGTTTTGAGACAGACTCGAAAAAACGTTGATGAACGGTTAGGTAGCTGAGATTCATATGCATATGGGCAACTATATAACTATAAGACATTGAATTTACAGATGGTCTTAATGAATGGGGGTAAATTTAACGTTGACACGAACACAAACACCATGTAATTAACATAATTCATGAAAGTGTAACTGCCATTTTAAAAGGAACAATCGCTTGTAAACAACATGAAGGTCTCCGGGTAGGAGCAGGTAATACACATGCCTATATGTATGCAAGCATATTCAACCTAAATCCTCAAAGATAAACTGTTAGAGTAACAACACTGCTAGTCATTACCTAAATTTCGACAATCGTATACGTGAATGGTATTTGATGGAAAACAGAATGTCATTGATCATCACACACTCACCTTGTACCTGACTCTACAGTTGTACTGTGGACACTGTACTGGGGTGTACACATAGACGCTGTTACATTACCTATAGTTCGACAACAGTATACGTCAATGGTATTTGATGGAAAACAGAATGTCATTGATAATCACACACTCACCTTGTACCTGACTCTACAGTTGTATTGTGGACACTGCACTGGGGTGTACACACAGACGCTGTTACACCAGTGATATCTCGCATCATGACCTGGTTAGTGTGACATGCAAAATCTCAGTTACAGGTGAGTCCGGAACGTCTGTTAACTTGAGAAGCGAATGGTTTTAGAGTGAGTGAGGCAGTGCGTGCATAATTGATTGAGTGTTGTACAACAGTATTGTACTTTCATTCCATCACCCACTCACTCACTTCTTCCCTTCCTCGCTCCCTCCCATCCTCGCTCCCTCACGGACGCACGCACGTACGCACTCACTCACTCACTCTTTCAGTCCGATACTGTTCAGGAACCACTACGGGATATGTCACGATCATCTGACTGCATACCGTTTTATGGACAACTATATTTATTACTTTTTATTGGGCCACTAGGAAATTCCTCAGGGCCCATATGCGCGTTGAGCATGCACCTTGTGGGTGTATACAGCGCTTTATAATACCCGTCATTGTTATTACTACTATTATATATTTGTTTCAGAAAACCGCGGAAAAAAACGTTTCTGTATGGCTTGATGACGTGGTTAAAATCATGTCATTCTATCCCCCTCCAAACACTATTGACTGAATGGCCAAAGTCCCCCTGTGTCTACTTTACACATACTGTAATCAGGCTGACGGCCTTGCTGGAAGACTTGCAGATTCTCCACCTCAAGTCGAGGTACAGCTCCGCTCAAAACACTTGTTCACATGAACTCAGTTACCCGAGATTTATATGTACAGTTAAACAAGTAGGGAATATTTCATTTTGCGTGACTTGGAACAAGGTTGTGTGATTGTATATGGGGTTAGATATTGATTATTCCATTGAAAACGGCTTATGAATTTCTTGCAAGCGGTTGGGGTAGATTTGGAAGTATACAGTGAAACGGGTTAGTGTGTTAGTAATCGGCTACACTGATGAAGCCTGCATACCCGACGTCCAAGTGCCCGATTTACTCCCATTAGTTAGACACTGGAATAGGGATTAATTAGGGCAACATCCATGTATAAATGGGTATGTTCCAATTGGATATTTCAACCATTTAGGTGAAAACTGTCATTATGTTTCATGAAGTTATTTTTGATAGAAAATGTTCTTTCAAATGATCTATGTCAAATCTCTGTCAACAAGCTACTAAAGCCATGTGTTTTGTTTTACGCAGAAGTTGAATGTTACACTTATCAGTACAATATAAACTATATCTCTTTGATTCGATGGTGAAACCAATCTTGAGTCCCACTTCCTGTTCATGTTAAAAAACTCGTAAGTTAACTTTTCCGTCTAACTCTTAATGATATTGAACATAAACTAGGACAGTATGCTGATGATACTCAGTTATTTCTAGATGGATCTGAAAATAGCCCCAATGCAACAATTGAAACACTGAACAGTTTTCAACAAATCTCAGGGCTTAAAATTCTCTTAGATGAAACCAAGGCTATTTGGATAGGTTCAATGTCTGAAAGTAATATAACTTTAGCCAATGACCTTAATCTTAACTGGCACAGAGGGAACTTTGAAATTTTAGGAATTTCCTTAAATGCTTCATTAAATGACCTGTGGGTGATTAACACAAGGAGTGAGTGAGCCTGACCACCCGGTCCCGTTATCAGATAAGTACAAAACTGTACACGCAGATGAGGGTGTACATATGTAGATAATTTTATAGATAAATAGGAGTTGAGTGAAAATGTTATAGCTGTAGTGGACACAGCAGTTCCAGTAAATCAATTTGCACGAGTGCTAAATTAAAATGTCAGAGTACCGTATGTAAGTGATGCCATTTCCTAGTAAAACAACTGAATTTATTATTTTTCATTGCAATAAACCTTTCGATAGCATATGCCCTTAAGCAGCATGAGAAACCCTACAAAGTCTATATCTTGCTGTTTAAGGCTTGAAGTATAGAATTATCTTTTGGCACGTAGTAAAATGTGATATATTACTTGGTTGTTTGAGGGTAGTCCAAACATAATAATGAATTTAGATAGTGCCAGATTGGTTTGGAGGTTATCATTCAGGAATTCTTCAACTTCAAGCCAAAAGTTATGAAGAAATTGACATTTAAAGAAAACATGTGATATATCTTCTGAGGCGGTTTTACAAAATGTACATGTATCATTATCAACTAACTTCATCTTCAATAGAATTTTTTTAATACATTATTCTGTATATAAATCTGCATTGAAGGTCTAAGAGCATACAGTCATTTGTACATTTCCTATAATAGCTAAATACATCTTTCAAGTCAATCCCATGCTGAAAGACAGTTTTCCAATATTTTACGGACTTAGGTGTAGTATCATTCTTAATTAGTTCATCATAGAATTTCCTTGAGCCTTTAGCATTACAGATAATATAGTTGTATATATTATTAAGATGCAGTTCATCGAATGTAAGTGTTCTGTTACTTATGTGATATGTCCAGTTATTTGGACTGACTGACTGAGTTTGGTTTTACGCCGCTTTTAGCAATATTCCAGCAACATCACAGCGGGGGACACCAGAAATGGGCTTCACACATTGTGCCTATATGGGGATTCGAAACCGGGTCACCAGTTATTTGGAATATTGTTTAACAATTGTTGATAGTCTAAGACAGTTCCCTGTATTTCGTATTCCTGTTTTAAATTTTCAATTCTTAGAAAGCCATTTTCATCACATATATCTTTTATACTAAACCAGTTATATAATATATGATGATTTAAAGAAATAATTCAACCAAAGTGTTTCAGTCAAGATTTGGTCTACATCATTTTCCTCAAAAGTAATTTTCTTATAGAAAATCTTCCATGTAGGTAAAACATCTCTCCAACAAGGACTATCGTGGTCAGATATACTGTCACCAGCATTGGAGTCAAGTGAGAATAAATGAATTACAGGAAAGATTAATGAAACATTCTACATCGATCATTCTGAGGCCTCCATCTTGATAATCTCTGTTTATAGTTGATCTCTTTATTTTCTCGTTTCTATCTTTCCATAAACATCTATAAATTATTTCATTGCGTTCTTTAATTAATGTTTAGGTGGGTTTGGCAGTGCAGAGAAAATGTGTACAAGAGTTGAGATTGCCCAAGTTTATAAAACAGTGATTTTTTCAATAAGAGTCAGAATTCTTCTGCACCAATTAGCAGGTAATCTATTGATATGTTCTAAGCGTTTCCTTGTATTAATCACCCGTGAAGATCCGGGTTAGAATTGATCTTCAGTAACCCATGCTTGTCGTAAGAGGCGACTAACGCGATCGGGTGGTTAGGCTCGCTGACTGGGTTGACACATGTCATCGTATCCCAATTGCGTAGATCGATGTTCATGCTGTTGATCACTGGATTATCTGGTCCAGACGCGATTATTAACAGACCGCCGCCATATAGCTGGAATATTGCTGAGTGCGGCGTACAACTAAACTCACTCAGTCACTCACTCACTAAATTATTTACACACAATTCATCTAAGTTATGTTCCATCTTCATGCCACCATTTACCAGTTGAAAATGGAAGATGGAATAGGATACGAATAGATGAAAGTAATTCTGTTGTATGAATGATGTGGGTGAAGAGAAAGATCAATATATATACCAGCTTCCTTTATTAAAATACCAAATGTGTTACAATTTAAATCGATAACGTATCTACCAGTTGACTTGCTTGACACAGTATGCTGAAATAGATTTAACATGAAACCATGAAGAGCAACATTATGATTCCACAAAGTCTTTGATAGGTATACAGACTGTGGTTGGGAGATTGAGGAAGTGACTGTGATTGGCGATTAAACTGTATAAACAGCGTTACAATATCTGTGGGGACACCAGATACGGTTGAAAACAGCGTTAAAAGATAATGATGTATCAGTATTTTAACTTGGGTCAGATTAGTATGATGCTGTCCATTCATCCTCTTGTGCAGTACTCCTGCCCCTCCTGTGGGTCTGAAACACAACCATGAATTCATAATTACCATAGCTGCACTATGGAACATATTGGCATGAACATGCTGCCATGAGACGGTGTTAAACGTTGTGCAACAATGTTTCAAGGTATACTTTGTACCTGTAGATTCAGTCAGTGAATCTTACTTAGCTATTGCCTTTCATCTCTCATCACATCTCGAGTCACAAGAAGACCAGTATTGTGAGTGTTCACTTTAAACTTTGTTTACTCTCTGCCTGGCCCTTTCTTCCAAGTTGGATTGCTATTGCTGACAGGTCACTACGACCATCATTGTCTTTACTCCTACAATCACTGCTGTTATATTATACCTCTGTTGCTGACAGGTCACTATGACCACCATTGTCTTTACTCCTACAATCACTGCTGTTATATTATACCTCTGTTGCTGACAGGTCACTATGACCACCATTGTCTTTACTCCTACAATCACTGCTGTTATATTATACCTCTGTTGCTGACAGGTCACTTGTCTTGACCACCATACAGGTCACTGCTGTTTTATATCACTGCTGTTATATGATACCTCTGTTGTTGACAGGTCACTATGACCACCATTGTCTTTACTCCTACAATCACTGCTGTTATATTATACCTCTGTTGCTGACAGGTCACTATGACCACCATTGTCTTTACTCCTACAATCACTGCTGTTATATTATACCTCTGTTGCTGACAGGTCACTATGACCACCATTGTCTTTACTCCTACAATCACTGCTGTTATATTATACCTCTGTTGCTGACAGGTCACTATGACCACCATGTCTTTACTCCTACAATCACTGCTGTTATATTATACCTCTGTTGCTGACAGGTCACTATGACCACCATTGTCTTTACTCACAATCACTGCTGTTATATATACCTCTGTTGCTGACAGGTCACTATGACCATCATTGTCTTTACTCCTACAATCACTGCTGTTATATTATACCTCTGTTGCTGACAGGTCACTATGACCATCATTGTCTTTACTCCTACAATCACTGCTGTTATATTATACCTCTGTTGTTGACAGGTCACTATGACCACCATTGTCTTTACTCCTACAATCACTGCTGTTATATTATACCTCTGTTGTTGACAGGTCACTATGACCATCATTGTCTTTACTCCTACAATCACTACTGTTATATTATACCTCTGTTGTTGACAGGTCACTATAACCATCATTGTCTTTACTCCCACAATCACTACTGTTATATTATACCTCTGACTTTGTACTGCCACTCAATTTTGTTCTGTCAAAGTGTGTCATCGTATCCCAGTTGTGTAGATCGATGCTCATCACTGGATTGTCTGGTCCAGACTTGATTATTTACTGGCCGCCGCCATATATTACAGAGTGTGGGCGTAAAACTAAACTCACTCACTCACTCTTCCAAAGTGAAGTCTTTGTATTGATTTGCGACTTTACAATTTTAGAAATACAATTTTTAATTACATCTTTTTTGTTTCTTAGTTTCACACATAATTCTCTTACAGACTGAGTCCCGGTTAACTATATAGTTTTAACTTGAGAATCAGCAACTACCAATATAAACGAGTCAGTTCCAACCATTCGTGATAATTGAAGAAAAACAACAACATTACTTATCATCGTAAATATTTAACCAAACAAGAGAAGTATCCAAGTCACATCTAAAAAACATTTAATTATGTGTATCAGGAACCAATGTACCATTATAAATTTACCTTTAGAAATCATGGGTAGAATGCTGTTGATGAAGACACATTCGTGATGGACTACCCCATGTCCTGCTGATAATTTGCTGCCAACGTCAAGGGCCATGTAGGAGAGATCAGTGTTGTCAGAGGCTGGCCAGTTCACCTTGACGGAGACAGGAGCGTTCGGATCGCTGGATACAGATTTGAAACTGTATGATATATTTGGTATCATTTAAAATTACTGGATCGCTGGATACAAATAAGAAAGCTTAAAGAAATCTTGATTATTTTAGACATTTATCTGTGGTATAATTTAAAGAAGGGTGACTTAATACAACGTTTTCGTCATTGAATGTATATTTCATTCGCTCATTCATTCACTGACCCGGACTTGGCAAAGTTGGTCCAGTACGTCATGATGGTCCTGCTGAGTTCCATCTCCTCCTCTGTAAATCCCAGAGACTTTTCCAGAACCCAACCAAAAACAAAGTCAAGCTCGTACCAGTGGGGTGCTCCCATCCACTTTGGATTCGGACTAATTGATAGTCGGTGATTAAAGCTGTAGACATAGGTAGGGTTAGCAGGAGAGTACAATCTGTCAAACTCAAGATGAGGACACTTGAAATCCCTATCCGAAGTTGCGCGAGTCACGACATCAAAATAGTCAGTGTCCTTTAGAAGGGGTATCTGACTTTCATAAAACAGACGGATAGGCTCTTCAATGTCTGTTCCAGTGACCATGTCAAATGAAATAAAATTATCATATTCTTGACGACTTAAAATGAGTGTTTCCGGCAATGTTGATACGTTTCTCATCTGCTTCAGTATCATTGCAGAAAACAGTGCTGTCTCATTTTTAGTAAAACCATGCAATACACTGGTCTGCTTGATGGAGCCAGTGGACAGAAGACTTTTGGGGTCATCGGGGAGGAAGTTCCCATCCACAACTGGACGAAATGGAATTCCTTCACCGAGCAAACCTAGCTGAAGGTCTGCCATAGTTTGTGCATCTGCTGTCTTCAAGCACTCATATATCTCTGTATCAGTTGAAGATGAAGGGCATTCAAGGAGATCAGCAAGTCTCTTCAGTGTCCGTATTGCTGTTTTGGGCATGTTATCTGCAAATGGGGAGATGAGAGTCCCACTCTGCATTATTGCTCTGTCAAACAGGTCACGTGACAAAGGTGATGCCAGGTGTAGACCTACACTTGCACCACCAGCACTTTCTCCAAATATGGTCACCCGTGTTGGATCTCCACCAAAGTTGGCAATATTGTCTTTCACCCACTGTAAGGCTAATCTTTGATCCATCAAGCCCATGTTGCCAGGGATGGTATCTCGACCAAGGTAGCTGAACCCTAAAGGCCCCAATCTGTAATTCATTGAAACAACGATGACTCCATTCTCTGCTGCAATGTATTTTCCTTCATACAGTGGCAGTCTTGTAGATCCAATATAAAAACCTCCACCGTGGATCCAGACCATCACTGCTAGATTGCCACTATTTTCTGATGGTGTCCACACTGTAAGATGAAGGCAGTCTTCACTGTAATCATCGGGCATCTGTTTGTAACTTTCATCACTGCCATGAGCATTTTTTGGTTGGAAGCAAGATGGCGTCGGGTTTTGTGCATCCCTTACTTCCGGTCCCCATGACTCTGAAGGCTGAGGGTGCTTGAAGCGAAAATCACCCACAGGAGGCTTGGCATATGGGATTCCATAGAATACGTCAAGGGACTTGCCCAACACTGACAGACGTTGTCCTAGAAGTGGGCCATTTAAAGTTGACACTTCCTTTGTTTTCACAGTAGGCAACACCAGCAACAACGTCACCAGCGTCGCAAATGCAAGTCTCATTCCTGTCCACATTCTGAAAGAACATATCGAATTTTAAGATACGATTTACAGTTAAACCTTTGATCCTTTTCAATTCATGTTCCTAATTAATCACAGTTCTTTACACAGGAAATGTGACACTAATAACCAAGATGGTTCGTGTGATATCACTGTTTAATGCAGGATAATGATGTTGAGATTGTTACTTGTGGACAGTGGTGTCCAGCATTCTGTGAACATCATCTTTTCACCTCGGATATTTAGTATACGTCTGTTTTGGAAGCTTGAGTACTGTTGCTGATGTGGGAATATTATTTATCACTGACTTTGTTGTCACCTCTGCCATTGTATTTCGTACTGCGATTGTAATTACATTGAAGAATTGTAGCGGTGATGGTGGAACAGAAAATACATAGAGATACAATTTGGAAGGTTACGTATGGTGACGTGGTAGACATGACGTCACAGTCAGAATAATGCTTGAAGATTTCTTGGATCTGTCTACAGTCTTTTGAAAGCTGTTATGATGGGTGTAAATCTTATGATGATGATAAAGGAATCTTGACTAGACGTTGCTGGTTTAGAACAGAATGCATAGACTTTGCTGAGTATGATGACGTGGTAGACATGACTTCATTGTATGTAAAAGAGACCCAGCGGTCAAGATTGTCAAACGGTTGGTGAATTTTATGATCTCGTCTGTGGATTAATCTGCCATTAATTTTCATTCTTAGGTAAACTGAATACGGTTCACAGTCACATTACAATCTATTCCTTAACGGTACCCCTGTGTTTCTGAATGAACAGAGACGCATCCGAAAGTATTTATATTGATAACACAAACTACACCATGAAATTGAACAGAATATCATGAAGGTGTGACTGCCACTTTAAAAGGAACAATCGCTTGTAAACAACATGAATGTCTCCGGGTAAGAGTAAGTATTATACAGTCCTTCTTGTATGCAGGTATATCCATACTGAATCCTCAAAGATAAACTGTTGGAGTAACAACACTGCTAGCCATTACCTATATTTCAACAAGTATATAAACGTCAAAGGTATTTGAAGGACAACAATACCATTTTTCATTAGACACTCACCTTGTACCTGACTCTACAGTTGTACTGTGGACGCTGCACTGGGGTGTACACACAGACGCTGTTACACCAGTGATATGACCTGGTTAGCGTGACATGCAAAATCTCAGATATATGCTCCTCGAGAAAAGTAGGGAAACCTCATTTATATTTTAAGATTGAAAAAATTGGGCGATATATGGGAGTCAATGAATGTTGATATTATAATAATGACTGTTTTGGGACTGTTTCTTATGACAATAGTTGTTCGTACAGTTATCGCTCTTGAAAGATGATTTGTGTATGACGTGAAATTTGCATGTATATGATTTTCATTTTCAAACCAAAAAGAACCAAAACGGCTAGAAAAATGTGATGCAAAATGATTGTGAAAATGATTTTTCGATATTTTTGAAAACCGTCAAAATAAAAAAATGACACCCCATGCACGTGTATGGAGCTACTGCGTTGTGCACGTGCATCCCATGCGTTGTGTTTAGGGGTGGCGATAAAGCGAAATGGTGGTGCGTTCATAAGATGTCTGTCTTTGACAAGGTATAGGTGAGTTCGGAATGTCTGTTCAATTGAGAACTGAATGGTTTAAGAGTGAGTGAGTCAATGCGTGCATACGTAAGTGAGTGTTCTATAACAGTATATTACTTTCAACTTTATAGCCCAAAGTCACTCACTCACTCACCCACTCAACCGCCCAACCACTCAACCACTCACTGAACCACTCACCCACTCACTGAACCACTCGCTCACTGAACCACTCACCCACTGTTCAGTAATCACTACAGGGTATGTCACGATCAAATGAGGGCATGAGGTTTTATGAACGACTATATATATTACTTGTGTTGGGTCACTAAGAAATGCTTCTGGATCCATATGTGTTGTAGCAAACGACTTAAAGTGTCTGTTTGGCTTGATAACTTGGTTAAAATCATGTCATTCTATCCCCCTGCAAACACTATTGACTGCATGATCGAAGTCCCCCTGAGTTTACTTTACACATACTGTAATCAGACTGACGGCCTTGCTGGATGACTTGCAGATTCTCCACCTGAAGTCAAGGTACAGCTCCGCTCAATAACCTTGTTCATACTAACTCAGTTACCTCTGATTTATGTTATCTGTACAGTTAAAAAAGTAGGGAATATTTTCATTTGGGAGTAACTGGAAACGAGGTTGCATGATTGTAGGGGGTTAGAAATTGATTATTCCATTGAAAATATCTTATGAATTTCTTGCAAGCGGTTGGGGTAAATTTTTTGAAACATACAGTGACACGAGTCAGTGTGTTGCGTATTACAGTGAAAAATGACCTCCGCATGTTATCCTACGATTAGCGTACGTCACATTACTTAAAGACATCGTTGTTGTTACGGAGTACCTCCAGGAGGAGAACATATCCTCCAGTAGGAGAACATATCCTTCAGGAGGAGAACATAACCTCCAGGAGGAGAACACAACCTCCAGGAGGAGAACATAACCTCCAGGAGGAGAACATATCCTCCAGGAGGAGAACATAACCTCCAGGAGGAGAACACATCCTCCAGGAGGAGAACATAACCTCCAGGAGAGGAGAAGAACATAACCTCCAGGAGGAGAACACATCCTCGGAGAACATAACCTCCAGGAGAACATAACCTCCAGGAGGAGAACATCCAGGAGGAGGAGGAAACATAACCTCAGTAGGAGAACACATCCTCCAGGAGGAGAACATATCCACATCCTCCAGGAGGAGAACATAACCTCCAGGAGGAAACACATAACCTCCAGGAGGAGAACATAACCTCCAGGAGGAGAACATATCCTCCAGGAGGAGAACATATCCTCCAGGAGGAGAACATAACCTCCAGGAGGAGAACATAACCTCCAGGAGGAGAACATATCCTCCAGGAGGAGAACATATCCTCCAGTAGGAGAACACATCCTCCAGGAGGAGAACATAACCACCTTACCATGGCCAGCACTTAGTCCAGACTTATCACCCATCGAACATGTCTGGGATATCCTTAGACGGAGTCAACAACCACCCACCACTCTTAATGAACTTGGCGAAGCGCTGCAGGAAGAATGGGATAGAATGAACCAAGTTTACATTGGACGTTTCACGAAAAGTATGTCTCGACGAATCCGAGATTGTCTTGAGAATAGAGGCAGATTCAAACGGTATTTATGATTTTGACTCTTCATGGTAAATATATCGAGATGGACAGGATGTAGGTTTGGCAAATGTCCCTTTTACACTATATTTTTCATGATAAAATGTCAATATTTGTAACACATTTGTATTCAATACCCCCTACGTTTAATGCGTTGTACAATCATGTCTATTTGGTTATAGTCACGATATCCATGCCTGTGGATTTCACCTGTTGTGTAAACGTCTGACACCTGCAATGCTTTCAAGCCACATCAAGGCAACTGAAATTTCGTACAAATTGACTTTTGAAATCAGTTTAAAGTTTATTTGAATGAAATTTCAGTTCACTGTTTTTTAAAAAAACAACTAGTGTAACCCTGCAATGGGTTTGTTTGTTTGTGTGTTTATTTATCTGGTAACATGTGTTATATTTGGGATTACACGTTCTTAGTAAACAACAGATTCTTGTACTTTTGTTGGATTGAGTACCATGAGGGATTCGAACCCACACCCTCACAGTTAGGCACCTAATCGCCAGCGCACAAAGACAGCCGCCTAACCCGCTTAGCCACCGCGACTTCCACAAATATGGAAGTCGGACAACTGGTAGCCTAGAGTGCGGACTTTGTGTACCCCTCTGATAAGCGTTAATTGGCACGGCTCCCACGGCCAAAAGCTATTATTACACTATGCCATTTAGAGAGTGGTCAAATGTAACACATGTTATATTTGGGATTACACTTTCTTAGCAAAGTACAGATTCTAGTACTTTTGTTGGGTTGAGTCCCATGCGGAATTCGAACCCACACCCTCAGAGTCAGGTACCTAATCGCCATCACACAAAGTCAGCCGCTAGCCCGCTCAGCCACCGCGACTTCCACAAAAATGGAAGTCGGACAAGTGGATGTTGTCGGCCGCGGGAGCCGTGCCAATTAGAGGGGTACACAGCGTCCACAGTCTAGACTAGCAGTTGTCATATTTCCATTTTTGTTGGAGTCGTGGTGGTTGAGGTCTGTGGACCAACCATCCAGTCATTGACATCATGAACATGTACCCATGTTAAATGGGATACGGTGATGCACCCACACGATCCGTTTCATCGTCTCTTATGACCCAGATCTTCATGGGTTACTTGGTGTGAATGTTTTTTAAATACGTTTACACCATATCTTTATGTTGTCATATCCAGGCAATGCACCTCTGTAGACCAGCTGACCTACTCGTATAGTCGACTCACGTGTATAGCAGTTGACTTGTATGAGAAGATAGCAACTGTGCCAGTTGACTAGTCAGTGTAGATATCGTATACATAATTACACTTAGCAATGCAAATATGATACGTAAAATCGGGTTACCAATGCAGCTACCACACATACGCCAATTGACTTGCCTCAGTCGATAACGTATCTACCAGATCACTTACTTGCCGCAGTATGTAAAATAGATTCAACATGAAACCATGAGGAACAACACAATTATTCCACGAAGTCTTTGATAGGTGTATTGGATGTGGTTGGGTGATTGTGGAAGTGACTGTGATTGGCGGTTAAGCTGTATAAACAGCGTCACAATATCTCTGGAGGCTTTAGATACAGTTCAAAACAGCTTTAAAAGTTAATGATGTATCAGTATTTTAACTTGGGTCAGATTAGTATGATGCTGTCCTTTCATCCTCTTGTGCAGTACTCCTGCCCCTCCGGTGGGTCTGAAACACAACCATGAATTCATAATTTCCATAGCTGCACTATTGAACATATTGGCATGAACATGCTGCCATGAGGCAGTGTTAAACGTTGTGCAACAATGTTTCAAGGTATACTTTGTACCTGTAGATTCAGTCAGTGAATCTTACTTAGCTATTGCCTTTCATCTCACATCACATCTCGAGTCACAAGAAGACCAGTATTGTGAGTGGTCACTTTAAACTTTGTATACTCTCTGCCTGGCCCTTTCTTCCAAGTTGAATTTCTATTGCTGACAGGTCACTATGACCATCATTGTCTTTATGTCTACAATCACTGCTGTTATATTATACCTCTGACTTTGTACTGCCACTCTATTTTGTTCTGCCAAAGTGTGTCATCGTATCCCAGTTGTGTAGATCGATGCTCATCACTGGATTGTCTGGTCCAGACTTGATTATTTACTGGCCGCCGCCATATATTACAGAGTGTGGGCGTAAAACTAAACTCACTCACTCACTCTCCCAAAGTGAAGTCTTTGTATTGATTTGCGACTTTACAATTTAAGAAATACAATGTTTAATTACATCTTTTTTGTTTCTCAATTTCACACACAATTCTCGTACAGACTGATTCCCTGTTAACTATTTTGTTTTAACTTGAGAATCAACAACTACCAATATAAACGAGTCTGTTCCAACCATTCGTGATAATTAAAGAAAATCAACAACATTACTTATCATCGTAAATATTCAACCAAACAAGAGAAGTATCCAAGTCACTTCTAAAATATTCATTTATGTGTACCAGGAACCAATGTACCATTATAGATTTACCTTTAGAAATCATGGGTAGAATCCTGTTGATGAAGACACATTCATGGTGGACTACCCCATGTCCTGCTGCTAATTTGCTGCCCACGTCAAGGGCCATGTAGGAGAGATCAGTGTTGTCAGAGGCTGGCCAGTTCACCTTGACGGGGACAGGAGCGTTTGGATCGCTGGATACACATAAGAAAACATCAAGAAATCATGATTATTTTATACACATTTATCTGTGGTATAATTTAAAGAAGGGTGACTTAGTAAAACGTTTTTATCATTGAATGTATATTTCATTCGCTCATTCAGTCACTCACTCACCCGGACTTGGCAAAGTTGGTCCAGTACGTCATGATGGTCCTGCTGAGTTCCATCTCCTCCTCTGTACATCCCAGAGACTTTTCCAGAACCCAACCAAAACAAAGTCAAGCTCGTACCAGTGGGGTGCTCCCATCCACTTTGGATACGGACTAATTGACAGTCGATGATTAAAGCTGTAGACATAGGTAGGGTTAGCAGGAGAATATAATCTGTCAAACTCAAGATGAGGACACTTAAATCCCCTGTCTGAAGTTGCACGAGTTACGACCTCTAAATAGTCCGTGTCCTTTAGAAGGGGTATCTGACTTTCATAAAACAGACGAATAGGCTCTTCAATGTCTGTTCCAGTGAGCATGTCAAATGAAATAAAATTATCATATTCTTGACGACTTAAAATGAGTGATTCAGGTAATGTTGATACGTTTCTCATCTGCTTCAATATCATTGCAGAAAACAGTGCTGTCTCATCTTTAGTAAAACCATGCAATACACTGGTCTGCTTGATGGAGCCAGTGGACAGAAGAATTTTGGGGTCATCGGGGAGGAAGTACCCATCCACAACTGGACGAAATGCAATTCCTTCACCGAACAAACCTAGCTGAAGGTCTGCCATAGTTTGTGCATCTACTGTCTTCAAGCACTCATATATCTCTGTATCAGTTGAAGATGAAGGGCACTCAAGGTGATCAGCAAGTCTCTTCAGTGTCCGTATTGCTGTTTTGGGCATGTGGTCTGCAAATAGGGAGATGAGAGTCCCACTCTGCATTATTGCTCTGTCAAACAGGTCACGTGACAGCGGTGATGCCAGGTGTAGACCTACACTTGCACCACCAGCACTTTCTCCAAATATGGTCACCCGTTTTGGATCTCCACCAAAGTTAGCAATATTGTCTTTCACCCACTGTAAGGCTAATCTTTGATCCACCAAGCCCATGTTGCCAGGGATGGTATCTGGACCAAGGTAGCTGAACCCTAAAGGCCCCAATCTGTAATTCATTGAAACAACGATGACTCCATTCTCTGCTGCAATGTATTTTCCTTCATACAGTGGCAGTCTTGTAGATCCAATATAAAAACCTCCACCGTGGATCCAGACCATCACTGCCAGATTGCCAGCATTGTCTGATGGCGCCCACACTGTAAGATGAAGGCAGTCTTCACTGTAATCATCGGGCATCTGTTTGTAACTTTCATCACTGCCATGAGCATTTTTTGGTTGGAAGCAAGATGACGTCGGTTTTTGTGCATCTCTAACTTCCGGTCCCCATGACTCTGAAGGTTGAGGGTGCTTGAATCGGAGATCACCTACAGGAGGCTTGGCATATGGGATTCCATAGAATACGTCAAGGGACTTGCCCAACACTGACAGACGTTGTCCTAGAAGAGGCCATTTAGTGTTGACACTTTCTGTGTTTTTGCAACATGCAACTCAAGCAACAACGTCACAAGCGTCGCAAATGCAAGTTTCATTCCTGTCCACATTCTGAAAAGAAAACACACAACTTTTTTTAAGATACATTAACAGATAAACTTTTGTTGCTTTTCAATTCATGTTCTTAGATAATCACAGAATCAGTGTTATATGTTGTAGTTGTTTCTAATAATTGTCACTTGAGGACAGTGGAGTGAACCATTCTCTGACCTTCATCACCCCCTGATATTTCACACAGTTTAGATGACCGTCGCTGACTATATATTGCTGACTTTGTAGCTATCTCAGCCACTCTACTCTGTTCTTCCATAGCAGCTGCACTGCATCTGTGAAGATCCAGGTTAGAATTGGTCTTCAGCAGCGTAAGATGCGCCTAACGGATCAGAGGGTCAGGCTTGCTTACTTGCTTGCTGGTATCCCATTTGCGCATGATGTTAACACAGGAATGTTTGCTTCAGACTCGATTATTTACAGAAATCTAGCTAAAATATTGCTGAGTGCGGCGTTAAACAACATACAAACAATTGCTCTGCAGTAATTTGTTTTAATTTGTAAGTATAATTTTAAACAGGCTTAGTAAACTTAGACTCAGTATTATTTGTTACACTGCTACACTGAGTCTAACAAAACCTAGTAGAAGGTCGCGTCAGCTAACCTTTTGGACTGACAAATCAGAACACAGCTTACCAAATCACGAAAGTTAACATTCGCACATACCGTTTGAACCTTTACCTCAAAAACTCGAACGATTCCGAATGCTATTTTCCGACGATCGCTTCAGAGTGATACAAACAGTGAGTAAACAGTCGCAGATAACAGCGTTTTTGTCAATATTCAAGGATGTCATCTTGCGAAAATATGAGCAAATAGTAACCATGTCATTAGAAACCCATAAGCGTATATACAGCAGTTAAAAATATATCTGTGCTTTATGCGGATTTTCGTTTGTTGATAGATCAGTGTCAGCGGTGGTATCCGGACAAGTTATTTATTTAAGGAGTAAGAGGATTATGAGGCATGGTTGACTGGGTTTGTTTGTTTAACTAATCCCACACGGCCTTCACTAGTAGAGGGAATGATTTTTGGTTCAGTTATTACATGGCTGTTCTCCATACATCTCCATGTTCTCCATACATCTCCATGTTCTCCATACATCTCCATGTTCTCCATACATCTCCATGTTCCCCATACATCTCCATGTTCTCCATACATCTCCATGTTCCCCATACATCTCCATGTATCTAGAACAGCAATAAATAACAATGTTGTTTTACTGTAAGGTATATAAGGTGCCATGTTATGACAAGTGTTCACTTTATCCCATGATGGCAAATGCTTTGGTGAACGTTCAGTTTGTTCCAAATGGTCGAGGTGGTAGACATTTAGTGTATCAGGGATATAAGTTTCGAATTATGACTAGCAAGCGTGATACAACACATTGGAGATGTTGGTATCCTTCTTGTTGAGCAACGATTAACACCAGGGACGACTTGGTCACAAGCTACAGAGACCATTTCCTTGTCGTCCTCAAGGATACAGTGAGAACAGACCACAGGCCATTTACACAAGTGACACAAGTGGACTATCATTTGTATTTTTGTGTTCGCATACCTAAATTGATAAATTACTAATCACAATCATACGTAACACATAACATACATAACTGTACACAATGTTTATCATTATGTAACTGCGTAAATATAAGAAATTGATAAGGTACTAATCACAATCATACATCATCAATGTCCACAATGATGGTTCATACACAATTGACTTTAAAGCCCAACAAGATGAGAAACAGCATCTCCATATTCTAACATGGTCTTAGTTCCTGCTTGAAGATGGTCTTTTTCTGTCTGTAGTCTATCGTTAAGTTCTCTGTATTTTCGTTTTCTGGGTCATTTATGTATGCTGAACATAAAAATACAAATGATAGCCCTCTTTCTTGGCTTGGTCATCTCCTCAGTCATCCCCCATCATTGTCTTGCTAATTAACATGGTCTGGTGATCCTCTTAATCCCTAAATAAACAACTTGCCCGACTGGCAAAAGAGGAACACCCCGTGTCAGCGACCAGGGAAGAGAAAGTACCAAAAGCGTTTTGTAAGTCCCGCCGAACCCTAACAAGTAGTCGTTGTCTGATTGGTTAAGTCCGTTCGGCCGTCTCGCGTTTGATTGAACGGTCATAGGTCGCCCAAACGTGACCTTCTACTAGACTCAGTAGGGTGTTTTAACTGTGAAATGGAGACTACAAAATAAGACGAAATGTTGTCATTGATACGTCTAGTTTGGAAATTTCCTGCACATGTATTAAAAATTCTTTTGAAAGCTACAATGAGTGTTTGAATGTTGACTCTAAAACATTAAATTTGCAGTATGATAGCTGACGCTAAGATATATGTACTGTATACATTGGATTTGTTTGTCAGGCATTACGCCTGAAATATTTGCTACAAATAATGCATACACATGTATTATCGTCAACAATTTTCACATTTAAATTACCCAAATTTAAACCCTAAGGCAAGTTAAGAACCCGGTTAATGGACGCGCCCTCTATTTCCATTCCTGGGCTTCCTCTGCAGTTCATACTGCCAGTGAGGCGCGATAACGTTCACAGTCACATCGCCCTCCTTACTGGTATCCATTCATTACTGACTGCACTAATGTACATCCGACCATCTTGTCCTTACTGGTACCTATTCATTACTGAATGCACTAATGTACATCCGACCATCTTGTCCTTACTGGTACCCATTCATTACTGAATGCACTAATGTACATCCGACCATCTTGTCCTTACTGGTACCCATTCATTACTGAATGCACTAATGTACATCCGACCATCTTGTCCTTACTGGTACCCATTTCAGAGGAACGTTCGGCCAGGTAACGAACACAGACAATTGAAGTAAATTCGCGGGAATATGTAGTTCTCTGAACGAGAGTTGGCTGTTTACTGGCCTATTTGTATGCAACCATATTCGGATCAGCTGTTATAGTCCAGAGTAGAAACACTGTCATCCGTTATTCATGTCGGACAACCTTATGCTTTAGTAGTATTTCCTGTACAACTGAATGTCGTTGTTTTATCACACATGGAAGACACTGCAGTACTATTTCCTGTACAACTGAAATGTCGTTGTTTTATCACACAGGGAGGACACTGCAGTACTATTTCCTGTACAACTGAATGTCGTTGTTTTATCACACAGGGAGGGCACTGCAGTAGTATTTAGTATTTCCTGTACAACTGAATGTCGTTGGTTTATCATCACACAGAAGGACACTGCAGTAGTATTTCCTGTACAACTGAATGTCGTTGGTTTATCACACAGGGAGGACACTGCAGTAGTATTTCCTGTACAACTGAATGTCGTTGTTTTATCACACATGGAAGACACTGCAGTACTATTTCCTGTACAACTGAATGTCGTTGTTTTATCACACAGGAAGACACTGCAGTGGTAGTATTTCCTGTACAACTGAATGTCGTTGTTTTATCACATAGGAGGACACTGCAGTAGTATTTCCTGTACAACTGAATGTCGTTGTTTTATCACACAGGAAGACACTGCAGTAGTATTTCTGTACAACTGAATGTCGTTGTTTTATCACATAGGGAGGACACTGCAGTACTATTTCCTGTACAACTGAATGTCGTTGTTTTATCACACAGGAAGACACTGCAGTAGTATTTCCTGTACAACTGAATGTCGTTGTTTTATCACACAGGGAGGACACTGCAGTAGTATTTCCTGTACAACTGAATGTCGTTGTTTTATCACATAGGGAGGACACTGCAGTAGTATTTCCTGTACAACTGAATGTCGTTGTTTTATCACACAGGGAGGACGTACAACTGAAATGTCGTTGTTTTATCACACAGGGAGGACACTGCAGTAGTATTATAGACACGTGTGTAAACAGCATGAATGTTGGTGACTGGCAATCCTATTTGGATTTATTTTATTTATTTTTTATTATTATTATTATTATTATTATTATTTTATTTTTTATTCAGATCCCTCGGTTAGTGAAGGGTATTGAACGGCGTATTTGTATGAAAGCATATGCAGCCTTAGACTAACGTTTAGTCCCTGAATACATATAACTTTGATAGTAGCAAATAAACCCATTTAAATTGAAAAGGAGCCCCAGGGAGACCAGAGATTCAGGCTGAACCTGAGGAAATCTTGACTTGCTTCATTTAGGGCTTCAGCATTGCAGGGAGGGCTAAGCATTGGGGAAAATAATGTGGTTCAGGGACTGTGAGACAGACTAATGCAGCCTCTGCTCTCAAAGATAAACTCTTGTCGTCTGTAGTCACACCACCAAAACAGCATTGTCTATATTTCGGGCTATTGTATGCTTCAGTGGTATTTCGTGATCAACAGAATGTTATTTTCGTGACACACTTATCTTGCACCTGACTTGATGAGTGTTCTCTGGATAGTGCAAAAAGTGTGTACACGTTGAGGCGCTGTTCACCGGTGATATCTCACACGATGACCTGATTTCCGTGACATGTACAGTTATAGTTTTGCACTGACTCCTAAATCGGGGGCAGGTGTGTTAATATGAACTTGGTTGTTGGGCGAAGCTTCAGGTGGAGAATCTGCAAGTCATCCAGCGAGACCGCCAGCCTGATTACGACATGTGTAAAGTAGACACAGGGGGACTTTGGCCATGGAATGAGTGAGTGAGTAAGTGAGTGAGTGAGTTTGAGTGAGTGAGTGAGTGAGTGAGTGAGTGGGTTTGAGTCAGTGGTATACTGAAATACACTTTTCAAACAAGAGGTTTTGAAACAAGTTTTCAGTATGTACAGGTTATATTGAGAAACCAGCAGAGGTTTTGTTATCATTTGTATAGCTTAATCCAAATCAAAAGAGAAATATATTTGACTGACCATTCTGACCTTGACCTCGCAGCATATCGCAATACAGTTCACAATACAGGCATTCCATAACAGCCTCTTTCACACTTAACAGTGAGTGAGTGGGTTTGAGTGAGTGAGTGAGTGAGTGAGTGAGCCGGTGGATGGATGTGTGGGTCAGGGAGTGAGAGGGTGAAGCAATGAGTGAGTGAGTGAGTGAGCCGGTGGATGGATGTGTGGGTCAGTGAGTGAGTGGGTGAGGCAATGAGTGAGTGAGTGAGTGAGCAGGTGGATAGTGGGGGGGTGAGTGAGTGAGGTTTGATTGTTTTGTATTTGTGTATTTACATCACAGGAGGGAAGGCCAGAGTGCTGCAGGTGTATAATAAAGCCTCTATTACAAACCTCACACTCACTTTATGATGTTCACAACCAGGGAGATTCCTGAAGCATTGAAATACGACATTTTACCACCCCCACCCACCCCCCACCCCCCTTTTTGTGTTGCTAAAAAATGAAACTACAAACATTCAAAGGAGAAGTTGTTGCTAAGTTGACACCAGAGGTCAGTGTGTAGATCTCCCATTAAGTGCTTTATCTGCATCAAAGGTAATATCGACCGCCTCCATGGTGTAGTGATTAGAGCGTCCGCCCGGAGAGCGGAAGGTCGCGGGTTCGATCCCCGATCGCGTCATACCAAAAGACGTTAAAATATGGTACTTGTTGGTCCCTGCCTGGCGCTCGGCATTAATGGGTACAACAAGGACTGGTCGGCTCGGAGTCAGTATAATGTGTCTGAGTGGGGTATTCATGCTTCACTGCGGCATGGTATCTCAGTGGGCTAGCACTATAAAACCAGCTTCAGTCTGGGCTAGTACAAGCAGCCGCACATACACATACACACGCATGCACGTCGTCATATGAGCGAAATATGCTCAAGTACGACGTTAAACACAAGTTCACCTCACCTCACCTCAAAGGTAACATCATACACGTCTTGACGTTGACTGTCCACCAACCCTTAAGGGGATCACCAGGAAAGATGGACGAATGTTAGAAAGCATCACTGACAATCTGACAATAGAGGAAATCTCTATTTTGAATGTGTTTCTCAGATTTTCAGAATATCGTGCATTGTCACGTCATGTGGATGTCTATTGGTTCTTTGACTTCAACTTCCTTTTGGCAGCTGGTTATGAACGAGGTAAGAATGGTAGTAGGCATCACCATGCTGGCAGTCGTCACAATGTGTTCCTTGTGTTCCTTGGGTTCCTTGGGTTCCTTGGGTACCTTGGGTACTTTGGGTTCCTTGGGTACTTTGGGTTCCTATTGTACCTTGGGTTCCTTGGTTATCTTGGGTTCCTTGGGTACCTTGGGTTCCTTGGTTATCTTGGGTTCCTTGGGTTCCTTGGGTTCCTTGGGTACTTTGAGTTCCTATTGTACCTTGGGTTCCTTGGTTATCTTGGGTTCCTATTGTACCTTGGGTTCCTTGGTTATCTTGGGTTCCTTGGGTTCCTTGGGTTCCTTGGGTTCCTTGGGTACCTTGGGTACTTTGGGTTCCTATTGTACCTTGGGTTCCTTGGTTATCTTGGGTTCCTTAGGTTCCTTTGGGTTCCTTGGGTTCCTTGGGTATCTTGGGTTCCTTTGGGTTCCTTTGGGGTTCCTTGGGTTCCTTGGCCTCTTGGGTATCTTGGGTTCCTTGGGTACCTTGGGTTCCTTGGTTATCTCCTTGGTTCCTTGGTTCCTTGGGTTCCTTGGGTATCTTGGGTTCCTTGGGTACTTTGGGTTCCTATTGTACCTTGGGTTCCTTGGGTTCCCTTTCCTTAGGTTCCTTTGGTATCTTGGGTTCCTTGGGTTCCTTTGATTTCTTGGGTTCCTTGGGTATCTTGGGTTCCTTGGGTTCCTTTGATTTCTTTGGTTCCTTGGGTTCCTTGGGTATCTTGGGTTCCTTGGGTTCCTTGGGTTCCTGTTCAGTATATATTGTGAATTGCAACGTGATGTGTGTGTTTGTTAGGTTCTTGGCCTTGCAGGACACAGCATGCTTAAATAGATTAAATACTGAACAACAGAACATAGGCCAAATATTTATTCAATGACGTCATTGACAGATCTACATGGCAGCAAGCCATATAACTAATAAACATCAAAACAACATTAAACCTGAATTTTAATCGTGTATTTATATTTTATACTCAGGTCCGATTATTAAGATGTTGTCATCCTTTGGTGCAGTAGTCCTGCCCTTCCGGTGGGTCTGAAACACAACAATATGATTCATAACTTCCCTGGCTGCTCCAGCAACACTACAGCAAGACAGACACGAGTGGGCGTGTTCTTAACTGGTTGGCAAACAAAACGTGATGTGGGTTCCAGACATTCACAGCTTTATGAAATCAGGGAGCTGGATACGATGACGACAAGCAAATAATTAAATCTGGGAGAAGTCCTGAACGCAATTGGCAATAGTTGAAGTCTTCCTCGTTACACATGTTCTATGGTTGTTTTCCATATACATTACGTCACTGTATAGCACCTGATACGCTGGGTATTCTTTGTGTCTGTAATTGCCTTTGGTTAAAACCACAGCCATTATTGATGTGGGGTAATACGCATTTTCCATGATTTCGCATTAAGAAGTCATTGTCAAACCATGACCAAGGAGGAGGCACATATTTTACTGGTGTTTGGAAAATCGTATGGAAGCCAAGAGAGACTTGACTTGGAATGGAAAGACAAAACTATGCTTCCTTTGACATATCGATCTGTTTTTGAGTGTTTTAGACACAGCTACATTCAAATATGTGTAATTGCAACAAGCGACATCCCATCATAACAACACATTACCTTTAGAAATCATGGGTAGAATCCTGTTGATGAAGACACATTCGTGGTGGACTACCCCGTGTCCCGCTGCTAAGTTGCTGCCCACGTCAAGAGCCATGTAGGAGAGATCAGTGTTGTCAGAGGTTGGCCAGTTCACCTTGACGGGGACAGGAGTGTTAGGGTTGCTGTATAAAGATATGAAAGCTTCAAGAAAACAATACAAATCGATCTGTTTGGAAATGGGAATCAATTTTTATCTGAGGTGAAATTGTTTGAACATGTAAAGAACAATAATATAAGACCGAGTGAGGGATCTCTCACTCACTCGCTCATCTGTTCCGAGACTATTAACCTGCGTAATTCCATGACTCGATTTTTCACTTACTCTGTCCAACTCACACTATCACTCGCCACTCACTCACACTCTCAATTGCACTCTATTACTCACCCTGACTTGGCAAAGTTGGTCCAATAGGTCATGATGGTCCTGCTGAGTTCCATCTCCTCCTCTGTACATCCCAGATACTTTTCCAGGACCAAACCAAACACAAACTCAACATCATACCAATGGGTTGCTCCTATCCACTTTGGATACGGACTAACTGATAGTCGGTGATTAAAACTGTACACGTAGGTAGGGTTGGCAGGAGAGTACAATCTGTCAAACTCAAGATGAGGACACTTGAAATCCCTATCTGACATCATGCGAGTCATGACATCCAAATAGTGAGTGTCCCTAAGAGGGATGTTTGACTTTCATAAAACAGGCGAAGAGGCTCTTCAAATCCTTTACCACCTATTCTATCATAGGAAAGAAAACTTTCATACTCTGTGCGGCTTAAAATCAATGTTTCCGGTAATGAAGATATGTTTCTCATCTGCTTCAAAGCAACTGCTATAGACAATGTTAACTCGTCTTTAGTAAAACCATGCATTACACTAGCCTGCTTGTTGGAACCGGTGGTCAGAAGAGTTTGGGGTCATTGGGGAGGAAGTGCCCATCCACAACTGGACCAAATGCAAGTCCTTCATCTAACAAATCACTAAGCTGAAGGTCTGCCATAGTTTGAGCATCTGCTTTCTTTACACAGTCATAGATCTCTGCATCAGTTGAAGATGACGGGCATCCAAGGAGATCAGCAAACTGCTTCAATTTCCGTTTTGCTGTGTGTGGAAAAGTGTAAGCCCATGGGAAATTCGGGGATCCGCTCTGCATGATGGCTCTCTGAAATAAGTCACGTGACAATGGTGACACCAGGTGGTGTCCTACGCTGACACCACCAGCACTTTCTCAAATATTGTCACCCGAGATGGATCTCCACCAAAGTTGGCAATGTTGTCTTTCACCCACTGTAAGGCAAGTCGTTGATCCATCAAGCCCATGTTTCCAGGGATGGTATCTGGCCCCAGATAGCTGAACCCTAATGGCCCCAGTCTGTAATTCATTGAAACAACGATGATGTCATTCTCTGCTGCAAGATATTTTCCTTCATATAGTGGCATTCGTGAAGATCCAAAATAGAAACCTCCCCCGTAGATCCAGACCATCACTGCCAGATTGCCAGCATTGTCTGATGGCGCCCACACTGTAAGATGAAGGCAGTCTTCACTGGTATCATCCGGGACCTGTCTGTAAACCTCTGGAGATGTGAATACATCTTCAGGTTGAATGCAAGATGGCGTTGGTTTCTGTGCATCTCTAACATCCGGTCCCCATGACTCTGAAGGTTGGGGGTGCTTGAAGCGGAGATCACCTACAGGAGGCTTGGCATATGGGATTCCATAGAATACGTCAAGGGACTTGCCCAACAGTGACAGACGTTGTCCAAGAAGTGGGCCATCTTCAGTTGACACTTTCTGTGTTTTGCAATATGCAAGACCGCCACTAGCGTAACAAGCGCAATTTTCATTGCTGCTGCCATTCTGAAAGAATATAACTAAACAAGTTCATTTACTTTCTTTTGTGATAATAATAAGTACAAGTCAAAATGTTGTTATATTTGTGTGCTGGCGGGGAAACAATGTTATTATTGCATCAAACTGTTTCCGAAAATATTGTCCAAAGGGTAATGGTGTCTCGCATTCTGTGCACATCATCGTTAGACCCTGGCTAATCAGGAAGCGTGTATTTTGTAAACTTGTCCACTGTTGCTGATGAGGTAATGTTATTTATCACTGACTTTACTGCTATGTCTGCCGTGATATATATCCATCGTACTGCCACTCTATTGTGTACATCCATTGCAGTATTTATTTGGAAGCCTAGTTCAACACAATTCCAAACTTAACATATATAACACATTGATATATCTTTGTTTTGTTTTTGGTGGTCTCACCATAAATTCCATCGCGTACAGATTTGTGGGTTAACTTGGAATCAAGACAAAAAATAGACATCATTAATGTCACTGACGTGTCTAGTCTGGACATTTCTTTTATGCGTTTTACATTTTTTGAAAGCTATCAAGGGCCTCGAATGTCAAAAACCTGAGAAGAGAACATTTGAGTAAGAATAACAAACTGACGACCATCTCTCTCTCTCTCTCTCTCTCTCTCTCTCTCTCTCTCTCTCTCTCTCTCTCTCACACACTCTCACACACCACACACACACACACACACACACACACACACACACACACACACACACACACACACACTGAGTACAAGTGCCTGAAATATTTGCGCCTGTTATTTACAGTATTTCTCACATTGTAATGACCCAAATCCAAACCCTGATACATGGCTATGGCAATGAATCAATGTGCCCCCGAGGCATTGAATGGTGTAATCTTGACTGTAGTACGTCTGAGCTAGAGTCGCATGTGGAAGAGGTAGGTGGCAGACTTTCCTATTTGTTTGTATTTATATAGAGCCTCAATCCTCAAAGATAAACTGCTTTGGCCAAGAGGAATATCACTGTCAGTCATTAGCTATAATTCGGACAATGGTATACGTCAATGTTAAAACAGAATGTAATATTTCAACACCCACTCACCTTGTACCTGACTCTACAGCTGTACTCTGAACACTGCTGTAGGGTGTACACACAGACATGCTGCTAAACGGGTGTTATCTGATAAGATCACCTGGTTTGCGTGACATATATTATTACAAAAAGCGTAAGTTTATGCTTCAGGATGACAACAAAAGAGCGCAAATCGCTAGTAGTGTCACGCTTCAGGATGACAACAAAGAGCGCAAATCGCTAGTATTGTTACGGAGTACCTCAATGACCAGGAAATGAGCAGAGCATAACCACCTTACAATGATCAGCACTCTATCCAGAGCATGTCTTGGATATCAACCGACGGCCATTCTTAACGAACATGGCGCTGCCATGCAGGAAGAATTTGGATGGCTTGAACCAAGTTAACACTGGACGTTTGGTGATGAGTACACCGTCGAATCAGGGATTGCCTTGAGAATAGAGGCTGATTCACGTAATATTAATTATTTTGACTTTTCATGCAAAATGTCCTGATGGACAGCAGGACGCTTTGACCACATCTTACACTGTTTAAGCTACTGATCTTATTAATGATATAAACTATCAATATCTGTGACACCTGTTTATTGAACATACCTTATTTGTATTGAATATTATGCTATGGCCAACTATTGTTGTTCATATTTTGGATTACATCACTTGGAGTTCCTTTCGGTCCATATGCTAGTTGTAGAAAGGACCTGAAGCTTTGGCTTCATGGTGTTGAGTGGCAGTGATGTCCATTGTGTAACAATGTTCCAAGTGTATAGCACTGCAGAGCAGAGAGTCAGCGGTTAGACTGACATTGACTGTATATAGACGTGCGCTATATTTAGAGTTCTTGAAGGTAGTACAGAGTACTACCACCCAATGGACCTTTCTGGACCAGGCAATCCAGTGATCAACGGCATGAGCATCAATCTACGCAACTGGCATACGATTCAGTGGACATTACATATCCATTGATATGCTAGAATAGACTTAACATGCAACAGGGAAGAACAGAATGCGGACCTTGTGTTTATTCCATGCCGTTATTGATGGGTATATATGCGTGATTGTGATTGGTGGCTGTTCAGTAGAGAAGGCGTCACAATATCTATAAAGAATGTTGACCATATGTTTTTTCATGCCGTTATTGACAAATAATAATAATGTATTTATATAACGCCTAATATCCATCGTAGTGATGCCCAGCGGCGCTGTGACAATATTGGGGAAGGAAATAGTTCATATAACTTTACAGAAAGGCAGCAGTGAACAGATGGGTCTTAAGCAAAGATTTAAAGTTTCTTTCAATGAAGTGTTCCTGATTTTCTTTGGAAGAGAGTTCCACAGTTCAGGGCTGGCAAAGGAGAAGACTCGGTCAGACAGTTGGTTTGGAGATCTGTGTTGGGTGAGGAGAGAGCCAGAGGAGGATCGGAGACGAGATGTTTGAGATAGTCGGGAAAGTTATCGTTGTAGAGGCAGTCATGAGTCAGAATGAGGATTTTGAAGGTAATTCTTGCAGAGATGGGGAGCCAGCGTAGAGACTGTAGCACTGGTGTGATATGGTCATGACGGGGAGTTTGGGTGATGCATCTGGCAGCAGAATTTCGGATTCTTTATTAGTTTCTGGAGTGATCTAGTGGAGAGGTTGGCATATCGTGACTTACAGTAGTCGAGTATACACGTGACAAGACAGTCCATTAGGAGTTTACAGGTGTCAGTATCGAGGTAGTGGCGGACTTTGCTGATATTGTGGATGTTGTAGTAGCAGGCTCTACTGTTGGAGGCGATGTGTTGACTTGCCAGAATAGATTACACATGTACCGATTGATTTGTGCCAGTGAATAATGTATGATGTAGTTGGTTTCACAGTAAGGTATGTAGCTGTTCACTAGTCCATTAAGACAGCGTTTATACTAGTTGACCTGTCTGACTAGATACAAATATACCAGATGATCAGTGAGCGTAGGTATTGGGTATGCCAGTTCATATATCCATGAAGAAAAGGCGAACACAGTGAACATGTACCACCCGATTAATCTGTGTCTGTACCGCATGTACCATTGTTGACTTGTCTGAGTAAATGGTTTATGCCAGTTAAATGTATAATATCTCTAAATATATAATGTCTACCAGTTGACGGATATAATTGTTGATAACTTGACTTGTCCGAGCAACAGTTTACATACCAGTTGACTTCTGTACCAAGTTGACTTGTTGGATAACACAAGTACCAAGTGACTTGTCCGAGCAGATAGTTTACATACCAGTTGACTTCTCTGAGTATATAATGTCTACGGTAGTTGACTTGCTGGATAACACAAGTACCAAGTGACTTGTCCGAGCAGACAGTTTACATACCAGTTGACTTCTCTGAGTATATAATGTCTACGGTAGTTGACTTGCTGGATAACACAAGTACCAAGTGACTTGTCCGAGCAGATAGTTTACATACCAGTTGACTTCTCTGAGTATATAATGTCTACGGTAGTTGACTTGCTGGATACACACAACGTACCAAGTGACTTGTCCAAGTGAGCAGATAGTTTACATACCAGTTGACTTCTCTGAGTATATAATGTCTACGGTAGTTGACTTGCTGGATAACACAAGTACCAAGTGACTTGTCCGAGCAGATAGTTTACATACCAGTTGACTTCTCTGAGTATATAATGTCTACGGTAGTTGACTTGCTGGATAACACAAGTACCAAGTGACTTGTCCGAGCAGATAGTTTACATACCAGTTGACTTCTCTGAGTATATAATGTCTACGGTAGTTGACTTGCTGGATAACACATGTACCAAGTGACTTGTCCGAGCAGATAGTTTACATACCAGTTGACTTCTCTGAGTATATAATGTCTACGGTAGTTGACTTGCTGGATAACACAAGTACCAAGTGACTTGTCCGAGCAGATAGTTTACATACCAGTTGACTTCTCTGAGTATATAATGTCTACGGTAGTTGACTTGCTGGATAACACAAGTACCAAGTGACTTGTCCGAGCAGATAGTTTACACACCAGTTGACTTCTCTGAGTATATAATGTCTACGGTAGTTGACTTGCTGGATAACACATGTACCAAGTGACTTGTCCGAGCAGATAGTTTACATACCAGTTGTCTACGGTAGTTGACTCTGAGTATATTGTCCGAATGTTTACACGGTAGTTGACTTTGCTGGATAACACATGTACCAAGTGACTTGTCCGAGCAGATAGTTTACATACCAGTTGACGTCTCTGAGTATATAATGTCTACGGTAGTTGACTTGCTGGATAACACAGGTACCAAGTGACTTGTCCGAGCAGACACTTGACTTCCCTGAGTGCATGCTGTAGGCACTATCGGACTTCCTGACATGAAACTGTGAGGAATAACCAACTATAGTTAGATTATTGATATATTGATAGGATATGGGGTGTGGTAAAGGTGATGTCCTTTGACTTACCAGAGTTGTTAACTATTGTACCAAGTGACTTTCAGAGCAGTTGATTGACATGTTGACTTTTCTGAGTATATAACGTAGGCACGGGTACAAATTGACGTCCTGACGTGGAGCCGTGAGGAATAATAAAATACAGTCGGACTATTAATTCCATGGCGTCCTTGGGAGGTATGTTTGGGAGTGGTAGAGGTAGTGCCTGTAGACACGGATGACTTAGCAGTGTAAAAGATGTCACAACATCCATGCAGAGTGGCATTCTATGTCTGTGACTTTGCTTCCTCAGTACAGTTTAAAGAGGCTTCAATAATGATAATGACATACAGTAATATCTTGTCATATGATCGACCATGATGTCACGTGTCTGTCACGTGGTTCTATTTTTAATCCACTTGTTGTCTGCTACATATTCTGGCTATTTCCGGTAACAATGGGGAAATCGGCTAATTTGTCGGAGTCACTTAAGAAATTAATTGTAAAAAAGTAATTGAAAATGTTCTAACATTGCAAAATTCTTTGGAATGCCCCGAAGCAGCGTATATTCGGTGGTAAAGCGGTTTAATCGACGAAAATGCTCTCAGAACAGGCCGTATGAGGGAACTGACTCTTCGGGACAATCGACAACTTTTGAGGTTGGTCAGACACAATAGGATTTCACCTTTGGGTGAATAACTGAGAATTTGAACAACAATAGGGCTACCACGTGTATCGGTGAGGACTGTAAGGAGACGATTATATGAAAATATATTTCATAGACGTGTTGTTAGAAAGAAAATCCGAATTCGTGACTATAATGTCAGAAACCGTTTGGCCTAGGCAAGGGGGGCAACGATATCATACAGTGAATCATTACTGGAATCGAGTGATCTTCCCTGACGAGTGTAAAATTATCATTGGGGAAAACAATCGCGTTTTTGTTTGGAGACAGCCCGATGAAGAATTCCTCCCGCAATGTCTTTGTCCGGGACGACAGCCACGCGTCAGATTGATGGTGTGGGGTTGTATCACCTGGCATGGTGTTGGTACCTTTTTGTGTTGTTAATGGCAACATAAATGCTCAGAAATACACAGAAATCCTCGATGATATGTTTTGGCCCGTTATAGCCAGACATTTGCCGGGAAACCGGTACATCTTCCAATATGAAAACGCCCCTGTACATCGGGCCCATGTCGTTCAGGATTACAAGCGACAAAATTACATTAATGGAATGTTGCGGCCTGCACAGAGTCTAGACGCAAATATTATTGAGAACTGTTGGCTCTACCTGAAGAATAGACTTCAGGGACGCCGAAGAAACATTCAGTCGGCTGCCTACTTGGAACACGAAGTGCGGGGCAACTTGGAAAATATTGCCCTCGATTTCATCAGAAATGTATATTCATCGATTCCAAGGTGGATGTTGAAAATAATAAGGAACAAGGGACACATCACAAAATATTGAGGTAAGACTGTTTATATTTGACGAGTTATGACACTTTGAATTCCCGTGTAAACAATCGGTCCGCCGTGTTTGTACGTTATAATATGGCCACCCGCTGTATACAGTCGAGCACCGTTGTCTCGATATTCACGGGACCAAGAAAGAATATCGAGTTATCCGAACTTCGAGACATCCGACCAGGGCATATCATCACCTATCACTATGAAAGAAAGAAAAGAAAAAGTAGATTTTATGTATATATATTTGTATATACATTTTTACTCACAGGGATCGCAATGTTACGGCACACAAGGTACACCTCTTGAATCATACAAAAGTTGGATCTAAATCTTTAGACTGACGGGCATTTGGTGGTGGCATGAAGGCGATAGTAGATAACCACTCTCGATACACGACAAATCTTGTGAACGCAACCGACATTCTCAACTGCGATTACACAAAACCCTCAGTTGATTTCTTAGTATGTTTTGATTCGAAACTATAATCCGTTATCAGTAGTGTTTAGTCGTATCAGTGAGTACTTCCCAATTAATTCCTTCCTAATTAATCCTAATTAGATAACAAACAAGTGACACCTTCAACTCAATTAGCCCTAATTAGTTTACACTACCGCATCCCTTTGATTCATGCCGCACCGTGTGTAAATGTGTGGAAACAACGTCCGTTCAGTGGGATACTTGCCTATGAAAAGAAGGTGAATATCGAGTTCCTTGCCAATGTCGAGTTAAAAGGGTAATTTTGTTTGTTGGCACCATGAAATTATATCTAGAGTTCGACACAACGGTGCTCGACTGTATGTTCCTCAAGGTCTGATTATTGTGATGCTGTCCTTTCATCCTCTCGTGCAGTACTCCTGCCCTTCAGGGGGATCTGAAAAGCATTAAATGGACTCATTATTTGCCGTGCTACAGTCAGTGTAATATCCACAACGATAAACCAGGCGTGACATGGGGAGGGGCTGTTGCCATCTGGTTACAAACAAAGGTGCCTTTTGTATTAACTCATACGTCTTCCAGCGATGGTTATAGTGAAAAGTTGAGTGAGTTGGGGGTAAAACTTCTTTCATGAAACAAGGCTCAACACTGAGATGACTACACATATGGGCAGGAACATGTCCGCATGAACGTATTGGTATAAAGGTAACATTACGAACATATCAACATGATGGTATCAGCATTAACATATGGGCATGAACATGTTGACACGAACCAATCAGTATCCGTGGATCAGTATGGACGTATTGGTATACATAAGTATCATAATCACTTGAGAAACTATTCACATCTGAAACCATTCAACTACAGTCAAATCCCGATGAGTCGACTGCCGGCGTCTCGAATATTATGCATAACTCGAAATACCTGTCGGTCCCGACCATTCCCATTTAACTATCCATCATGAACATTACCTTTAGAAATCATGGGGACAATCTTGTTGATGAAGACACATTCGTGGTGGACTACCCCGTGTCCTGCTGCTAATTTGCTGCCCACGTCAAGAGCCATGTAGGAGAGATCAGTGTTGTCAGAGGCTGGCCAGTTCACCTTGACGGGGACAGGAGTGTTCGGGTTCCTGTAAATAAAAGAGTTCTAGGATGTTTTGTTTATTTGTTTGTTTGGTTCATTTGTTGTTTAACACCACACTCAGCAATATTCCAGCTATATGGTATGGTGGCGATTTGTAATTAATTGAACCTGGTCCAGATAATCCAGTGATCAATAGCATGAACATTGAGCTATGCAGTGGTATACAATGACAATTTTCAACCTTGTCATCGTGCCTGACCAACCGATCCCGTTAGTCTCCTCTTACGACAAACATGAGTTGCTGAAGACCAATTCTAAACCGGATCTCCACGGGTTTGGTATCATGTTAATTGGAGAGGGTGAAATAGGTTTTTGACACATTTTGAAAACGCCAGTGGACAACATAAATGGTCTCTGGACATTGTACACATGAAAATGATAGAAGTTGTTTCCTTTGTGTTTTGTGCTGTTCTTTCAGGATTAAGAGGTCTTAAAAGTTTGAGGGCGATCATTGACTCAATAAGTCATATGTACCACTCACTCACTCACCCTGACTTGGCAAAGTTGGTCCAGTACGTCATGATGGTTCTGCTGAGTTCCATCTCCTCCTCTGTACATCCCAGAGACTTTTCCAGGACCCAACCAAACACAAAGTCAAGCTCGTACCAGTGGGCTGCTCCTATCCACTGTGGAAACGGACTAACTGATAGTCGGTGATTAAAACTGTACACGTAGGTAGGGTTGGCAGGAGAGTACAATCTGTCAAACTCAAGATGAGGACACTTCATTGCCTTATCCGTACTCGCTCGAGTCACGACATCAAAATAGTCTTTTTCTTTCAGGGGGGGGCTTTCTGACTTTCATAAAAGAGGCGAAGAGGTTCTTCGATTCCGTCCACATTTCCCAATGCTAAACTTAAGACTTTCATATTCTGTGCGACTTAAAATCAATGTTTCCGGTAATGCAGATACTTTTCTCATCTGCTTCAATGTCAGTGCAGAAAACAGAGTCATCTCGTTCTTTGTAAAACCATGCAATACACTGGTCTGCTTGATGGAGCCAGTGGACAGAAGAGTTTTGGGGTCATCGGGGAGGAAGTTCCCATCCACAACTGGACGAAATGGAATTCCTTCATCGAACAAACCTAGCTGAAGGTCTGCCATAGTTTGTGCATCTGCTGTCTTCAAGCACTCATATATCTCTGTATCAGTTGAAGATGAAGGGCATTCAAGGAGATTGGCAAATCTCTTCAGTTTCTGTTTTGCTGTGTTGGGAAAAGTGTAAGCCCACGGGCAAGTGAGGGTCCCACTCTGTGTGATTGCTCTGTCGAACAGGTCACGTGACAAAGGTGATGCCAGGTGTAGACCTACACTTGCACCACCAGCACTTTCTCCAAATATGGTGACTCGGGTTGGATCTCCACCAAAGTTGGCAATATTGTCTTTCACCCACTGTAAGGCTAATCTTTGATCCACCAAGCCCATATTTCCAGGGATGGTATCTGGACCAAGGTAACTGAACCCTAGAGGCCCCAATCTGTAATTCATTGAAACAACGATGACGTCATTCTCTGCTGCAATGTATTTTCCTTCATACAGTGGCAGTCTTGTAGATCCAATATAAAAAGCTCCGCCGTGGATCCAGACCATGACTGCCAGATTGCCAGCATTGGCTGATGGCGCCCACACTGTAAGGTGAAGGCAGTCTTCACTGTAATCATCGGGCATCTGTTTGTAACTTTCATCAGTGCCATGAGCATTTTTTGGTTGGAAGCAAGATGGCGTCGGGTTTTGTGCATCTCTAACTTCCGGTCCCCATGACTCTGAAGGCTGAGGGTATTTGAAGCGGAGATCACCTACAGGAGGCTTGGCATATGGAATTCCATAGAATACGTCAAAGAGACTTGCCCAACACTGACAGACGTTGTCCTAGAAGTGGGCCATTCAGAGTTGACACTTCCTTTGTTTTCACAGTAGGCAACACCAGCAATAACGTAACAAGCGTCGCAAATGCAAGTCTCATTCCTGTCCACATTCTGAAAGAAGATATTGAATTTTAAGATACGATTTACAGTTGAACGTTTGATCCTTTTCAGTTCATGTTCCTAGTTAATCACAGTTTCTTTACACATGAAATGTGACACTAATAACCAAGATGGTTCGTGTTATATTGCTGTGTAAATCAGTAGAACAATATGTCTGTGTACGTGTAATATGGCTGTGTAAAGCAGGAAAACAATGTTGAGATTGTCACGTGAGGACAGCGGTGTCCATCATTCTGTGAACATCATCTTTTCACCCCGGATATTTAGTATAAGTCTGTTTTGGAAGCTTGAGCACTGTTGCTGATGTGGGAATTATTATTTATCATTGACTTTGTTGTCACCTCTGCCATTATATTTCGTACTGGCATTGTAATTACATTGAAGAACTGTAACGGTGATGGTGGAACAGGAAATACACAGACATACAATTTGGAAAGTTAAGTATGGTGACGTGGTAGACATGACTTCATTGTATGTAAAAGAGACACAGCGGTCAAGATTGTCAAACGGTTGGTGAATTTTATGGCCTCGTCTGTGGATTAATCTGCCATTAATTTTCATTCTTAGGTAAACTGAATACGGTTCACAGTCACATTACAATCTATTCCTTAACGGCACCCCTGTGTTTCTGACTGAACAGAGGCGCATCCGAAAGTATTTATATTGATTAGACAAACTACACAATGAAATTGACAAGAATCATGAAGGTGTAACTGCCACTTTAAAAAGAACAATCGCTTGTAAACAACATGAATGTCTCCGGGTAAGAGTAAGTAATACACAGGTCTACTAGTAGAATCATGAAGGTGTAACTGCCACTTTAAAAAGAACAATCGCTTGTAAACAACATGAATGTCTCCGGGTAAGAGTAAGTAATACACAGGTCCTTCTATACTGAATCCTCAAAGATAAAGAACAATCACTGGTATAAACGTCAACGGTTTTGAAGGACAACACTTGTATTTTTCAACTCACCCTGAATCTGACTCAACAAAACTGTTGGAGTAACAACACTGCTAGCCATTACCTATATTTCGACAAGTATATATACGTCAACGGTATTTGATGGACAACAATACCATTTTTCATTAGACACTCACCTTGTACCTGACTCTACAGTTGTACTGTGGACACTGCACTGGGGTGTACACACAGACGCTGTTACACCAGTGATATGACCTGGTTAGCGTGACATGCAAAATCTCAGATATATGCTCCTCAAGAAAAGTAGGGAAACCTCATTTATATTTTACGATTGAAAGAATTGGGCGATATATGGGAGTCAATGAATGTTGATATTATTATAATGACTGTTTCGAGACTGTTCACCACTTGCACTTTCTTATGACCATAGTTGTTCATACAGTTATCGCTCTTGAAAGATGATTTGTGTATGACGTGAAATTTGCATGTGTATGATTTTCATTTTCAAACCAAAAAGAACCAAAACGGCTAAAAATATGTGATGCAAAATGATTGTGAAAATGATTTTTCGATATTTTTGAAAACCGCTAAAATAAAAAAATGACACCCCATGCACGTGTATGGAGCTACTGCGCTGTGCACGATGGATTCCATGCGTTGTGTTTAGGGGTTGCGATCAAGCGAAATGGTGGTGCGTTCATAAGATGTCTGTCTTTGACAAGGTATAGGTGAGTTCAGAATGTCTGTTCAATTGAGAACTGAATGGTTTTAGAGTGAGTAAGTCAATGCGTGCATACGTGAGTGAGTGTTCTATAACAGCATATTACTTTCAACTTTATAGCCCAAAGTCACTCACTCACTCACCCACTCAACCGCCCTACCACTCAACAACTCACTCAACCACTCGCTCACTGAACCACTCACCCACTGTTCAGTAATCACTACAGGGTATGTCACGATCAAATGAGGGCATGAGGTTTTATGAACGACTATATATATTACTTGTGTTGGGTCACTAAGAAATGCTTCTGGATCCATATGTGTTGTAGCAAACGACTTAAAGTGTCTGTTTGGCTTGATAACTTGGTTAAAATCATGTCATTCTATCCCCCTCCAAACACTATTGACTGCATGATCGAAGTCCCCCTGAGTTTACTTTACACATACTGTAATCAGACTGACGGCCTTGCTGGATGACTTGCAGATTCTCCACCTGAAGTCAAGGTACAGCTCCGCTCAACTACCTTGTTCATACTAACTCAGTTACCTCTGATTTATGTTATCTGTACAGTTAAAAAAGTAGGGAATATTTTCATTTGGGAGTAACTGGAAACGAGGTTGCATGATTGTAGGGGGTTAGAAATTGATTATTCCATTGAAAATATCTTATGAATTTCTTGCAAGCGGTTGGGGTAAATTTTTTGAAACATACAGTGACACGAGTCAGTGTGTTGCACATTACAGTGAAAAATGACCTCCGCATGTTATCCTACGATTAGCGTACGTCACATTACTTAAAGACATCGTTGTTGTTACGGAGTACCTCCAGTAGGAGAACATATCTTCCAGTAGGAGAACACATCCTTCAGAGTAGAACATATCCTCCAGGAGGAGAACATAATCTCCAGTAGGAGAACACATCCTCCAGGAGGAGAACATAATCTCCAGGAGGAGAACACATCCTCCAGGAGGAGAACATAACCTCCAGGAGGAGAACATAACCTCCAGGAGGAGAACATATCCTCCAGGAGGAGAACATATCCTCCAGGAGGAGAACATAACCTCCAGGAGGAGAACATATCCTCCAGGAGGAGAACATATCCTCCAGGAGGAGAACATATCCTCCAGGAGGAGAACACATCCTCCAGGAGGAGAACATAACCTCCAGGAGGAGAACACATCCTCCAGGAGGAGAACATAACCTCCAGGAGGAGAACACATCCTCCAGGAGGAGAACATAACCTCCAGGAGGAGAACACATCCTCCAGGAGGAGAACATATCCTCCAGGAGGAGAACATAACCTCCAGGAGGAGAACATATCCTCCAGGAGGAGAACATAACCTCCAGGAGGAGAACATAACCTCCAGGAGGAGAACATATCCTCCAGGAGGAGAACATAACCTCCAGGAGGAGAACATAACCTCCAGGAGGAGAACATATCCTCCAGGAGGAGAACATATCCTCCAGGAGGAGAACATAACCTCCAGGAGGAGAACATATCCTCCAGGAGGAGAACACATCCTCCAGGAGGAGAACATATCCTCCAGGAGGAGAACACATCCTCCAGGAGGAGAACAACATAACCTCCAGGAGGAGAACATAACCTCCAGGAGGAGAACATATCCTCCAGGAGGAGAACACATCCTCCAGGAGGAGAACATAACCTCCAGGAGGAGAACATATCCTCCAGGAGGAGAACATATCCTCCAGGAGGAGAACATAACCTCCAGGAGGAGAACATATCCTCCAGGAGGAGAACACATCCTCCAGGAGGAGAACATAACCTCCAGGAGGAGAACATATCCTCCAGGAGGAGAACATAACCTCCAGGAGGAGAACATATTCTCCAGGAGGAGAACATAACCTCCAGGAGGAGAACATATCCTCCAGGAGGAGAACATAACCTCCAGGAGGAGAACATAACCACCTTACCATGGCCAGCACTTAGTCCAGACTTATCACCCATCGAACATGTCTGGGATATCCTTAGACGGAGTAAACAACCACCCACCACTCTTAATGAACTTGGCGAAGCGCTGCAGGAAGAATGGGATAGAATGAACCAAGTTTACATTGGACGTTTGACGAAAAGTATGTCTCGACGAATCCGAGATTGTCTTGAGAATAGAGGCAGATTCAAACGGTATTTATGATTTTGACTCTTCATGGTAAATATATCGTGATGGACAGGATGTAGGTTTGGCCAATGTCCCTTTTACACTATATTTTTCATGATAAAATGTCAATATTTGTAACACATTTGTATTCAATACCCCCTACGTTTAATGCGTTGTACAATCATGTCTATTTGGTTATAGTCACGATATCCATGCCTGTGGATTTCACCTGTTGTGTAAACGTCTGACACCTGCAAAGCTTTCAAGCCACATCAAGGCAACTGAAATTTCGTACAAATTGACTTTGAAATCAGTTTAAAGTTTATTTGAATGAAATTTCAGTTCACTGTTTTTAAAAAAACTAGTGTAACCCTGCAATGGGTTTGTTTGTTTGTTTGTTTATTTATCTGGTAACATGTGTTATATTTGGGATTACACGTTCTTAGTAAACTACAGATTCTTGTACTTTTGTTGGATTGAGTACCATGAGGGATTCGAACCCTCACCCTCACAGTTAGGCACCTAATCGCCAGCACACAAAGACAGCCGCCTAACCCGCTTAGCCACCGCGACTTCCACAAATATGGAAGTCGGACAACTGGTAGCCTAGAGTGCGGACTTTGTGTACCCCTCTGATAAACGTTAATTGGCACGGCTCCCACGGCCGAAAGCTATTATTACACTATGCCATTTAGAGAGTGGTCAAATGTAACACATGTTATATTTGGGATTACACTTTCTTAGCAAAGTACAGATTCTAGTACTTTTGTTGGGTTGAGTCCCATGCGGAATTCGAACCCACACCCTCAGAGTCAGGTACCTAATCGCCATCACACAAAGTCAGCCGCTAGCCCGCTCAGCCACCGCGACTTCCACAAAAATGGAAGTCGGACAAGTGGATGTTGTCGGCCGCGGGAGCCGTGCCAATCAGAGGGGTACACAGCGTCCACAGTCTAGACTAGCAGTTGTCATATTTCCAAATTTTGTGGGAGTCGTGGTGGTTGAGGTCTGTGGACCAATCATCCAGTGATTGACATCATGAACATGTACCCATGTTAAATGGGATACGGTGATGCACCCACACGATCCGTTTCATCGTCTCTTATGACCCAGATCTTCATGGGTTACTTGGTGTGAAAAATGTTTTTTAAATACGTTTACACCATATCTTTATGTTGTCATATCCAGGCAATGCACCTCTGTAGACCAGCTGACCTACTCGTATAGTCGACTCACGTGTATAGCAGTTGACTTGTATGAGAAGATAGCAACTGTGCCAGTTGACTAGTCAGTGTAGATATCGTATACATAATTACACTTAACAATGCAAATATGATACGTAAAATCGGGTTACCAATGCAACTACCACACATATGCCAATTGACTTGCCTCAGTCGATAACGTATCTACCAGATCACTTACTTGCCGCAGTATATAAAATAGATTCAACATGAAACCATGAGGAACAACACAATTATTCCACGAAGTCTGAAAGGTGTATTGGCTGTGGTCGGGTGATTGTGGAAGTGACTGTGATTGGCGGTTAAGCTGTATAAACAGCATCACAATATCTGTTGGGACTCCAGATACAGTTCAAAACAGCTTTAAAAGTTAATGATGTATCAGTATTTTAACTTGGGTCAGATTAGTATGATGCTGTCCTTTCATCCTCTTGTGCAGTACTCCTGCCCCCTCCGGTGGGTCTGAAACACAACCATGAATTCATAATTTCCATAGCTGCACTATGGAACATATTGGCATGAACATGCTGCCATGAGGCGGTGTTAAACGTTGTGCAACAATGTTTCAAGGTATACTTTGTACCTGTAGATTCAGTCAGTGAATCTTACTTAGCTATTGCCTTTCATCTCACATCACATCTCGAGTCACAAGAAGACCAGTATTGTGAGTGGTCACTTTAAACTTTGTTTACTCTCTGCCTGGCCCTTTCTTCCAAGTTGAATTTCTATTGCTGACAGGTCACTATGACCATCATTGTCTTTATTTCTACAATCACTGCTGTTATATTATACCTCTGACTTTGTACTGCCACTCTATTTTGTTCTGCCAAAGTGTGTCATCGTATCCCAGTTGTGTAGATCGATGCTCATCACTGGATTGTCTGGTCCAGACTTGATTATTTACTGGCCGCCGCCATATATTACAGAGTGTGGGCGTAAAACTAAACTCACTCACTCACTCTCCCAAAGTGAAGTCTTTGTATTGATTTGCGACTTTACAATTTAAGAAATACAATGTTTAATTACATCTTTTTTGTTTCTCAATTTCACACACAATTCTCGTACAGACTGATTCCCTGTTAACTATTTTGTTTTAACTTGAGAATCAACAACTACCAATATAAACGAGTCTGTTCCAACCATTCGTGATAATTAAAGAAAATCAACAACATTACTTATCATCGTAAATATTCAACCAAACAAGAGAAGTATCCAAGTCACTTCTAAAAATATTCATTTATGTGTACCAGGAACCAATGTACCATTATAGATTTACCTTTAGAAATCATGGGTAGAATCCTGTTGATGAAGACACATTCATGGTGGACTACCCCATGTCCTGCTGCTAATTTGCTGCCCACGTCAAGGGGCCATGTAGGAGAGATCAGTGTTGTCAGAGGCTGGCCAGTTCACCTTGACGGGGACAGGAGCGTTTGGATCGCTGGATACACATAAGAAAACATCAAGAAATCATGATTATTTTATACACATTTATCTGTGGTATAATTTAAAGAAGGGTGACTTAGTAAAACGTTTTTATCATTGAATGTATATTTCATTCGCTCATTCAGTCACTCACTCACCCGGACTTGGCAAAGTTGGTCCAGTACGTCATGATGGTCCTGCTGAGTTCCATCTCCTCCTCTGTACATCCCAGAGACTTTTCCAGAACCCAACCAAAAACAAAGTCAAGCTCGTACCAGTGGGGTGCTCCCATTCACTTTGGATACGGACTAATTGACAGTCGATGATTAAAGCTGTAGACATAGGTAGGGTTAGCAGGAGAATATAATCTGTCAAACTCAAGATGAGGACACTTAAATCCCCTGTCTGAAGTTGCACGAGTTACGACCTCTAAATAGTCCGTGTCCTTTAGAAGGGGTATCTGACTTTCATAAAACAGACGAATAGGCTCTTCAATGTCTGTTCCAGTGAGCATGTCAAATGAAATAAAATTATCATATTCTTGACGACTTAAAATGAGTGATTCAGGTAATGTTGATACGTTTCTCATCTGCTTCAATATCATTGCAGAAAACAGTGCTGTCTCATCTTTAGTAAAACCATGCAATACACTGGTCTGCTTGATGGAGCCAGTGGACAGAAGAATTTTGGGGTCATCGGGGAGGAAGTACCCATCCACAACTGGACGAAATGCAATTCCTTCACCGAACAAACCTAGCTGAAGGTCTGCCATAGTTTGTGCATCTACTGTCTTCAAGCACTCATATATCTCTGCATCAGTTGAAGATGAAGGGCACTCAAGGTGATCAGCAAGTCTCTTCAGTGTCCGTATTGCTGTTTTGGGCATGCGGTCTGCAAATAGGGAGATGAGAGTCCCACTCTGCATTATTGCTCTGTCAAACAGGTCACGTGACAGCGGTGATGCCAGGTGTAGACCTACACTTGCACCACCAGCACTTTCTCCAAATATGGTGACTCGGGTTGGATCTCCACCAAAGTTGGCAATATTGTCTTTCACCCACTGTAAGGCTAATCTTTGATCCATCAAGCCCATGTTGCCAGGGATGGTATCTCGACCAAGGTAGCTGAACCCTAAAGGCCCCAATCTGTAATTCATTGAAACAACGATGACTCCATTCTCTGCTGCAATGTATTTTCCTTCATACAGTGGCAGTCTTGTAGATCCAATATAAAAACCTCCACCGTGGATCCACACCATCACTGCCAGATTGCCAGCATTGTCTGATGGCGCCCACACTGTAAGATGAAGGCAGTCTTCACTGTAATCATCGGGCATCTGTTTGTAACTTTCATCACTGCCATGAGCATTTTTTGGTTGGAAGCAAGATGACGTCGGTTTTTGTGCATCTCTAACTTCCGGTCCCCATGACTCTGAAGGTTGAGGGTGCTTGAAGCGGAGATCACCTACAGGAGGCTTGGCATATGGGATTCCATAGAATACGTCAAGGGACTTGCCCAACACTGACAGACGTTGTCCTAGAAGAGGCCATTTAGTGTTGACACTTTCTGTGTTTTTGCAACATGCAACTCAAGCAACAACGTCACAAGCGTCGCAAATGCAAGTTTCATTCCTGTCCACATTCTGAAAAGAAAACACACAACTTTTTTTAAGATACATTAACAGATAAACTTTTGTTGCTTTTCAATTCATGTTCTTAGATAATCACAGAATCAGTGTTATATGTTGTAGTTGTTTCTAATAATTGTCACTTGAGGACAGTGGAGTGAACCATTCTCTGACCTTCATCACCCCTGATATTTCACACAGTTTAGATGACCGTCGCTGACTATATATTGCTGACTTTGTAGCTATCTCAGCCACTCTACTCTGTTCTTCCATAGCAGCTGCACTGCATCTGTGAAGATCCAGGTTAGAATTGGTCTTCAGCAGCGTAAGATGCGCCTAACGGATCAGAGGGTCAGGCTTGCTTACTTGCTTGCTGGTATCCCATTTGCGCATGATGTTAACACAGGAATGTTTGCTTCAGACTCGATTATTTACAGAAATCTAGCTAAAATATTGCTGAGTGCGGCGTTAAACAACATACAAACAATTGCTCTGCAGTAATTTGTTTTAATTTGTAAGTATAATTTTAAACAGGCTTAGTAAACTTAGACTCAGTATTATTTGTTACACTGCTACACTGAGTCTAACAAAACCTAGTAAAAGGTCGCGTCAGCTAACCTTTTGGACTGACAAATCAGAACACAGCTTACCAAATCACGAAAGTTAACATTCGCACATACCGTTTGAACCTCAAAAACTCGAACGATTCCGAATGCTATTTTCCGACGATCGCTTCAGAGTGATACAAACAGTGAGTAAACAGTCGCAGATAACAGCGTTTTTGTCAATATTCAAGGATGTCATCTTGCGAAAATATGAGCAAATAGTAACCATGTCATTAGAAACCCATAAGCGTATATACAGCAGTTAAAAATATATCTGTGCTTTATGCGGATTTTCGTTTGTTGATAGATCAGTGTCAGCGGTGGTATCCGGACAAGTTATTTATTTAAGGAGTAAGAGGATTATGAGGCATGGTTGACTGGGTTTGTTTGTTTAACTAATCCCACACGGCCTTCACTAGTAGAGGGAATGATTTTTGGTTCAGTTATTACATGGCTGTTCTCCCTTCATCTCCATGTTCTCCATACATCTCCATGTTCTCCATACATCTCCATGTTCCCCATACATCTCCATGTATCTAGAACAGCAATAAATAACAATGTTGTTTTACTGTAAGGTATATAAGGTGCCATGTTATGACAAGTGTTCACTTTATCCCATGATGGCAAATGCTTTGGTGAACGTTCAGTTTGTTCCAAATGGTCGAGGTGGTAGACATTTAGTGTATCAGGGATATAAGTTTCGAATTATGACTAGCAAGCGTGATACAACACATTGGAGATGTTGGTATCCTTCTTGTTGAGCAACGATTAACACCAGGGACGACTTGGTCACAAGCTACAGAGACCATTTCCTTGTCGTCCTCAAGGATACAGTGAGAACAGACCATAGGCCATTTACACAAGTGACACAAGTGGACTATCATTTGTATTTTTGTGTTCGCATACCTAAATTGATAAATTACTAATCACAATCATACGCAACACATAACATACGTAACTGTACACAATGTTTAGCATTATGTAACTGCGTAAATATAAGAAATTGATAAGGTACTAATCACAATCATACATCATCAATGTCCACAATGATGGTTCATACACAATTGACTTTAAAGCCCAACAAGATGAGAAACAGCATCTCCATATTCTAACATGGTCTTAGTTCCTGCTTGAAGATGGTCTTTTTCTGTCTGTAGTCTATCGTTAAGTTCTCTGTATTTTCGTTTTCTGGGTCATTTATGTATGCTGAACATAAAAATACAAATGATAGCCCTCTTTCTTGGCTTGGTCATCTCCTCAGTCATCCCCATCATTGTCTTGCTAATTAACATGGTCTGGTGATCCTCTTAATCCCTAAATAAACAACTTGCCCGACTGGCAAAAGAGGAACACCCCGTGTCAGCGACCAGGGAAGAGAAAGTACCAAAAGCGTTTTGTAAGTCCCGCCGAACCCTAACAAGTAGTCGTTGTCTGATTGGTTAAGTCCGTTCGGCCGTCTCGCGTTTGATTGAACGGTCATAGGTCGCCCAAACGTGACCTTCTACTAGACTCAGTAGGGTGTTTTAAGTGTGAAATGGAGACTACAAAATAAGACGAAATGTTGTCATTGATACGTCTAGTTTGGAAATTTCCTGCACATGTATTGAAAATTATTTTGAAAGCTACAATGAGTGTTTGAATGTTGACTCTAAAACATTAAATTTGCAGTATGATAGCTGACGCTAAGATATATGTACTGTATACATTGGATTTGTTTGTCAGGCATTACGCCTGAAATATTTGCTACAAATAATGCATACACATGTATTATCGTCAACAATTTTCACATTTAAATTACCCAAATTTAAACCCTAAGGCAAGTTAAGAACCCGGTTAATGGACGCGCCCTCTATTTCCATTCCTGGGCTTCCTCTGCAGTTCATACTGCCAGTGAGGCGCGATAACGTTCACAGTCACATCGCCCTCCTTACTGGTATCCATTCATTACTGACTGCACTAATGTACATCCGACCATCTTGTCCTTACTGGTACCTATTCATTACTGAATGCACTAATGTACATCCGACCATCTTGTCCTTACTGGTACCCATTCATTACTGAATGCACTAATGTACATCCGACCATCTTGTCCTTACTGGTACCCATTCATTACTGAATGCACTAATGTACATCCGACCATCTTGTCCTTACTGGTACCCATTTCAGAGGAACGTTCGGCCAGGTAACGAACACAGACAATTGAAGTAAATTCGCGGGAATATGTAGTTCTCTGAACGAGAGTTGGCTGTTTACTGGCCTATTTGTATGCAACCATATTCGGATCAGCTGTTATAGTCCAGAGTAGAAACACTGTCATCCGTTATTCATGTCGGACAACCTTATGCTTTAGTAGTATTTCCTGTACAACTGAATGTCGTTGTTTTATCACACATGGAAGACACTGCAGTACTATTTCCTGTACAACTGAAATGTCGTTGTTTTATCACACAGGGAGGACACTGCAGTAGTATTATAGACACGTGTGTAAACAGCATGAATGTTGGTGACTGGCAATCCTATTTGGATTTATTTTATTTATTTTTATTATTATTATTATTATTATTATTTTATTTTTTATTCAGATCCCTCGGTTAGTGAAGGGTATTGAACGGCGTATTTGTATGAAAGCATATGCAGCCTTAGACTAACGTTTAGTCCCTGAATACATATAACTTTGATAGTAGCAAATAAACCCATTTAAATTGAAAAGGAGCCCCAGGGAGACCAGAGATTCAGGCTGAACCTGAGGAAATCTTGACTTGCTTCATTTAGGGCTTCAGCATTGCAGGGAGGGCTAAGCATTGGGGAAAATAATGTGGTTCAGGGACTGTGAGACAGACTAATGCAGCCTCTGCTCTCAAAGATAAACTCTTGTCGTCTGTAGTCACACCACCAAAACAGCATTGTCTATATTTCGGGCTATTGTATGCTTCAGTGGTATTTCGTGATCAACAGAATGTTATTTTCGTGACACACTTATCTTGCACCTGACTTGATGAGTGTTCTCTGGATAGTGCAAAAAGTGTGTACACGTTGAGGCGCTGTTCACCGGTGATATCTCACACGATGACCTGATTTCCGTGACATGTACAGTTATAGTTTTGCACTGACTCCTAAATCGGGGGCAGGTGAGTTAATATGAACTTGGTTGTTGGGCGAAGCTTCAGGTGGAGAATCTGCAAGTCATCCAGCGAGACCGCCAGCCTGATTACGACATGTGTAAAGTAGACACAGGGGGACTTTGGCCATGGAATGAGTGAGTGAGTAAGTGAGTGAGTGAGTTTGAGTGAGTGAGTGAGTGAGTGAGTGAGTGGGTTTGAGTCAGTGGTATACTGAAATACACTTTTCAAACAAGAGGTTTTGAAACAAGTTTTCAGTATGTACAGGGTATATTGAGAAACCAGCAGAGGTTTTGTTATCATTTGTATAGCTTAATCCAAATCAAAAGAGAAATATATTTGACTGACCATTCTGACCTTGACCTCCCAGCATATCGCAATACAGTTCACAATACAGGCATTCCATAACAGCCTCTTTCACACTTAACAGTGAGTGAGTGGGTTTGAGTGAGTGAGTGAGTGAGTGAGTGAGCCGGTGGATGGATGTGTGGGTCAGGGAGTGAGAGGGTGAAGCAATGAGTGAGTGAGTGAGTGAGCCGGTGGATGGATGTGTGGGTCAGTGAGTGAGTGGGTGAGGCAATGAGTGAGTGAGTGATGTGAGCAGGTGGATGGATGGGTGGGTGAGTGAGTGAGGTTTGATTGTTTTGTATTTGTGTATTTACATCACAGGAGGGAAGGCCAGAGTGCTGCAGGTGTATAATAAAGCCTCTATTACAAACCTCACACTCACTTTATGATGTTCACAACCAGGGAGATTCCTGAAGCATTGAAATACGACATTTTACCCCCCCCACCCCCCTTTTTGTGTTGCTAAATAATGAAACTACAAACATTCAAAGGAGAAGTTGTTGCTAAGTTGACACCAGAGGTCAGTGTGTAGATCTCCCATTAAGTGCTTTATCTGCATCAAAAAGGTAATATCGACCGCCTCCATGGTGTAGTGATTAGAGCGTCCGCCCGGAGAGCGGAAGGTCGCGGGTTCGATCCCGACCGCGTCATACCAAAAGACGTTAAAATATGGTACTTGTTGGTCCCTGCCTGGCGCTCGGCATTAATGGGTACAACAAGGACTGGTCGGCTCGGAGTCAGTATAATGTGTCTGAGTGGGGTATTCATGCTTCACTGCGGCATGGTATCTCAGTGGGCTAGCACTATAAAACCAGCTTCAGTCTGGGCTAGTACAAGCAGCCGCACATACACATACACACGCATGCACGTCGTCATATGAGCGAAATATGCTCAAGTACGACGTTAAACACAAGTTCACCTCACCTCACCTCAAAGGTAACATCATACACGTCTTGACGTTGACTGTCCACCAACCCTTAAGGGGATCACCAGGAAAGATGGACGAATGTTAGAAAGCATCACTGACAATCTGACAATAGAGGAAATCTCTATTTTGAAATGTGTTTCTCAGATTTTCAGAATATCGTGCATTGTCACGTCATGTGGATGTCTATTGGTTCTTTGACTTCAACTTCCTTTTGGCAGCTGGTTATGAACGAGGTAAGAATGGTAGTAGGCATCACCATGCTGGCAGTCGTCACAATGTGTTCCTTGGGTTCCTTGGGTTCCTTGGGTACCTTGGGTTCCTTGGGTACCTTGGGTTCCTTGGGTTCCTTGGGTACTTTGGGTTCCTTGGGTTCCTTGGGTTCCTTGGGTTCCTTGGGTTCCTTGGGTTCCTTGGGTACCTTGGGTTCCTTGGGTTCCTTGGGTTCCTTGGGTATCTTGGGTTCCTTGGGTTCCTTAGGTTCCTTGGGTTCCTTGGGTTCCTTGGGTTCCTTTGGGTTCCTTGGGTATCTTGGGTTCCTTGGGTTCCTTGGGTACCTTGGGTTCCTTGGGTTCCTTGGGTTCCTTGGGTTCTTGGGTTCCTTGGGTTCCTTGGGTTCCTTGGGTTCCTTGGGTACTTTGGGTTCCTTGGGTTCCTTGGGTTCCTTGGGTTCCTTGGGTACTTTGGGTTCCTTAGGTACCTTAGGTTCCTTAGGTTCCTTGGGTTCCTTTGGGTATCTTAGGTTCCTTAGGTATTTGGGTTCCGTGGGTTCTTGGGTTCCTTATTGGTTCCTTGGGTTCCTTGGGTTCCTTGGGTTCCTTGGGGTACTGGGTTCCTTGGGTATCTTAGGGGTTCCTTGGGTTCCTTGGGTTCCTTAGGTTCCTTGGGGTTCCTTGGGTTCTTGGGTTCCTTAGGTTGCTTTTGGGTTCCTTGGGTACCTTGGGTTCCTTTGGTATCTTGGGTTCCTTGGGTTCCTTGGGTTCCTTAGGTTCCTTGGGTTCCTTGGGTTCTTGGGTTCCTTGGGTTCCTTGGGTTCCTTAGGTTCCTTTGGTTCCTTAGGTACTTTGGGTTCCTTAGGTTCCTTGGGTTCCTTGGGTTCCTTGGGTTCCTATCTGGGTTCCTTGGGTACTTTGGGTTCCTTAGATTCCCTTAGGTTCCTTGGGTTCCTTGGGTTCCTTGGGTTCTTTGGGTTCCTTGGGTTCCTTTGGGTTCCTTGGGTACTTTGGGTTCCTTGGGTTCCTTGGGTTCTTGGGTACCTTGGGTTCCTTAGGTTCCTTAGGTTCCTTGGGTTCCTTAGGTTCCTTTGGGTTCCTTGGGTACCTTTGGGTTCCTTGGGTATCTTTTCCTTGGGTTCCTTGGGTTCCTTGGGTACCTTGGGTTCCTTGGGTACTTTGGGTTCCTTGGGTTCCTTGGGTTCCTTGGGTTCCTTGGGTTCCTTGGGTTCCTTGGGTTCCTTGGGTTCCTTGGGTTCCTTAGATTCCTTGGGTTCCTTGGGTTCCTTGGATTCCTTGGGTTCCTTGGGTTCCTTAGATTCCTTAGATTCCTTGGGTTCCTTGGGTTCCTTGGGTTCCTTGGATTCCTTGGGTTCCTTGGGTTCCTGTTCAGTATATATTGTGAATTGCAACGTTATGTGTGTGTTTGTTAGGTTCTTGGCCTTGCAGGACACAGCATGCTTAAATAGATTAAATACTGAACAACAGAACATAAGCCAAATATTTATTCAATGACGTCATTGACAGATCTACATGGCAGCAAGCCATATAACTAATAAACATCAAAACAACATTAAACCTGAATTTTAATGATGTATTTATATTTTATACTCAGGTCCGATTATTAAGATGTTGTCATCCTTTGGTGCAGTAGTCCTGCCCTTCCGGTGGGTCTGAAACACAACAATATGGTTCATAACTTCCCTGGCTGTTCCAGCAACACTACAGCAAGACAGACACGAGTGGGCGTGTTCTTAACTGGTTGGCAAACAAAACGTGATGTGGGTTCCAGACATTCACAGCTTTATGAAATCAGGGAGCTGGATACGCGTAAGAAAAGCAAATAATTAAATCTGGGAGAACTCCTGAACGCAATTGGCAATATTTGAAGTCTTCCTCGTTACACATGTTCTATGGTTGTTTTCCATATACATTACGTCACTGTATAGCACCTGATACGCTGGGTATTCTTTGTGTCTGTAATTGCCTTTGGTTAAAACCACAGCCATTATTGATGTGGGGTAATACGAATTTTCCATGATTGTGTTTTGGATCGGTTTTGGTACAGTCTATCTGAGGTTGAAATCCATCATAGATTTATAATATTTTCTGAGCGACATTCGCATTAAGAAGTCATTGTCAAACCATGACCAAGGAGGAGGCACATATTTTACTGGCGTTTGGAAAATCGTATGGAAGCCAAGAGAGTTGACTTGGAATGGAAAGACAAAACTATGCTTCCTTTGACATATCGATCTGTTTTTGAGTGTTTTAGACACAGCTACATTCAAATATGTGTAATTGCAACAAGCGACATCCTATCATAACAACACATTACCTTTAGAAATCATGGGTAGAATCCTGTTGATGAAGACACATTCGTGGTGGACTACCCCGTGTCCCGCTGATAAGTTGCTGCCCACGTCAAGAGCCATGTAGGAGAGATCAGTGTTGTCAGAGGTTGGCCAGTTCACCTTGACGGGGACAGGAGTGTTAGGGTTGCTGTATAAAGATATGAAAGCTTCAAGAAAACAATACAAATCGATCTGTTTGGAAATGGGAATCAATTTTTATCTGAGGTGAAATTGTTTGAACATGTAAATGAACAATATAAGACCGAGTGAGGGATCTCTCACTCACTCGCTCATCTGTTCCGAGACTATTAACCTGCGTAATTCCATGACTCGATTTTTCTCTTACTCTGTCCAACTCACACTATCACTCGCCACTCACTCACACTCTCAATTGCACTCTATTACTCACCCTGACTTGGCAAAGTTGGTCCAATAGGTCATGATGGTCCTGCTGAGTTCCATCTCCTCCTCTGTACATCCCAGAGACTTTTCCAGGACCAAACCAAACACAAACTCAACATCATACCAATGGGTTGCTCCTATCCACTTTGGATACGGACTAACTGATAGTCGGTGATTAAAACTGTACACGTAGGTAGGGTTGGCAGGAGAGTACAATCTGTCAAACTCAAGATGAGGACACTTGAAATCCCTATCTGACATCATGCGAGTCATGACATCCAAATAGTGAGTGTCCCTAAGACCGGGATGTTTGACTTTCATAAAACAGGCGAAGAGGCTCTTCAAATCCTTTACCACCTATTCTATCATAGGAAAGAAAACTTTCATACTCTGTGCGGCTTAAAATCAATGTTTCCGGTAATGAAGATATGTTTCTCATCTGCTTCAAAGCAACTGCTATAGACAATGTTAACTCGTCTTTAGTAAAACCATGCATTACACTAGCCTGCTTGTTGGAACCGGTGGTCAGAAGAGTTTGGGGGTCATTGGGGAGGAAGTGCCCATCCACAACTGGACCAAATGCAAGTCCTTCATCTAACAAATCACTAAGCTGAAGGTCTGCCATAGTTTGAGCATCTGCTTTCTTTACACAGTCATAGATCTCTGCATCAGTTGAAGATGACGGGCATCCAAGGAGATCAGCAAACTGCTTCAATTTCCGTTTTGCTGTGTGTGGAAAAGTGTAAGCCCATGGGAAATTCGGGGATCCGCTCTGCATGATGGCTCTCTGAAATAAGTCACGTGACAATGGTGACACCAGGTGGTGTCCTACGCTGACACCACCAGCACTTTCTCCAAATATTGTCACCCGAGATGGATCTCCACCAAAGTTGGCAATGTTGTCTTTCACCCACTGTAAGGCAAGTCGTTGATCCATCAAGCCCATGTTTCCAGGGATGGTATCTGGCCCCAGATAGCTGAACCCTAATGGCCCCAGTCTGTAATTCATTGAAACAACGATGATGTCATTCTCTGCTGCAAGATATTTTCCTTCATATAGTGGCATTCGTGAAGATCCAAAATAGAAACCTCCCCCGTAGATCCAGACCATCACTGCCAGATTGCCAGCATTGTCTGATGGCGCCCACACTGTAAGATGAAGGCAGTCTTCACTGGTATCATCCGGGACCTGTCTGTAAACCTCTGGAGATGTGAATACATCTTCAGGTTGAATGCAAGATGGCGTTGGTTTCTGTGCATCTCTAACATCCGGTCCCCATGACTCTGAAGGTTGGGGGTGCTTGAAGCGGAGATCACCTACAGGAGGCTTGGCATATGGGATTCCATAGAATACGTCAAGGGACTTGCCCAACAGTGACAGACGTTGTCCAAGAAGTGGGCCATCTTGAGTTGACACTTTCTGTGTTTTTGCAATATGCAAGCCCGCCACCAGCGTAACAAGCGCAATTTTCATTGCTGATGCCATTCTGAAAGAATATAACTAAACATTTTCATTTACTTTCTTTTGTGATAATAATAAGTACAAGTCAAAAGGTTGTTATATTTTTGTGCTGGCGGGGAAACAATGTTATAATTGCATCAAACTGTTTCCGAAAATATTTTCCAAAGGGCAATGGTGTCTCGCATTCTGTGCACATCATCGTTTCACCCTGGCTAATCAGGAAGCGTGTATTTTGTAAACTTGTCCACTGTTGCTGATGAGGTAATGTTATTTATCACTGACTTTACTGCTATGTCTGCCGTGATATATATCCATCGTACTGCCACTCTATTGTGTACATCCATTGCAGTATTTATTTGGAAGCCTAGTTCAACACAATTCCAAACTTAACATATATAACACATTGATATATCTTTGTTTTGTTTTTGGTTGTCTTACCATAAATTCCATCGCGTACAGATTTGTGGGTTAACTTGGAATCAAGACAAAAAATAGACATCATTAATGTCACTGACGTGTCTAGTCTGGACATTTCTTTTATGCGTTTTACGTTTTTTGAAAGCTATCAAGGGCCTCGAATGTCAAAACCTGAGAGAGAACATTTGAGTAAGAATAACAAACTGACGACCATCTCTCTCTCTCTCTCTCTCTATCTCTCTCTCTCTCTCTCTCTCTCACACACACAACACACATCTCTCACTCTCTCACACACACACACACACACACACACACACACACACACACACACACACACACTGAGTACAAGTGCCTGAAATATTTGCGCCTGTTATTTACAGTATTTCTCACATTGTAATGACCCAAATCAAACCCTGATACATGGCTATGGCAATGAATCAATGTGCCCCTGAGGCATTGAATGGTGTAATCTTGACTGTAGTACGTCTGAGCAAGAGTCGCATGTGGAAGAGGTAGGTGGCAGACTTTCCTATTTGTTTGTATTTATATAGAGCCTCAATCCTCAAACGATAAACTGCTTTGGCCAAGAGGAATATCACTGTCAGTCATTAGCTATAATTCGGACAATGGTATACGTCAATGTTAAAACAGAATGTAATATTTCAACACCCACTCACCTTGTACCTGACTCTACAGCTGTACTCTGAACACTGCTGTAGGGTGTACACCTGAACATGCTGCTAAACGGGTGTTATCTGATAAGATCACCTGGTTTGCGTGACATATATTATTACAAAAAGCGTAAGTTTGTGCTTACCTCCAGGATGACATAACAAAATGAGCGCAAATCGCTCGTATTGTTACAGAGTACCTCCAGGAGAGCATACCTCAATGACCATCGTAAATGGCTCGTAGGAGAGCATAACCACCTTACAATGATCAGCACTCTATCCATGTCTTGGATATCAACCGACGGCCATTCTTAACGAACATGGCGCTGCCATGCAGGAAGAATTTGGATGGCTTGAACCAAGTTAACACTGGACGTTTGGTGATGAGTACACCGTCGAATCAGGGATTGCCTTGAGAATAGAGGCTGATTCACGTAATATTAATTATTTTGACTTTTCATGCAAAATGTCCTGATGGACAGCAGGACGCTTTGACCACATCTTACACTGTTTAAGCTACTGATCTTATTAATGATATAAACTATCAATATCTGTGACACCTGTTTATTGAACATACCTTATTTGTATTGAATATTATGCTATGGCCAACTATTGTTGTTCATATTTTGGATTACATCACTTGGAGTTCCCTTTCGGTCCATATGCTAGTTGTAGAAAAGGACCTGAAGCTTTGGCTTCATGGTGTTGAGTGGCAGTGATGTCCATTGTGTAACAATGTTCCAAGGGTATAGCACTGCAGAGCAGAGAGTCAGCGGTTAGACTGACATTGACTGTATATAGACGTGCGCTATATTTAGAGTTCTTGAAGGTAGTACAGAGTACTACCACCCAATGGACCTTTCTGGACCAGGCAATCCAGTGATCAACGGCATGAGCATCAATCTACGCAACTGGCATACGATTCAGTGGACATTACATATCCATTGATATGCTAGAATAGACTTAACATGCAACAGGGAAGAACAGAATGCGGACCTTGTGTTTATTCCATGCCGTTATTGATGGGTATATATGCGTGATTGTGATTGGTGGCTGTTCAGTAGAGAAGGCGTCACAATATCTATAAAGAATGTTGACCATATGTTTTTTCATGCCGTTATTGACAAATAATAATAATGTATTTATATAACGCCTAATATCCATCGTAGTGATGCCCAGCGGCGCTGTGACAATATTGGGGAAGGAAATAGTTCATATAACTTTACAGAAAGGCAGCAGTGAACAGATGGGTCTTAAGCAAAGATTTAAAGTTTCTTTCAATGAAGTGTTCCTGATTTTCTTTGGAAGAGAGTTCCACAGTTCAGGGCTGGCAAAGGAGAAGACTCGGTCAGACAGTTGGTTTGGAGATCTGTGTTGGGTGAGGAGAGAGTCAGAGGAGGATCGGAGAGGAGATGTTTGAGATAGTCGGGAAAGTTATCGTTGTAGAGGCAGTCATGAGTCAGAATGAGGATTTTGAAGGTAATTCTTGCAGAGATGGGGAGCCAGCGTAGAGACTGTAGCACTGGTGTGAATTGTGGTGATTCTTTGCATTATTCTTTATTAGTTTCTGGAGTGATCTAGTGGAGAGGTTGGCATATCGTGACTTACAGTAGTCGAGTATACACGTGACAAGACAGTCCATTAGGAGTTTACAGGTGTCAGTATCGAGGTAGTGGCGGACTTGGCTGATATTGTGGATGTTGTAGTAGCAGGCTCTACTGATGGAGGCGGTGTGTTGACTTGCCAGAAGAGATTACACATGTACCGATTGATTTGTGCCAGTGAATAATGTATGATGTAGTTGGTTTCACAGTAAGGTATGTAGCTGTTCACTAGTCCATTAAGACAGCGTTTATACTAGTTGACCTGTCTGACTAGATACAAATATACCAGATGATCAGTGAGCGTAGGTATTGGGTATGCCAGTTCATATATCCATGAAGAAAAGGCAAACACAGTGAACATGTACCACCCGATTAATCTGTGTCTGTACCGCATGTACCATTGTTGACTTGTCTGAGTAAATGGTTTATGCCAGTTAAATGTATAATATCTCTAAATATATAATGTCTACGGTAGTTGACTTGCTGGATAACACAAGTACCAAGTGACTTGTCCGAGCAGATAGTTTACATACCAGTTGACTTCTCTGAGTATATAATGTCTACGGTAGTTGACTTGCTGGATAACACAAGTACCAAGTGACTTGTCCGAGCAGATAGTTTACATACCAGTTGACTTCTCTGAGTATATAATGTCTACGGTAGTTGACTTGCTGGATAACACAAGTACCAAGTGACTTGTCCGAGCAGACAGTTTACATACCAGTTGACTTCTCTGAGTATATAATGTCTACGGTAGTTGACTTGCTTGATAACACAAGTACCAAGTGACTTGTCCGAGCAGATAGTTTACATACCAGTTGACTTCTCTGAGTATATAATGTCTACGGTAGTTGACTTGCTGGATAACACAAGTACCAAGTGACTTGTCCGAGCAGATAGTTTACATACCAGTTGACTTCTCTGAGTATATAATGTCTACGGTAGTTGAGTTGCTGGATAACACAAGTACCAAGTGACTTGTCCGAGCAGATAGTTTACATACCAGTTGACTTCTCTGAGTATATAATGTCTACGGTAGTTGACTTGCTTGATAACACAAGTACCAAGTGACTTGTCCGAGCAGATAGTTTACATACCAGTTGACTTCTCTGAGTATATAATGTCTACGGTAGTTGACTTGCTGGATAACACATGTACCAAGTGACTTGTCCGAGCAGATAGTTTACATACCAGTTGACTTCTCTGAGTATATAATGTCTACGGTAGTTGACTTGCTGGATAACACAAGTACCAAGTGACTTGTCCGAGCAGATAGTTTACATACCAGTTGACTTCTCTGAGTATATAATGTCTACGGTAGTTGACTTGCTGGATAACACATGTACCAAGTGACTTGTCCGAGCAGATAGTTTACATACCAGTTGACTTCTCTGAGTGTATAATGTCTACGGTAGTTGACTTGCTGGATAACACAAGTACCAAGTGACTTGTCCGAGCAGATAGTTTACATACCAGTTGACTTCTCTGAGTACATAATGTCTACGGTAGTTGACTTGCTGGATAACACATGTACCAAGTGACTTGTCCGAGCAGATAGTTTACATACCAGTTGACTTCTCTGAGTATATAATGTCTACGGTAGTTGACTTGCTGGATAACACAAGTACCAAGTGACTTGTCCGAGCAGATAGTTCACACACCAGTTGACTTCTCTGAGTATATAATGTCTACGGTAGTTGACTTGCTGGATAACACATGTACCAAGTGACTTGTCCGAGCAGACACTTGACTTCCCTGAGTGTATGCGTTAGGCACTATCGGACTTCCTGACATGAAACTGTGAGGAATAACAAACTATAATTAGATTATTGATATATTGATAGGTATATAGGGTGTGGTAAATGTGATGTCATTTGACTTACCAGAGTTGTTAACTATTGTACCAAGTGACTTTCAGAGCAGTTGATTGACATGTTGACTTTTCTGAGTATATAATGTAGGCACGGGTACAAATTGACGTCCTGACGTGGAGCCGTGAGGAATAATAAAATGTACTTGGACTATTTATACCATGGCGTCCTTGGGAGGTATGTTTGGGAGTGGTAGAGGTAGTGGCTGTAGACACGGATGACTTAGCAGTGTAAAAGACGTCACAACATCCATGCAGAGTGGCATTCTATGTCTGTGACTTTGCTTCCTCAGTACAGTTTAAAGAGGCTTCAATAATGATAATGACATACAGTAATATCTTGTCATATGATCGACCATGATGTCACGTGTCTGTCACGTGACTTTTTTTTTAATCCACTTGTTGTCTGCTACATATTCTAGCTATTTCCGGTAACAATGGGGAAATCGGCTAATTTGTCGGAGTCACTTAAGAAATTAATTGTAAAAAAAGTAATTGAAAATGTTCTAACATTGCAAAATTCTTTGGAATGCCCCGAAGCAGCGTATATTCGGTGGTAAAGCGGTTTAATCGACGAAAATGCTCTCAGAACAGGCCGTATGAGGGAACTGACTCTTTGGGACAATCGACAACTTTTGAGGTTGGTCAGACACAATAGGATTTCACCTTTGGGTGAATAACTGAGAATTTGAACAACAATTGGGCTACCACGTGTATCGGTGAGGACTGTAAGGAGACGATTATATGAAAATATATTTCATAGACGTGTTGTTAGAAAGAAAATCTGAATTCGTGACTATAATGTCAGAAATCGTTTGGCCTAGGCAAGGGGGCAACGATATCGTACAGTGAATCATTACTGGAATCGAGTGATCTTCCCTGACGAGTGTAAAATTATCATTGGGGAAAACAATCGCGTTTTTGTTTGGAGACAGCCCGATGAAGAATTCCTCCCGCAATGTCTTTGTCCGGGACGACAGCCACGCGTCAGATTGATGGTGTGGGGTTGTATCACCTGGCATGGCGTTGGTACCTTTTGTGTTGTTAATGGCAACATAAATGCTCAGAAATACACAGAAATCCTCGATGATATGTTTTGGCCCGTTATAGCCAGACATTTGCCGGGAAACCGGTACATCTTCCAATATGAAAACGCCCCTGTACATCGGGCCCATGTCGTTCAGGATTACAAGCGACAAAATTACATTAATGGAATGTTGCGGCCTGCACAGAGTCTAGACGCAAATATTATTGAGAACTGTTGGCTCTACCTGAAGAATAGACTTCAGGGACGCCGAAGAAACATTCAGTCGGCTGCCTACTTGGAACACGAAGTGCGGGGCAACTTGGAAAATATTGCCCTCGATTTCATCAGAAATGTATATTCATCGATTCCAAGGTGGATGTTGAAAATAATAAGGAACAAGGGACACATCACAAAATATTGAGGTAAGACTGTTTATATTTGACGAGTTATGACACTCTTAATTCCCGTGTAAACAATCGGTCCGCCGTGTTTGTACGTTATAATATGGCCACCCGCTGTATACAGTCGAGCACCGTTGTCTCGATATTCACGGGACCAAGAAAGAATATCGAGTTATCCGAACTTCGAGACATCCGACCAGGGCATATCATCACCTATCACTATGAAAGAAAGAAAAGAAAAAGTAGATTTTATGTATATATATTTGTATATACATTTTTACTCACAGGGATCGCAATGTTACGGCACACAAGGTACACCTCTTGAATCATACAAAAGTTGGATCTAAATCTTTAGACTGACGGGCATTTGGTGGTGGCATGAAGGCGATAGTAGATAACCACTCTCGATACACGACAAATCTTGTGAACGCAACCGACATTCTCAACTGCGATTACACAAAACCCTCAGTTGATTCCTTAGTATGTTTTGATTCGAAACTATAATCCGTTATCAGTAGTGTTTAGTCGTATCAGTGAGTACTTCCCAATTAATTCCTTCCTAATTAATCCTAATTAGATAACAAACAAGTGACACCTTCAACTCAATTAGCCCTAATTAGTTTACACTACCGCATCCCTTTGATTCATGCCGCACCGTGTGTAAATGTGTGGAAACAACGTCCGTTCAGTGGGATACTTGCCTATGAAAAGAAGGTGAATATCGAGTTCCTTGCCAATGTCGAGTTAAAAGGGTAATTTTGTTTGTTGGGACCATGAAATTATATCTAGAGTTCGACACAACGGTGCTCGACTGTATGTTCCTCAAGGTCTGATTATTGTGATGCTGTCCTTTCATCCTCTCGTGCAGTATTCCTGCCCTTCAGGGGGGTCTGAAAAGCATTAAATGGACTCATTATTTGCCGTGCTACAGTCCAGTGTAATATCCACAACGATAAACCAGGCGTGACATGGGGAGGGGCTGTTGCCATCTGGTTACAAACAAAGGTGCCTTTTGTATTAACTCATACGTCTTCCAGCGATGGTTATAGTGAAAAGTTGAGTGAGTTGGGGGTAAAACTTCTTTCATGAAACAAGGCTCAACACTGAGATGACTACACATATGGGCAGGAACATGTCCGCATGAACGTAGCCGTTTAAAGGTAACATTACGAACATATCAACATGATGGTATCAGCATTAACATATGGGCATGAACATGTTGACACGAACCAATCAGTATCCGTGGATCAGTATGGACGTATTGGTATACATAAGTATCATAATCACTTGAGAAACTATTCACATCTGAAACCATTCAACTACAGTCAAATCCCGATGAGTCGAATGCCGGCGTCTCGAATATTATGCATAACTCGAAATACCTGTCGGTCCCGACCATTCCCATTTAACTATCCATCATGAACATCACCTTTAGAAATCATGGGGACAATCTTGTTGATGAAGACACATTCGTGGTGGACTACCCCGTGTCCTGCTGCTAATTTGCTGCCCACGTCAAGAGCCATGTAGGAGAGATCAGTGTTGTCAGAGGCTGGCCAGTTCACCTTGACGGGGACAGGAGTGTTCGGGTTCCTGTAAATAAAAGAGTTCTAGGATGTTTTGTTTATTTGTTTGTTTGGTTCATTTGTTGTTTAATATAAGAGGCCCTGCACTATTCCATCTATATGGTGGCGATCTGTAATTAATCGAACCTGGTCCAGATAATCCAGTGATCAATAGCATGAACATGGAGCTATGCAGTGGTATGCAATGACATGTTTCAACTTTGTTATCGTGCCTGACCAACCGATCCCGTTAGTCTCCTCTTACGACAAACATGAGTTGCTGAAGACCAATTCTAAACCGGATCTCCACGGGTTTGGTATCATGTTAATTGGAGAGGGTGAAATAGGTTTTTTGACACATTTTGAAAACGCCAGTGGACAACATAAATGGTCTCTGGACATTGTACACATGAAAATGATAGAAGTTGTTTCCTTTGTGTTTTGTGCTGTTCTTTCAGGATTAAGAGGTCTTAAAAGTTTGAGGGCGATCATTGACTCAATAAGTCATATGTACCACTCACTCACTCACCCTGACTTGGCAAAGTTGGTCCAGTACGTCATGATGGTTCTGCTGAGTTCCATCTCCTCCTCTGTACATCCCAGAGACTTTTCCAGGACCCAACCAAATACAAAGTCAAGCTCGTACCAGTGGGCTGCTCCTATCCACTGTGGAAACGGACTAACTGATAGTCGGTGATTAAAACTGTACACGTAGGTAGGGTTGGCAGGAGAGTACAATCTGTCAAACTCAAGATGAGGACACTTCATTGCCTTATCCGTACTCGCTCGAGTCACGACATCAAAATAGTCTTTTTCTTTCAGGGGGGGGCTTTCTGACTTTCATAAAAGAGGCGAAGAGGTTCTTCGATTCCGTCCACATTTCCAATGCTAAACTTAAGACTTTCATATTCTGTGCGACTTAAAATCAATGTTTCCGGTAATGCAGATACTTTTCTCATCTGCTTCAATGTCAGTGCAGAAAACAGAGTCATCTCGTTCTTTGTAAAACCATGCAATACACTGGTCTGCTTGATGGAGCCAGTGGACAGAAGAGTTTTGGGGTCATCGGGGGAGGAAGTTCCCATCCACAACTGGACGAAATGGAATTCCTTCATCGAACAAACCTAGCTGAAGGTCTGCCATAGTTTGTGCATCTGCTGTCTTCAAGCACTCATATATCTCTGTATCAGTTGAAGATGAAGGGCATTCAAGGAGATTGGCAAATCTCTTCAGTTTCTGTTTTGCTGTGTTGGGAAAAGTGTAAGCCCACGGGCAGAGGAGGGTCCCACTCTGTGTGATTGCTCTGTCGAACAGGTCACGTGACAAAGGTGATGCCAGGTGTAGACCTACACTTGCACCACCAGCACTTTCTCCAAATATGGTGACTCGGGTTGGATCTCCACCAAAGTTGGCAATATTGTCTTTCACCCACTGTAAGGCTAATCTTTGATCCACCAAGCCCATATTTCCAGGGATGGTATCTGGACCAAGGTAACTGAACCCTAGAGGCCCCAATCTGTAATTCATTGAAACAACGATGACGTCATTCTCTGCTGCAATGTATTTTCCTTCATACAGTGGCAGTCTTGTAGATCCAATATAAAAAAGCTCCGCCGTGGATCCAGACCATGACTGCCAGATTGCCAGCATTGGCTGATGGCGCCCACACTGTAAGGTGAAGGCAGTCTTCACTGTAATCATCGGGCATCTGTTTGTAACTTTCATCAGTGCCATGAGCATTTTTTTGGTTGGAAGCAAGATGGCGTCGGGTTTTGTGCATCTCTAACTTCCGGTCCCCATGACTCTGAAGGCTGAGGGTATTTGAAGCGGAGATCACCTACAGGAGGCTTGGCATATGGAATTCCATAGAATACGTCAAGAGACTTGCCCAACACTGACAGACGTTGTCCTAGAAGTGGGCCATTCAGAGTTGACACTTCCTTTGTTTTCACAGTAGGCAACACCAGCAATAACGTAACAAGCGTCGCAAATGCAAGTCTCATTCCTGTCCACATTCTGAAAGAAGATATTGAATTGTAAAATACGATTTACAGTTGAACGTTTGATCCTTTTCAGTTCATGTTCCTAGTTAATCACAGTTTCTTTACACATGAAATGTGACACTAATAACCAAGATGGTTCGTGTTATATTGCTGTGTAAATCAGTAGAACAATATGTCTGTGTACGTGTAATATGGCTGTGTAAAGCAGGAAAACAATGTTGAGATTGTCACGTGAGGACAGCGGTGTCCATCATTCTGTGAACATCATCTTTTCACCCCGGATATTTAGTATAAGTCTGTTTTGGAAGCTTGAGCACTGTTGCTGATGTGGGAGTATTATTTATCATTGACTTTGTTGTCACCTCTGCCATTATATTTCGTACTGGCATTGTAATTACATTGAAGAACTGTAACGGTGATGGTGGAACAGGAAATACACAGACATACAATTTGAAAAGTTAAGTATGGTGACGTGGTAGACATGACTTCATTGTATGTAAAAGAGACACAGCGGTCAAGATTGTCAAACGGTTGGTGAATTTTATGGCCTCGTCTGTGGATTAATCTGCCATTAATTTTCATTCTTAGGTAAACTGAATACGGTTCACAGTCACATTACAATCTATTCCTTAACGGTACCCCTGTGTTTCTGACTGAACAGAGGCGCATCCGAAAGTATTTATATTGATTAGACAAACTACACAATGAAATTGACAAGAATCATGAAGGTGTAACTGCCACTTTAAAAAGAACAATCGCTTGTAAACAACATGAATGTCTCCGGGTAAGAGTAAGTAATACACAGGTCTACTAGTAGAATCATGAAGGTGTAACTGCCACTTTAAAAAGAACAATCGCTTGTAAACAACATGAATGTCTCCGGGTATGAGTAAGTATTATACAATCCTTCTTGTATGCAGGTATATCCATACTGAATCCTCAAAGATAAATTGTTGGAGTAACAACACTGCTAGCCATTACCTATATTTCGACAAGTATATAAACGTCAACGGTATTTGAAGGACAACAATACCATTTTTCATTAGACACTCACCTTGTACCTGACTCTACAGCTGTACTGTGGACACTGTACTGGGGTGTACACATAGACGCTGTTACATTACCTATAGTTCGACAACAGTATACGTGAATGGTATTTGATGGAAAACAGAATGTCATTGATCATCACACACTCACCTTGTACCTGACTCTATAGTTGTACTGTGGACACTGTACTGGGGTGTACACACAGACGCTGTTACACCAGTGATATGACCTGGTTAGCGTGACATGCAAAATCTCAGATATATGCTCCTCAAGAGAAGTAGGGCAACCTCATTTATATTTTACGATTGAAAAAATTGGGAGATATATGTGAGTCAGTGAATGTTGATATTATAATAATGACTGTTTTGAGACTGTTCACCACTTGCACTTTCTTATGACCATAGTTGTTTGTACAGTTATCGCTCTTGAAAGATGATTTAGGTATGACGTGAAATTTGCATGTATATGATTTTCATTTTCAAACCAAAAAGAACCAAAACGGCTAGAAAAATGTGATGCAAAATGATTGTGAAAATGATTTTTCGATAACTTTGAAAACCGTCAAAATATAAAAATGACACCCCATGCACGTGTATGGAGCTACTGCGTTGCGCACGTGCACCCGATGCGTTGTGTTTAGGCGTGGTGATAAAGCCAAATAGTGGTGCGTTCATAAGATATCTGTCTTTGACAAGGTATAGGTGAGTTCAGAATGTCTGTTCAATTGAGAACTGAATGGTTTTAGAGTGAGTGAGTCAATGCGTGCATACGTGAGTGAGTGTTCTATAACAGTATATTACTTTCAACTTTATAACCCAAAGTCACTCACTCACTCACCCACTCAACCGCTCGACCACTCAACCACTCACTCAACCAATCATCCGATCACTCAACCACTCGCTCAATGAACCACTCACCCGCTGTTTAGTAATCACTACGATATATATCACGAACAAATGAGTGCATGGGGTTTTATGGACGACTATATCTATTACTTTTTTGTTGGGTCACTAAGAAATGCTTCTGGATCCATATGTGTTGTAGCAAACGACTTAAAGTATCTGTCTGGCTTGATAACATGGTTAAAATCATGTCATTCTATCCCCCTCCAAACACTATTGACTGCATGGCCAAAGTCCCCCTGAGTCTAGTCTACACATACTGTAATCAGGCGGGCGGCCTTGCTGGATGACTTGCAGATTCTCCACCTGAAGTCAAGGTGCAGCTCCGCTCAACAACCTTGGTCATATTAACTCAGTTACCTCTGATTTATATGTTATATGTACTGTTAAAAAATTAGGGAATATTTTCATTTGGGAGTGACTGGAAACGAGGTTGCGTGATTGTATATGGGGTTAGAAAATTGATTATTCCATTGAAAATGTCTTATGAATTTCTTGCAAGCGGTTGGGGTAGATTTTGAAACATACAGTGAAACGAGTCAGTGTGTTGCACATTTCAGTGATAAATAACCTCCGCATGTTATCCTACGATTAGCGTACGTCACATTACTGAGATACATCGTAGTTGTTACGGAGTACCTCCAGTAGGATAACATATCTTTCAGTAGGAGAACACATCCTTCAGGATGAGAATATAATCTCCAGGAGAAGAACATATCCTCCAGGAAGAGAACACATCCTCCAGGAGGAGAACATAACATCCAGGAGGAGAACACAACCTCCAGGAGGAGAACACAACCTCCAGGAGGAGAAAATAAGCTCCAGGAGAAGAACAAATCCTCCAGGAGGAGAACATAGCCCCCAGGAGGAGACCATAACCCCCAGGAGGAGAACATATCCTCCAGGAGGAGAACATAACCTATAGGAGGAGAACATAACCTCCAGGAGGAGAACACAACCTCCAGGAGGAGAAAATAACCTCCAGGAGGAGAACACATCCTCCAGGAGGAGAACATAACCCCAGGAGGAGAACATATCCTCCAGGAGGAGAACATAACCTATAGGAGGAGAACATAACCTCCAGGAGGAGAACACAACCTCCAGGAGGAGAAAATAACCTCCAGGAGGAGAACACATCCTCCAGGAGGAGAACATATCCTCCAGGAGGAGAACATAACCTCCAGGAGGAGAACATACCCTTCAGGAGGAGAACATATCCTCCAGGAGGAGAACATATCCTCCAGTAGGAGAACACATCCTTCAGGATGAGAATATAATCTCCAGGAGAAGAACATATCCTCCAGGAAGAGAACACATCCTCCAGGAGGAGAACATAACATCCAGGAGGAGGACACATCCTCCAGGAGGAGAACACAACCTCCAGGAGGAGAAAATAAGCTCCAGGAGGAGAACATAACCTCCAGGAGGAGAACATAACCTGGGATATCCTTAGACGGAGTAAACAACCACCCACCACTCTTAATGAACTTGACGAAGAGCTGCAGGAAGAATGGGATAGAATGAACCAAGTTTACATTGGACATTTGACGAAAAGTATGTCTCGACGAATCCGAGATTGTCTTGAGAATAGAGGCAGATTCAAACGGTATTTATGATTTTGACTCTTCATGGTAAATATATCGTGATGGACAGGATGTAGGTTTGGCCAATGTCCCTTTTACACTATATTTTTCATGATAAAATGTCAATATTTGTAACACATTTGTATTCAATACCCCCTACGTTTAATGCGTTGTACAATCATGTCTATTTGGTTATAGTCACCATATCCATGCCTGTGGATTTCACCTGTTGTGTAAACGTCTGACACCTGCAAAGCTTTCAAGCCACATCAAGGCAACTGAAATTTCGTACAAATTGACTTTCGAAATCAGTTTAAAGTTTATTTGAATGAAATTTCAGTTCACTGTTTTTTTAAAAAAAACTAGTGTAACCCTGTAATGGGTTTGTTTGTTTGTTTGTTTATTTATCTGGTAACATGTGTTATATTTGGGATTACACGTTCTTAGTAAAGTACAGATTCGTGTACTTTTGTTGGATTGAGTACCATGAGGGATTCGAACCCACACCCTCACAATTAGGCACCTATTCGCCAGCACACAAAGACAGACACCTAACCCGCTTAGCCATCGCGACTTCCACAAATATGGAAGTCGGACAACTGGTAGCCTAGAGTGCGGACTTTGTGTACCCCTCTGATAAACGTTAATTGGCACGGCTCCCACGGCCGAAAGCTATTATTACACTATGCCATTTAGAGAGTGGTCAAATGTAACACATGTTATATTTGGGATTACACTTTCTTAGCAAAGTGCAGATTCTAGTACTTTTGTTGGGTTAAGCCCCATGCGGAATTCGAACCCACACCCTCAGAGTCAGGTACCTAATCGCCATCACACAAAGTCAGCCGCTAGCCCGGTCAGCCACCGCGACTTCCACAGAAATGGAAGTCGGACAAGTGGATGTTGTCGGCCGCGGGAGCCGTGCCAATTAGAGGGGTACACAGCGTCCACAGTCTAGACTAGCAGTTGTCATATTTCCATTTTTGTTGGAGTCGTGGTGGTTGAGGTCTGTGGACCAATCATCCAGTGATTGACATCATGAACATGTACCCATGTTAAATGGGATACGGTGATGCACCCACACGATCCGTTTCATCGTCTCTTATGACCCAGATCTTCATGGGTTACTTGGTGTGAAAAATGTTTTTTTAAATACGTTTACACCATATCTTTATGTTGTCATATCCAGGCAATGCACCTCTGTAGACCAGCTGACTTACTCGTATAGTCGACTCACGTGTATAGCAGTTGACTTGTATGAGAAGATAGCAACTGTGCCAGTTGACTAGTCAGTGCATATCGCATACATAATTACACTTAACAATGCAAATATGATACATAAAATCTGGTTACCAATGCAGCTACCACACATACGCCAATTGACTTGCCTCAGTCGATAACGTATCTAAACCAGATCACTTACGTGGCGCAGTATGTAAAATAGATTTAACATGAAACCATGAGGAACAACACAATTATTCCACGAAGTCTTTGATAGGTGTATTGGCTGTGGTCGGGTGATTGTGGAAGTGACTGTGATTGGCGGTTAAGCTGTATAAACAGCATCACAATATCTGTGGGGACTCCAGATACAGTTCAAAACAGCTTTAAAAGTTAATGATGTATCAGTATTTTAACTTGGGTCAGATTAGTATGATGCTGTCCTTTCATCCTCTTGTGCAGTACTCCTGCCCCTCCGGTGGGTCTGAAACACAACCATGAATTCATAATTTCCATAGCTGCACTATGGAACATATTGGCATGAACATGCTGCCATGAGGCGGTGTTAAACGTTGTGCAACAATGTTTCAAGGTATACTTTGTACCTGTAGATTCAGTCAGTGAATCTTACTTAGCTATTGCCTTTCATCTCACACCACATCTCGAGTCACAAGAAGACCAGTATTGTGAGTGTTCACTTTAAACTTTGTTTACTCTCTGCCTGGCCCTTTCTTCCAAGTTGAATTTCTATTGCTGACAGGTCACTATGACCATCATTGTCTTTATTTCTACAATCACTACTGTTATATTATACCTCTGACTTTGTACTGCCACTCTATTTTGTTCTGCCAAAGTGTGTCATCGTATCCCAGTTGTGTAGATCGATGCTCATCACAGGATTGTCCAGACTTGATTATTTACTGGCCGCCGCCATATATTACAGAGTGTGGGCGTAAAACTAAACTCACTCACTCACTCTCCCAAAGTGAAGTCTTTGTATTGATTTGCGACTTTACAATTTAAGAAATACAATGTTTAATTACATCTTTTTTGTTTCTCAATTTCACACACAATTCTCGTACAGACTGAGTCCCTGTTAACTATTTTGTTTTAACTTGAGAATCAACAACTACCAATATAAACGAGTCTGTTCCAACCATTCGTGATAATTAAAGAAAATCAACAACATTACTTATCATCGTAAATATTCAACCAAACAAGAGAAGTATCCAAGTCACTTCTAAAAATATTCATTTATGTGTACCAGGAACCAATGTACCATTATAGATTTACCTTTAGAAATCATGGGTAGAATCCTGTTGATGAAGACACATTCATGGTGGACTACCCCATGTCCTGCTGATAATTTGCTGCCCACGTCAAGGGCCATGTAGGAGAGATCAGTGTTGTCAGAGGCTGGCCAGTTCACCTTGACGGGGACAGGAGCGTTTGGATCGCTGGATACACATAAGAAAACTTAAAGAAATCTTGATTATTTTATACACATTTATCTGTGGTATAATTTAAAGAAGGGTGACTTAGTAAAACGTTTTTATCATTGAATGTATATTTCATTCGCTCATTCAGTCACTCACTCACCCGGACTTGGCAAAGTTGGTCCAGTACGTCATGGTGGTCCTGCTGAGTTCCATCTCCTCCTCTGTACATCCCAGAGACTTTTCCAGAACCCAACCAAAAACAAAGTCAAGCTCGTACCAGTGGGGTGCTCCCATCCACTTTGGATACGGACTAATTGACAGTCGATGATTAAAGCTGTAGACATAGGTAGGGTTAGCAGGAGAATATAATCTGTCAAACTCAAGATGAGGACACTTAAATCCCTATCCGAAGTTGCGCGAGTCACGACATCAAAATAGTCAGTGTCCTTTAGAAGGGGTATCTGACTTTCATAAAACAGACGAATAGGCTCTTCAATGTCTGTTCCAGTGAGCATGTCAAATGAAATAAAATTATCATATTCTTGACGACTTAAAATGAGTGATTCAGGTAATGTTGATACGTTTCTCATCTGCTTCAATATCATTGCAGAAAACAGTGTTGTCTCATCTTTAGTAAAACCATGCAATACACTGGTCTGCTTGATGGAGCCAGTGGACAGAAGAATTTTGGGGTCATCGGGGAGGAAGTACCCATCCACAACTGGACGAAATGCAATTCCTTCACCGAACAAACCTAGCTGAAGGTCTGCCATAGTTTGTGCATCTACTGTCTTCAAGCACTCATATATCTCTGCATCAGTTGAAGATGAAGGGCACTCAAGGTGATCAGCAAGTCTCTTCAGTGTCCGTATTGCTGTTTTGGGCATGTGGTCTGCAAATAGGGAGATGAGAGTCCCACTCTGCATTATTGCTCTGTCAAACAGGTCACGTGACAGCGGTGATGCCAGGTGTAGACCTACACTTGCACCACCAGCACTTTCTCCAAATATGGTCACCCGTTTTGGATCTCCACCAAAGTTAGCAATATTGTCTTTCACCCACTGTAAGGCTAATCTTTGATCCACCAAGCCCATGTTGCCAGGGATGGTATCTCGACCAAGGTAGCTGAACCCTAAAGGCCCCAATCTGTAATTCATTGAAACAACGATGACTCCATTCTCTGCTGCAATGTATTTTCCTTCATACAGTGGCAGTCTTGTAGATCCCAATATAAAAACCTACACCGTGGATCCACACCATCACTGCCAGATTGCCAGCATTGTCTGATGGCGCCCACACTGTAAGATGAAGGCAGTCTTCACTGTAATCATCGGGAATCTGTTTGTAACTTTCATCACTGCCATGAGCATTTTTTGGTTGGAAGCAAGATGACGTCGGTTTTTGTGCATCTCTAACTTCCGGTCCCCATGACTCTGAAGGTTGAGGGTGCTTGAATCGGAGATCACCTACAGGAGGCTTGGCATATGGGATTCCATAGAATACGTCAAGGGACTTGCCCAACACTGACAGACGTTGTCCTAGAAGAGGCCATTTAGTGTTGACACTTTCTGTGTTTTTGGAACATGCAACTCAAGCAACAACGTCACCAGCGTCGCAAATGCAAGTTTCATTCCTGTCCACATTCTGAAAAGAAAACACACAACTTTTTTTTAAGATACATTAACAGATAAACTTTTGTTGCTTTTCAATTCATGTTCTTAGATAATCACAGAATCAGTGTTATATGTTGTAGTTGTTTCTAATAATTGTCACTTGAGGACAGTGGAGTGAACCATTCTCTGACCTTCATCACCCCTGATATTTCACACAGATTAGATGACCGTCGCTGACTATATATTGCTGACTTTGTAGCTATCTCAGCCACTCTACTCTGTTCTTCCATAGCAGCTGCACTGCATCTGTGAAGATCCAGGTTAGAATTGGTCTTCAGCAGCGTAAGATGCGCCTAACGGATCAGAGGGTCAGGCTTGCTTACTTGCTTGCTGGTATCCCATTTGCGCATGATGTTAACACAGGAATGTTTGCTTCAGACTCGATTATTTACAGAAATCTAGCTAAAATATTGCTGAGTGCGGCGTTAAACAACATACAAACAATTGCTCTGCAGTAATTTGTTTTAATTTTTAAGTATAATTTTAAACAGGCTTAGTAAACTTTATTATTGTTACACTGCTACACTGAGTCTAACAAAACCTAGTAGAAGGTCGCGTCAGCTAACCTTTTGGACTGACAAATCAGAACACAGCTTACCAAATCACGAAAGTTAACATTCGCACATACCGTTTGAACCTTTACCTCAAAAACTCGAACGATTCCGAATGCTATTTTCCGACGATCGCTTCAGAGTGATACAAACAGTGAGTAAACAGTCGCAGATAACAGCGTTTTTGTCAATATTAAAGGATGTCATCTTGCGAAAATATGAGCAAATAGTAACCATGTCATTAGAAACCCATAAGCGTATATACAGCAGTTAAAAATATATCTGTGCTTTATGCGGATTTTCGTTTGTTGATAGATCAGTGTCAGCGGTGGTATCCGGACAAGTTATTTATTTAAGGAGTAAGAGGATTATGAGGCATGGTTGACTGGGTTTGTTTGTTTAACTAATCCCACACGGCCTTCACTAGTAGAGGGAATGATTTTTGGTTCAGTTATTACATGGCTGTTCTCCATACATCTCCATGTTCTCCATACATCTCCATGTTCCCCATACATCTCCATGTATCTAGAACAGCAATAAATAACAATGTTGTTTTACTGTAAGGTATATAAGGTGCCATGTTATGACAAGTGTTCACTTTATCCCATGATGGCAAATGCTTTGGTGAACGTTCAGTTTGTTCCAAATGGTCGAGGTGGCAGACATTTAGTGTATCAGGGATATAAGTTTCGAATTATGACTAGCAAGCGTGATACAACACATTGGAGATGTTGGTATCCTTCTTGTTGAGCAACGATTAGCACCAGGGACGACTTGGTCACAAGCTACAGAGACCATTTCCTTGTCGTCCTCAAGGATACAGTGAGAACAGACCATAGGCCATTTACACAAGTGACACAAGTGGACTATCATTTGTATTTTTGTGTTCGCATACCTAAATTGATAAATTACTAATCACAATCATACGTAACACATAACATACATAACTGTACACAATGTTTATCATTATGTAACTGCGTAAATATAAGAAATTGATAAGGTACTAATCACAATCACAATCATACATCATCAATGTCCACAATGATGGTTCATACACAATTGACTTTAAAGCCCAACAAGATGAGAAACAGCATCTCCATATTCTAACATGGTCTTAGTTCCTGCTTGAAGATGGTCTTTTTCTGTCTGTAGTCTATCGTTAAGTTCTCTGTATTTTCGTTTTCTGGGTCATTTATGTATGCTGAACATAAAAATACAAATGATAGCCCTCTTTCTTGGCTTGGTCATCTCCTCAGTCATCCCCCATCATTGTCTTGCTAATTAACATGGTCTGGTGATCCTCTTTAATCCCTAAATAAACAACTTGCCCGACTGGCAAAAGAGGAACACCCCGTGTCAGCGACCAGGGAAGAGAAAGTACCAAAAGCGTTTTGTAAGTCCCGCCGAACCCTAACAAGTAGTCGTTGTCTGATTGGTTAAGTCCGTTCGGCCGTCTCGCGTTTGATTGAACGGCCATAGGTCGCCCAAACGTGACCTTCTACTAGACTCAGTAGGATGTTTTAACTGTGAAATGGAGACTACAAAATAAGACGAAATGTTGTCATTGATACGTCTAGTTTGGAAATTTCCTGCACATGTATTAAAATTCTTTTTGAAAGCTACAATGAGTGTTTGAATGTTGACTCTAAAACATTAAATTTGCAGTATGATAGCTGACGCTAAGATATATGTACTGTATACATTGGATTTGTTTGTCAGGCATTACGCCTGAAATATTTGCTACAAATAATGCATACACATGTATTATCGTCAACAATTTTCACATTTAAATTACCCAAATTTAAACCCTAAGGCAAGTTAAGAACCCGGTTAATGGACGCGCCCTCTATTTCCATTCCTGGGCTTCCTCTGCAGTTCATACTGCCAGTGAGGCGCGATAACGTTCACAGTCACATCGCCCTCCTTACTGGTATCCATTCATTACTGACTGCACTAATGTACATCCGACCATCTTGTCCTTACTGGTACCTATTCATTACTGAATGCACTAATGTACATCCGACCATCTTGTCCTTACTGGTACCCATTCATTACTGAATGCACTAATGTACATCCGACCATCTTGTCCTTACTGGTACCCATTCATTACTGAATGCACTAATGTACATCCGACCATCTTGTCCTTACTGGTACCCATTTCAGAGGAACGTTCGGCCAGGTAACGAACACAGACAATTGAAGTAAATTCGCGGGAATATGTAGTTCTCTGAACGAGAGTTGGCTGTTTACTGGCCTATTTGTATGCAACCATATTCGGATCAGCTGTTATAGTCCAGAGTAGAAACACTGTCATCCGTTATTCATGTCGGACAACCTTATGCTTTAGTAGTATTTCCTGTACAACTGAATGTCGTTGTTTCATCACACATGGAAGACACTGCAGTACTATTTCCTGTACAACTGAAATGTCGTTGTTTTATCACACAGGGAGGACACTGCAGTAGTATTTCCTGTACAACTGAATGTCGTTGTTTTATCACACATGGAAGACACTGCAGTAGTATTTCCTGTACAACTGAAATGTCGTTGTTTTATCACACAGGGAGGACACTGCAGTAGTATTTCCTGTACAACTGAATGTCGTTGTTTTATCACACATGGAAGACACTGCAGTAGTATTTCCTGTACAACTGAATGTCGTTGTTTTATCACACATGGAAGACACTGCAGTAGTATTTCCTGTACAACTGAATGTCGTTGTTTTATCACACATGGAAGACACTGCAGTAGTATTTCCTGTACAACTGAATGTCGTTGTTTTATCACACAGGGAGGACACTGCAGTAGTATTTCCTGTACAACTGAATGTCGTTGTTTTATCACACATGGAAGACACTGCAGTAGTATTTCCTGTACAACTGAAATGTCGTTGTTTTATCACACATGGAAGACACTGCAGTAGTATTTCCTGTACAACTGAATGTCGTTGTTTTATCACACATGGAAGACACTGCAGTACTATTTCCTGTACAACTGAATGTCGTTGTTTTATCACACAGGGAGGACACTGCAGTACTATTTCCTGTACAACTGAATGTCGTTGTTTTATCACACAGGGAGGACACTGCAGTACTATTTCCTGTACAACTGAAATGTCGTTGTTTTATCACACAGGGAGGACACTGCAGTACTATTTCCTGTACAACTGAATGTCGTTGTTTTATCACACAGGGAGGACACTGCAGTAGTATTTCCTGTACAACTGAATGTCGTTGTTTTATCACACATGGAAGACACTGCAGTACTATTTCCTGTACAACTGAATGTCGTTGTTTTATCACACAGGGAGGACACTGCAGTAGTATTTCCTGTACAACTGAATGTCGTTGTTTTATCACACAGGGAGGACACTGCAGTACTATTTCCTGTACAACTGAAATGTCGTTGTTTTATCACACAGAGAGGACACTGCAGTAGTATTTCCTGTACAACTGAATGTCGTTGTTTTATCACACAGGGAGGACACTGCAGTAGTATTTCCTGTACAACTGAAATGTCGTTGTTTTATCACACAGGGAGGACACTGCAGTAGTATTATAGACACGTGTGTAAACAGCATGAATGTTGGTGACTGGCAATCCTATTTGGATTTATTTAATTTATTTTTTATTATTATTATTATTATTATTTTATTTTTTATTCAGATCCCTCGGTTAGTGAAGGGTATTGAACGGCGTATTTGTATGAAAGCATATGCAGCCTTAGACTAACGTTTAGTCCCTGAATACATATAACTTTGATAGTAGCAAATAAACCCATTTAAATTGAAAAGGAGCCCCAGGGAGACCAGAGATTCAGGCTGAACCTGAGGAAATCTTGACTTGCTTCATTTAGGGCTTCAGCATTGCAGGGAGGGCTAAGCATTGGGGAAAATAATGTGGTTCAGGGACTGTGAGACAGACTAATGCAGCCTCTGCTCTCAAAGATAAACTCTTGTCGTCTGTAGTCACACCATCAAAACAGCATTGTCTATATTTCGGGCTATTGTATGCTTCAGTGGTATTTCGTGATCAACAGAATGTTATTTTCGTGACACACTTATCTTGCACCTGACTTGATGAGTGTTCTCTGGATAGTGCAAAAAGTGTGTACACGTTGAGGCGCTGTTCACCGGTGATATCTCACACGATGACCTGATTTCCGTGACATGTACAGTTATAGTTTTGCACTGACTCCTAAATCGGGGCAGGTGAGTTAATATGAACTTGGTTGTTGGGCGAAGCTTCAGGTGGAGAATCTGCAAGTCATCCAGCGAGACCGCCAGCCTGATTACGACATGTGTAAAGTAGACACAGGGGGACTTTGGCCATGGAATGAGTGAGTGAGTAAGTGAGTGAGTGAGTTTGAGTGAGTGAGTGAGTGAGTGACTGGGTTTGAGTCAGTGGTATACTGCAATACACTTTTCAAACAAGAGGTTTGGAAACAGGTTTTCAGTATGTACAGGGTATATTGAGAAACCAGCAGAGGTTTTGTTATCATTTGTATATCTTAATCCAAAATCAAAAGTGAAATATATTTGACTGACCATTCTGACCTTGACCTCCCTGCATATCGCAATACAGTTCACAATACAGGCATTCCATAACAGCCTCTTTCACACTTAACAGTGAGTGAGTGGGTTTGAGTGAGGAGGAGTGAGTGAGTGAGCCGGGATGGATGGATGTGTGGGTCAGGAGTGAGCGGGTGAGGCAATGAGTGAGTGAGTGAGTGAGCCGGTGGATGGATGTGTGGGTCAGTGAGTGAGTGGGTGAGGCAATGAGTGAGTGAGTGAGTGAGCAGGTGGATAGTGGGGGGGTGAGTGAGTGAGGTTTGATTGTTTTGTATTTGTGTATTTACGTCACAGGAGGGAAGGCCAGAGTGCTGCAGGTGTATAATAAAGCCTCTATGACAAACCTCACACTCACTTTATGATGTTCACAACCAGGGAGATTCCTGAAGTATTGAAATACGACATTTTACCACCCACCCACCCCCACCCCCACCCCTTTTTGTGTTGCTAAATAATGAAACTACAAACATTCAAAGGAGAAGTTGTTGCTAAGTTGACACCAGAGGTCAGTGTGTAGATCTCCCATTAAGTGCTTTATCTGCATCAAAAGGTAATATCGACCGCCTCCGTGGTGTAGTGATTAGAGCGTCCGCCCGGAGAGCGGAAGGTCGCGGGTTCGATCCCCGATCGCGTCATACCAAAAGACGTTAAAATATGGTACTTGTTGGTCCCTGCCTGGCGCTCGGCATTAATGGGTACAACAAGGACTGGTCGGCTCGGAGTCAGTATAATGTGTCTGAGTGGGGTATTCATGCTTCACTGCGGCATGGTATCTCAGTGGGCTAGCACTATAAAACCAGCTTCAGTCTGGGCTAGTACAAGCAGCCGCACATACACATACACACGCATGCACGTCGTCATATGAGCGAAATATGCTCAAGTACGACGTTAAACACAAGTTCACCTCACCTCACCTCAAAGGTAACATCATACACGTCTTGACGTTGACTGTCCACCAACCCTTAAGGGGATCACCAGGAAAGATGGACGAATGTTAGAAAGCATCACTGACAATCTGACAATAGAGGAAATCTCTATTTTGAATGTGTTTCTCAGATTTTCAGAATATCGTGCATTGTCACGTCATGTGGATGTCTATTGGTTCTTTGACTTCAACTTCCTTTTGGCAGCTGGTTATGAACGAGGTAAGAATGGTAGTAGGCATCACCATGCTGGCAGTCGTCACAATGTGTTCCTTGTGTTCCTTGGGTTCCTTGGGTTCCTTGGGTACCTTGGGTACTTTGGGTTCCTTGGGTACTTTGGGTTCCTATTGTACCTTGGGTTCCTTGGTTATCTTGGGTTCCTTGGGTACCTTGGGTTCCTTGGTTATCTTGGGTTCCTTGGGTTCCTTGGGTTCCTTGGGTACTTTGGGTTCCTATTGTACCTTAGGTTCCCTGGTTATCTTGGGTTCCTATTGTACCTTGGGTTCCTTGGTTATCTTGGGTTCCTTGGGTTCCTTGGGTTCCTTGGGTTCCTTGGGTACCTTGGGTACTTTGGGTTCCTATTGTACCTTGGGTTCCTTGGTTATCTTGGGTTCCTTGGGTTCCTTGGGTTCCTTGGGTACCTTGGGTACTTTGGGTTCCTATTGTACCTTGGGTTCCTTGGTTATCTTGGGTTCCTTGGGTACCTTGGGTATCTTGGGTATCTTGGGTTCCTTGGGTTCCTTGGGTTCCTTGGGTACTTTGGGTTCCTATTGTACCTTGGGTTCCTTGGGTTCCTTGGGTACTTTGGGTTCCTTGGGTATCTTGGGTTCCTTGGGTTCCTTGGGTACCTTGGGTACTTTGGGTTCCTATTGTACCTTGGGTTCCTTGGGTATCTTGGGTTCCTTGGGTATCTTGGGTTCCTTGGGTTCCTTTGATTTCTTGGGTTCCTTGGGTATCTTGGGTTCCTTGGGTTCCTTTGATTTCTTGGGTTCCTTGGGTATCTTGGGTTCCTTGGGTTCCTTGGGTTCGTTGGGTTCCTGTTCAGTATATATTGTGAATTGCAACGTGATGTGTGTGTTTGTTAGGTTCTTGGCCTTGCAGGACACAGCATGCTTAAATAGATTAAATACTGAACAACAGAACATAGGCCAAATATTTATTCAATGACGTCATTGATAGATCTACATGGCAGCAAGCCATATAACTAATAAACATCAAAACAACATTAAACCTGAATTTTAATCGTGTATTTATATTTTATACTCAGGTCCGATTATTAAGATGTTGTCATCCTTTGGTGCAGTAGTCCTGCCCTTCCGGTGGGTCTGAAACACAACAATATGATTCATAACTTCCCTGGCTGCTCCAGCAACACTACAGCAAGACAGACACGAGTGGGCGTGTTCTTAACTGGTTGGCAAACACAACGTGATGTGGGTTCCAGACATTCACAGCTTTAATGAAATCAGGGAGCTGGATACGATGACGACAAGCAAATAATTAAATCTGGGAGAAGTCCTGAACGCAATTGGCAATAGTTGAAGTCTTCCTCGTTACACATGTTCTATGGTTGTTTTCCATATACATTACGTCACTGTATAGCACCTGATACGCTGGGTATTCTTTGTGTCTGTAATTGCCTTTGGTTAAAACCACAGCCATTATTGATGTGGGGTAATACGCATTTTCCATGATTTCGCATTAAGAAGTCATTGTCAAACCATGACCAAGGAGGAGGCACATATTTTACTGGTGTTTGGAAAATCGTATGGAAGCCAAGAGAGACTTGACTTGGAATGGAAAGACAAAACTATGCTTCCTTTGACATATCGATCTGTTTTTGAGTGTTTTAGACACAGCTACATTCAAATATGTGTAATTGCAACAAGCGACATCCCATCATAACAACACATTACCTTTAGAAATCATGGGTAGAATCCTGTTGATGAAGACACATTCGTGGTGGACTACCCCGTGTCCCGCTGCTAAGTTGCTGCCCACGTCAAGAGCCATGTAGGAGAGATCAGTGTTGTCAGAGGTTGGCCAGTTCACCTTGACGGGGACAGGAGTGTTCGGGTTACTGTATAAAGATATGAAAGCTTCAAGAAAACAATACAAATCGATCTGTTTGGAAATGGGAATCAATTTTTATCTGAGGTGAAATTGTTTGAACATGTAAAAGAACAATATAAGACCGAGTGAGGGATCTCTCACTCACTCGCTCATCTGTTCCGAGACTATTAACCTGCGTAATTCCATGACTCGATTTTTCACTTACTCTGTCCAACTCACACTATCACTCGCCACTCACTCACACTCTCAATTGCACTCTATTACTCACCCTGACTTGGCAAAGTTGGTCCAATAGGTCATGATGGTCCTGCTGAGTTCCATCTCCTCCTCTGTACATCCCAGATACTTTTCCAGGACCAAACCAAACACAAACTCAACATCATACCAATGGGTTGCTCCTATCCACTTTGGATACGGACTAACTGATAGTCGGTGATTAAAACTGTACACGTAGGTAGGGTTGGCAGGAGAGTACAATCTGTCAAACTCAAGATGAGGACACTTGAAATCCCTATCTGACATCATGCGAGTCATGACATCCAAATAGTGAGTGTCCCTAAGAGGGGATGTTTGACTTTCATAAAAGAGGCGAAGAGGCTCTTCAAATCCTTTACCACCTATTCTATCATAGGAAAGAAAACTTTCATACTCTGTGCGGCTTAAAATCAATGTTTCCGGTAATGAAGATATGTTTCTCATCTGCTTCAAAGCAACTGCTATAGACAATGTTAACTCGTCTTTAGTAAAACCATGCATTACACTAGCCTGCTTGTTGGAACCGGTGGTCAGAAGAGTTTGGGGGTCATTGGGGAGGAAGTGCCCATCCACAACTGGACCAAATGCAAGTCCTTCATCTAACAAATCACTAAGCTGAAGGTCTGCCATAGTTTGAGCATCTGCTTTCTTTACACAGTCATAGATCTCTGCATCAGTTGAAGATGACGGGCATCCAAGGAGATCAGCAAACTGCTTCAATTTCCGTTTTGCTGTGTGTGGAAAAGTGTAAGCCCATGGGAAATTCGGGGATCCGCTCTGCATGATGGCTCTCTGAAATAAGTCACGTGACAATGGTGACACCAGGTGGTGTCCTACGCTGACACCACCAGCACTTTCTCCAAATATTGTCACCCGAGACGGATCTCCACCAAAGTTGGCAATGTTGTCTTTCACCCACTGTAAGGCAAGTCGTTGATCCATCAAGCCCATGTTTCCAGGGATGGTATCTGGCCCCAGATAGCTGAACCCTAATGGCCCCAGTCTGTAATTCATTGAAACAACGATGATGTCATTTTCTGCTGCCAGATATTTTCCTTCATATAGTGGCATTCGTGAAGATCCAAAATAGAAACCTCCCCCGTAGATCCAGACCATCACTGCCAGATTGCCAGCATTGTCTGATGGCGCCCACACTGTAAGATGAAGGCAGTCTTCACTGGTATCATCCGGGACCTGTCTGTAAACCTCTGGAGATGTGAATACATCTTCAGGTTGAATGCAAGATGGCGTTGGTTTCTGTGCATCTCTAACATCCGGTCCCCATGACTCTGAAGGTTGGGGGTGCTTGAAGCGGAGATCACCTACAGGAGGCTTGGCATATGGGATTCCATAGAATACGTCAAGGGACTTGCCCAACAGTGACAGACGTTGTCCAAGAAGTGGGCCATCTTCAGTTGACACTTTCTGTGTTTTTGCAATATGCAAGACCGCCACTAGCGTAACAAGCGCAATTTTCATTGCTGCTGCCATTCTGAAAGAATATAACTAAACAAGTTCATTTACTTTCTTTTGTGATAATAATAAGTACAAGTCAAAATGTTGTAATATTTGTGTGCTGGCGGGGAAACAATGTTATTATTGCATCAAACTGTTTCCGAAAATATTGTCCAAAGGGTAATGGTGTCTCGCATTCTGTGCACATCATCGTTAGACCCTGGCTAATCAGGAAGCGTGTATTTTGTAAACTTGTCCACTGTTGCTGATGAGGTAATGTTATTTATCACTGACTTTACTGCTATGTCTGCCGTGATATATATCCATCGTACTGCCACTCTATTGTGTACATCCATTGCAGTATTTATTTGGAAGCCTAGTTCAACACAATTCCAAACTTAACATATATAACACATTGATATATCTTTGTTTTGTTTTTGGTGGTCTCACCATAAATTCCATCGCGTACAGATTTGTGGGTTAACTTGGAATCAAGACAAAAAATAGACATCATTAATGTCACTGACGTGTCACACACCACACACACACCACACACACACCACACACACACACACGCACGCACATTTCACACACACGCACACACACACACACACACACACACACACACACACACACACACACATACACACACACACACACACACACACACTGAGTACAAGTGCCTGAAATATTTGCGCCTGTTATTTACAGTATTTCTCACATTGTAATGACCCAAATCCAAACCCTGATACATGGCTATGGCAATGAATCAATGTGCCCCCGAGGCATTGAATGGTGTAATCTTGACTGTAGTACGTCTGAGCTAGAGTCGCATGTGGAAGAGGTAGGTGGCAGACTTTCCTATTTGTTTGTATTTATATAGAGCCTCAATCCTCAAAGATAAACTGCTTTGGCCAAGAGGAATATCACTGTCAGTCATTAGCTATATTTCGGACAATGGTATACGTCAATGTTAAAACAGAATGTAATATTTCAACACCCACTCACCTTGCGCCTGACTCTACAGCTGTACTCTGAACACTGCTGTAGGGTGTACACACAGACATGCTGCTAAACGGGTGTTATCTGATAAGATCACCTGGTTTGCGTGACATATATTATTACAAAAAGCGTAAGTTTATGCTTCAGGATGACAACAAAAGAGCGCAAATCGCTCGTATTGTTACGGAGTACCTCCAGGAGAGCATAACCACCTTACAATGATCAGCACTCTATCCATGTCTTGGATATCAACCGACGGCCATTCTTAACGAACATGGCGCTGCCATGCAGGAAGAATTTGGATGGCTTGAACCAAGTTAACACTGGACGTTTGGTGATGAGTACACCGTCGAATCAGGGATTGCCTTGAGAATAGAGGCTGATTCACGTAATATTAATTATTTTGACTTTTCATGCAAAATGTCCTGATGGACAGCAGGACGCTTTGACCACATCTTACACTGTTTAAGCTACTGATCTTATTAATGATATAAACTATCAATATCTGTGACACCTGTTTATTGAAGATACCGTATTTGTATTGAATATTATGCTATGGCCAACTATTGTTGTTCATACTTTGGATTACATCACTTGGAGTTCCCTTTCGGTCCATATGCTAGTTGTAGAAAGGGACCTGAAGCTTTGGCTTGATGGTGTTGAGTGGCAGTGATGTCCATTGTGTAACAATGTTCCAAGTGTATAAGACTGCAGAGCAGAGAGTCAGCGGTTAGACTGACATTGACTGTATATAGACGTGCGCTATATTTAGAGTTCTTGAAGGTACTAAAGAGTACTACGACCCAATGGACCTTTCTGGACCAGGCAATCCAGTGATCAACGGCATGAGCATCAATCTACGCAACTGGCATACGATTCAGTGGAAATTACATATCCATTGATATGCTAGAATAGACTTAACATGCAACAGGGAAGAACAGAATGCTGACCTTGTGTTTATTCTATGCCGTTATTGATGGGTATATATGCGTGATTGTGATTGGTGGCTGATCAGTAGAAAAAGCGTCACAATATCTATGAAGAATGTTGACCATTTGCTTTTTTCCATGCCGTTATTGACAAATAATAATAATGTATTTATATAACGTCTAATATCCACCGTAGAGATGCTCAGTGGCACTGTGGCAATATTGGGGAAGGAAATAGTTCAGAAACTTTTACAGAAAGGCAGCTGCAGCAGTGAATTAAAACATAATTAAAACACAATTATCACTTATTCATGACATATAATATACATTGCTGGTTATGAAAAAACATATAAACAAAATTATAAGCGTACAATCGCAAATCAAAAGTGCAATATTGTGTACTTGGGTTTACTCCCCAAGAAACGAAGCAGCCGGGATACCGAACCCAGTCAGAGCAGGTGGGTGTGCACTCAAGTGTAACGGCTGGTTCATTTGCAGATGCCCTCACGGCTCATTGTGTGTGTATATATAGAGATGTTGGGTTTTGTAAATACATGCTCATTTTTTGTGCATAACATTTTACAATCAACAGACATCATAACATGTCATGTGTTCAAGTATCACACCTGCTGGTCTGTGTAATTACATAATGTGACAGAGACCGAACTCGGGCCATAAATCAATGCATTTTGTTTATGGTGTATAGCCTGATTGGTGTTAAGTTCAAATTGCATGTGGTCAGTGATAGCAGCTGTGTATTGAATATTGTCATTAGCAGACAGGCAGGCAGACACATAGGTGTCAATAAAACAAGACATTGAGTTTCGTCTGTGACAACGACATATCTATATCACAGTTAGAAATTCTGTCAACGCTAAATAATGACATTGCTTTCAAGTATCGAACTGAGAAAGTGACTCGGTAAGAAGAACGTGTGGTGAAATAGACAAATGAAATTATATAAACAGTTAATTTACTGTCATAACATATAAAAAGCTCGCGCCTGTGAGATATCAACAAAACATTAGAAAAATAGCTCACACCAAAGCCTTCACCGAGTATTAACCGGACAACCCGCTTCCAAGCTGCGCGAACCTATTTCACTGCGCACGTGCTTTGAGCGCAGCCCGGCCGTTGAGACCAGTTTTTCCCCGAAAAGTCGGGGGAAAATTAAAGAAACGTTTGAACTCCGATTTCGCGCGGTTTTTTTCATCGCGTTATTTTTCAACTTTATAAGTTGAATTTGCATTTTTGACGATTTGTTTCGGTAAGTCCATACCGAAAGGTATCAGAATCTGCAAAGTTGTGTTTTACGTTGCATGTGACCTTTAAGCAAAGACTCGTCACGCCGAAGACCCGGGTTCGAATCCCCACATGGGTACAATGTGTGAAGCCCATTTCTGGTGTCCCCCGCCGTGATGTTGCTGGAATATTGCTAAAAGCGGCGTAAAACCAAACTCAGTCAGTCAGTCAGTTTAAGCAAAGATTTAAAAGTTTCTTTCAATGATGTGTTCCTGATTTCCTTTGGAAGAGAGTTCCACAGTTCAGGGCTGGCAAAGGAGAAGGCTCGGTCAGACAGTTGCTTTGGAGATCTGTGTTGGGTGAGGAGAGAGTCAGAGGAAGATCGGAGACGAGATGTTTGAGATAGTCGGGAAAGTTATCGTTGTAGAGGCAGTCATGAGTCAGAATGAGGATTTTGAAGGTAATTCTTGCAGAGATGGGGAGCCAGCGTAGAGACTGTAGCACTGGTGTGAATTGTGGATTCTTTATGAGTTTCTGGAGTGATCTAGTGGAGAGGTTGGCATATCGTGACTTACAGTAGTCGAGTATACACGTGACAAGACAGTCCATTAGGAGTTTACAGGTGTCAGTATCGAGGTAGTGGCGGACTTGGCTGATATTGTGGATGTTGTAGTAGCAGGCTCTACTGATGGAGGCGGTGTGTTGACTTGCCAGAAGAGATTACACATGTACCGATTGATTTGTGCCAGTGAATAATGTATGATGTAGTTGGTTTCACAGTAAGGTATGTAGCTGTTCACTAGTCCATTAAGACAGCGTTTATACTAGTTGACCTGTCTGACTAGATACAAATATACCAGATGATCAGTGAGCGTAGGTATTGGGTATGCCAGTTCATATATCCATGAAGAAAAGGCAAACACAGTGAACATGTACCACCCGATTAATCTGTGTCTGTACCGCATGTACCATTGTTGACTTGTCTGAGTAAATGGTTTATGCCAGTTAAATGTATAATATCTCTAAATATATAATGTCTACGGTAGTTGACTTGCTTGATAACACAAGTACCAAGTGACTTGTCCGAGCAGATAGTTTACATACCAGTTGACTTCTCTGAGTATATAATGTCTACGGTAGTTGACTTGCTGGATAACACAAGTACCAAGTGACTTGTCCGAGCAGATAGTTTGGATAACACAAGTACATACCAGTTGACTTCTCTGAGTATATAATGTCTACGGTAGTTGACTTGCTGGATAACACAAGTACCAAGTGACTTGTCCGAGCAGATAGTTTACATACCAGTTGACTTCTCTGAGTATATAATGTCTACGGTAGTTGACTTGCTGGATAACACAAGTACCAAGTGACTTGTCCGAGCAGATAGTTTACATACCAGTTGACTTCTCTGAGTATATAATGTCTACGGTAGTTGACTTGCTGGATAACACATGTACCAAGTGACTTGTCCGAGCAGATAGTTTACATACCAGTTGACTTCTCTGAGTATATAATGTCTACGGTAGTTGACTTGCTGGATAACACATGTACCAAGTGACTTGTCCGAGCAGATAGTTTACATACCAGTTGACTTCTCTGAGTATATAATGTCTACGGTAGTTGACTTGCTGGATAACACATGTACCAAGTGACTTGTCCGAGCAGATAGTTTACATACCAGTTGACTTCTCTGAGTATATAATGTCTACGGTAGTTGAGTTGCTGGATAACACATGTACCAAGTGACTTGTCCGAGCAGATAGTTCACACACCAGTTGACTTCTCTGAGTATATAATGTCTACGGTAGTTGAGTTGCTGGATAACACATGTACCAAGTGACTTGTCCGAGCAGACACTTGACTTCCCTGAGTGTATGCGTTAGGCACTATCGGACTTCCTGACATGAAACTGTGAGGAATAACAAACTATAATTAGATTATTGATATATTGATAGGTATATAGGGGTGTGGTAAATGTGATGTCATTTGACTTACCAGAGTTGTTAACTATTGTACCAAGTGACTTTCAGAGCAGTTGATTGACATGTTGACTTTTCTGAGTATATAATGTAGGCACGGGTACAAATTGACGTCCTGACGTGGAGCCGTGAGGAATAATAAAATGTACTTGGACTATTTATACCATGGCGTCCTTGGGAGGTATGTTTGGGAGTGGTAGAGGTAGTGGCTGTAGACACGGATGACTTAGCAGTGTAAAAGACGTCACAACATCCATGCAGAGTGGCATTCTATGTCTGTGACTTTGCTTCCTCAGTACAGTTTAAAGAGGCTTCAATAATGATAATGACATACAGTAATATCTTGTCATATGATCGACCATGATGTCACGTGTCTGTCACGTGACTTTTTTTTTAATCCACTTGTTGTCTGCTACATATTCTAGCTATTTCCGGTAACAATGGGGAAATCGGTTAATTTGTCGGAGTCACTTAAGAAATTAATTGTAAAAAAGTAATTGAAAATGTTCTAACATTGCAAAATTCTTTGGAATGCCCCGAAGCAGCGTATATTCGGTGGTAAAGCGGTTTAATCGACGAAAATGCTCTCAGAACAGGCCGTATGAGGGAACTGACTCTTTGGGACAATCGACAACTTTTGAGGTTGGTCAGACACAATAGGATTTCACCTTTGGGTGAATAACTGAGAATTTGAACAACAATTGGGCTACCACGTGTATCGGTGAGGACTGTAAGGAGACGATTATATGAAAATATATTTCATAGACGTGTTGTTAGAAAGAAAATCTGAATTCGTGACTATAATGTCAGAAATCGTTTGGCCTAGGCAAGGGGGCAACGATATCGTACAGTGAATCATTACTGGAATCGAGTGATCTTCCCTGACGAGTGTAAAATTATCATTGGGGAAAACAATCGCGTTTTTGTTTGGAGACAGCCCGATGAAGAATTCCTCCCGCAATGTCTTTGTCCGGGACGACAGCCACGCGTCAGATTTATGGTGTGGGGTTGTATCACCTGGCATGGCGTTGGTACCTTTTGTGTTGTTAATGGCAACATAAATGCTCAGAAATACACAGAAATCCTCGATGATATGTTTTGGCCCGTTATAGCCAGACATTTGCCGGGAAACCGGTACATCTTCCAATATGAAAACGCCCCTGTACATCGGGCCCATGTCGTTCAGGATTACAAGCGACAAAATTACATTAATGGAATGTTGCGGCCTGCACAGAGTCTAGACGCAAATATTATTGAGAACTGTTGGCTCTACCTGAAGAATAGACTTCAGGGACGCCGAAGAAACATTCAGTCGGCTGCCTACTTGGAACACGAAGTGCGGGCAACTTGGAAAATATTGCCCTCGATTTCATCAGAAATGTATATTCATCGATTCCAAGGTGGATGTTGAAAATAATAAGGAACAAGGGACACATCACAAAAATATTGAGGTAAGACTGTTTATATTTGACGAGTTATGACACTTTGAATTCCCGTGTAAACAATCGGTCCGCCGTGTTTGTACGTTATAATATGGCCACCCGCTGTATACAGTCGAGCACCGTTGTCTCGATATTCACGGGACCAAGAAAGAATATCGAGTTATCCGAACTTCGAGACATCCGACCAGGGCATATCATCACCTATCACTATGAAAGAAAGAAAAGAAAAAGTAGATTTTATGTATATATATTTGTATATACATTTTTACTCACAGGGATCGCAATGTTACGGCACACAAGGTACACCTCTTGAATCATACAAAAGTTGGATCTAAATCTTTAGACTGACGGGCATTTGGTGGTGGCATGAAGGCGATAGTAGATAACCACTCTCGATACACGACAAATCTTGTGAACGCAACCGACATTCTCAACTGCGATTACACAAAACCCTCAGTTGATTTCTTAGTATGTTTTGATTCGAAACTATAATCCGTTATCAGTAGTGTTTAGTCGTATCAGTGAGTACTTCCCAATTAATTCCTTCCTAATTAATCCTAATTAAATAACAAACAAGTGACACCTTCAACTCAATTAGCCCTAATTAGTTTACACTACCGCATCCCTTTGATTCATGCCGCACCGTGTGTAAATGTGTGGAAACAACGTCCGTTCAGTGGGATACTTGCCTATGAAAAGAAGGTGAATATCGAGTTCCTTGCCAATGTCGAGTTAAAAGGGTAATTTTGTTTGTTGGGACCATGAAATTATATCTAGAGTTCGACACAACGGTGCTCGACTGTATGTTCCTCAAGGTCTGATTATTGTGATGCTGTCCTTTCATCCTCTCGTGCAGTATTCCTGCCCTTCAGGGGGGGTCTGAAAAGCATTAAATGGACTCATTATTTGCCGTGCTACAGTCCAGTGTAATATCCACAACGATAAACCAGGCGTGACATGGGGAGGGGCTGTTGCCATCTGGTTACAAACAAAGGTGCCTTTTGTATTAACTCATACGTCTTCCAGCGATGGTTATAGTGAAAAGTTGAGTGAGTTGGGGGTAAAACTTCTTTCATGAAACAAGGCTCAACACTGAGATGACTACACGTATGGGCAGGAACATGTCCGCATGAACGTAGCCGTTTAAAGGTAACATTACGAACATATCAACATGATGGTATCAGCATTAACATATGGGCATGAACATGTTGACACGAACCAATCAGTATCCGTGGATCAGTATGGACGTATTGGTATACATAAGTATCATAATCACTTGAGAAACTATTCACATCTGAAACCATTCAACTACAGTCAAATCCCGATGAGTCGACTGCCGGCGTCTCGAATATTATGCATAACTCGAAATACCTGTCGGTCCCGACCATTCCCATTGAACTATCCATCATGAACATTACCTTTAGAAATCATGGGGACAATCTTGTTGATGAAGACACATTCGTGGTGGACTACCCCGTGTCCTGCTGCTAATTTGCTGCCCACGTCAAGAGCCATGTAGGAGAGATCAGTGTTGTCAGAGGCTGGCCAGTTCACCTTGACGGGGACAGGAGTGTTCGGGTTCCTGTAAATAAAAGAGTTCTAGGATGTTTTGTTTATTTGTTTGTTTGGTTCATTTGTTGTTTAATATAAGAGGCCCTGCACTATTCCATCTATATGGTGGCGATCTGTAATTAATCGAACCTGGTCCAGATAATCCAGTGATCAATAGCATGAACATGGAGCTATGCAGTGGTATGCAATGACATGTTTCAACTTTGTTATCGTGCCTGACCAACCGATCCCGTTAGTCTCCTCTTACGACAAACATGAGTTGCTGAAGACCAATGCTAAACCGGATCTCCACGGGTTTGGTATCATGTTAATTGGAGAGGGTGAAATAGGTTTTTGACACATTTTGAAAACGCCAGTGGACAACATAAATGGTCTCTGGACATTGTACACATGAAAATGATAGAAGTTGTTTCCTTTGTGTTTTGTGCTGTTCTTTCGGGATTAAGAGGTCTTAAAAGTTTGAGGGCGATCATTGACTCAATAAGTCATATGTACCACTCACTCACTCACCCTGACTTGGCAAAGTTGGTCCAGTACGTCATGATGGTTCTGCTGAGTTCCATCTCCTCCTCTGTACATCCCAGAGACTTTTCCAGGACCCAACCAAACACAAAGTCAAGCTCGTACCAGTGGGCTGCTCCTATCCACTGTGGAAACGGACTAACTGATAGTCGGTGATTAAAACTGTACACGTAGGTAGGGTTGGCAGGAGAGTACAATCTGTCAAACTCAAGATGAGGACACTTCATTGCCTTATCCGTACTCGCTCGAGTCACGACATCAAAATAGTCTTTTTCTTTCAGGGGGGCTTTCTGACTTTCATAAAAGAGGCGAAGAGGTTCTTCGATTCCGTCCACATTTCCAATGCTAAACTTAAGACTTTCATATTCTGTGCGACTTAAAATCAATGTTTCCGGTAATGCAGATACTTTTCTCATCTGCTTCAATGTCAGTGCAGAAAACAGAGTCATCTCGTTCTTTGTAAAACCATGCAATACACTGGTCTGCTTGATGGAGCCAGTGGACAGAAGAGTTTTGGGGTCATCGGGGAGGAAGTTCCCATCCACAACTGGACGAAATGGAATTCCTTCATCGAACAAACCTAGCTGAAGGTCTGCCATAGTTTGTGCATCTGCTGTCTTCAAGCACTCATATATCTCTGTATCAGTTGAAGATGAAGGGCATTCAAGGAGATTGGCAAATCTCTTCAGTTTCTGTTTTGCTGTGTTGGGAAAAGTGTAAGCCCACGGGCAGAGGAGGGTCCCACTCTGTGTGATTGCTCTGTCGAACAGGTCACGTGACAAAGGTGATGCCAGGTGTAGACCTACACTTGCACCACCAGCACTTTCTCCAAATATGGTCACGCGGGTTGGATCTCCACCAAAGTTGGCAATATTGTCTTTCACCCACTGTAAGGCTAATCTTTGATCCACCAAGCCCATATTTCCAGGGATGGTATCTGGACCAAGGTAACTGAACCCTAGAGGCCCCAATCTGTAATTCATTGAAACAACGATGACGTCATTCTCTGCTGCAATGTATTTTCCTTCATACAGTGGCAGTCTTGTAGATCCAATATAAAAAGCTCCGCCGTGGATCCAGACCATGACTGCCAGATTGCCAGCATTGGCTGATGGCGCCCACACTGTAAGGTGAAGGCAGTCTTCACTGTAATCATCGGGCATCTGTTTGTAACTTTCATCAGTGCCATGAGCATTTTTTGGTTGGAAGCAAGATGGCGTCGGGTTTTGTGCATCTCTAACTTCCGGTCCCCATGACTCTGAAGGCTGAGGGTATTTGAAGCGGAGATCACCTACAGGAGGCTTGGCATATGGAATTCCATAGAATACGTCAAGAGACTTGCCCAACACTGACAGACGTTGTCCTAGAAGTGGGCCATTCAGAGTTGACACTTCCTTTGTTTTCACAGTAGGCAACACCAGCAACAACGTAACAAGCGTCGCAAATGCAAGTCTCATTCCTGTCCACATTCTGAAAGAACATATTGAATTTTAAGATACGATTTACAGTTGAACGTTTGATCCTTTTCAGTTCATGTTCCTAGTTAATCACAGTTTCTTTACACATGAAATGTGACACTAATAACCAAGATGGTTCGTGTTATATTGCTGTGTAAATCAGTAGAACAATATGTCTGTGTACGTGTAATATGGCTGTGTAAAGCAGGAAAACAATGTTCAGATTGTCACGTGAGGACAGCGGTGTCCAGCATTCTGTGAACATCATCTTTTCACCCCGGATATTTAGTATAAGTCTGTTTTGGAAGCTTGAGCACTGTTGCTGATGTGGGAGTATTATTTATCATTGACTTTGTTGTCACCTCTGCCATTATATTTCGTACTGGCATTGTAATTACATTGAAGAACTGTAACGGTGATGGTGGAACAGGAAATACACAGACATACAATTTGGAAAGTTAAGTATGGTGACGTGGTAGACATGACTTCATTGTATGTAAAAGAGACCCAGCGGTCAAGATTGTCAAACGGTTGGTGAATTTTATGGCCTCGTCTGTGGATTAATCTGCCATTAATTTTCATTCTTAGGTAAACTGAATACGGTTCACAGTCACATTACAATCTATTCCTTAACGGTACCCCTGTGTTTCTGAATGAACAGAGACGCATCCGAAAGTATTTATATTGATTAGACAAACTACACAATGAAATTGACAAGAATCATGAAGGTGTAACTGCCACTTTAAAAAGAACAATCGCTTGTAAACAACATGAATGTCTCCGGGTAAGAGTAAGTAATACACAGGTCTACTAGTAGAATCATGAAGGTGTAACTGCCACTTCAAAAAGGAACAATCGCTTGTAAACAACATGAATGTCTCCGGGTATGAGTAAGTATTATACAGTCCTTCTTGTGTGCAGGTATATCCATACTGAATCCTCAAAGAGAAATTGTTGGAGTAACAACACTGCTAGCCATTTCCTATATTTCAACAAGTATATAAACGTCAACGGTATTTGAAGGACAACAATGCCATTTTTCATTAGACACTCACCTTGTACCTGACTCTACAGTTGTACTGTGGACTCTGCACTGGGGTGTACACACAGACGCTGTTACACCAGTGATATGACCTGGTTAGCGTGACTTGCAAAATCTCAGATATATGCTCCTCAAGAAAAGTAGGGAAACCTCATTTATATTTTACGATTGAAAGAATTGGGCGATATATGGTCAATGAACATGGATATTATAAGAATGACTGTTTTGAGACTGTTCACCACTTGCACTTTCTTATGACCATAGTTGTTCGTACAGTTATCGCTCTTGAAAGATGATATGTGTATGACGTGAAATTTGCATGTATATGATTTTCATTTTCAAACGAAAAAGAACCAAAACGGCTAAAAATATGTGATGCAAAATGATTGTGAAAATGATTTTTCGATATTTTTGAAAACCGTCAAAATAAAAAAATGACACCCCATGCACGTGTATGGAGCTACTGCGTTGTGCACGTGCATCCCATGCGTTGTGTTTAGGCGTGGCGATAAAGCGAAATGGTGGTGCGTTCATAAGATGTCTGTCTTTGACAAGGTATAGGTGAGTTCGGAATGTCTGTTCAATTGAGAACTGATTGGTTTTAGAGTGAGTGAGTCAATGCGTGCATACGTGAGTGAGTGTTCTATAACAGCATATTACTTTCAACTTTATAGCCCAAAGTCACTCACTCACTCACCCACTCAACCGCTCAACCACTAAACCACTCACTCAACCACTCACTCACTGAACCACTCACCCACAGTTAAGTAATCACTTCGATATATGGTGACTTGGTAGACATGACGTCACTGAATTTAAAGAGACGCCCAAGTGGTCAAGATTGTCAAATGATTGGTAAATAATCGTATTACCCCTTTAGTGGATGAATCTGCCATCAATTTTCATTCTTCGGAATATTGAACTTGGTTTACAGTCACATGACAATCTATTCCCTACTGGTACCCTTGTATTGCTGAATGAACAGAGGTACATCTGAACGTATTTATGCATTATTAATGTTGACTCGAACTCAAACAACACCATGCAATTAAAACACAGCATGAAGGAGCAACTGCCTCTTTAACAGGAACAATCGCTTGTAAACAATTTGCAACATCAAAGTTTCTGGGTAAGAGCAGGTAATATACAGGCCTACTTGTATGCAAGCATTTTCAATCTAAATCCTCAAAGATAAACTGTTAGAGTAACAACACTGCTTGTCATTACCTATAGTCCGACAACAGTATACGTCAACGGTGTTTGATGGAAAACAGAATGTCATTTTTCATCACACACTCACCTTATACCTGACTCTACAGTTGTGCTGTGGACACTACGCTGGGGTGTACACATGGACGCTGTTACACCAGTGATATCTCGCATCGTGACCTGGTTAGTGTGACATGCAAAATCTCAGTTACAGGTGAGTCCGGAACGTCTGTTAACTTGAGAAGCGAATGGTTTTAGAGTGAGTGAGGCAGTGCGTGCATAAGTGATTGAGTGTTGTACAACAGTATTGTACTTTCATCACGAGAGTCCATCACCCACTCACTCACTCCTTCCCTTCCTCGCTCCTTCCCTTCCTCGCTCCCTCACGGACGCACGCACGTACGGACTCACTCACCCATTCTTTCAGTCCGATACTGTTCAGGAACCACTACGGGATATGTCAGGATCATCTGACTGCATACCGTTTTATGGACAACTATATTTATTACTTTTTATTGGGCCACTAGGAAATTCCTCAGGGCCCATATGCGCGTTGAGCATGCACCTTGTGGATGGATACAGCGCTATATAATACCCATCATTATTATTACTACTATTATATATTTGTTTCAGAAAACCCGGAAAAACCTGTATTGTTTGATGACATGGTTAAAATCATGTCATTTTATCCCCCTCCAAACACCATTAACTGAATGGCCAAAGTCCCCCTGTGTCTAGTCTACACATACTTAATCAGGCTGACGGCCTAGCTGGATGACTTGCTGATTCTCCACCTCAAGTCGAGGTACAGCTCCGCTCAAGAAACTGTTCATATTAACTCAGTTACCCGAGATTCATATTTACAGTTAAAAAAGTAGGGAATATTTCATTTTGGGTGACTGGGAACGAGGTTGTGTGATTGTATATGGGGTTAGATATTGATTATTCTATTGAAAATGTCTTATGAATTTCTTGCAAGCGGTTGGGGTAGATTTTGAAGTATACAGTGAAACGGGTTAGTGTGTTAGTAATCGGCTACACTGATGAAGCCTGCATACCCGACGTCCAAGTGCCCGATTTACTCCCATTAGTTACACACTAGAATAGGGATTAATTAGGGCAACATCAATGTATACATAGGTATGTTCTAATTGGATATTTCAACCAGTTAGGTGAAAACTGTTATTATGTTTCATGAAGTTATTTTTGATAGAAAATGTTCTTTCAAATGATCTATGTCAAATCTCTGTCATCAAGCTACTAAAGCCATGTGTTTTGTTTTACGCAGAAGTTGAATGTTACACTTATCAATACAATATACACTATATCTCTTTGATTCGATGGTGAAACCAAGCTTGAGTCCCACTTCCTGTTGATGTTAAAAATCTCGTAAGTTAACTTTTTGGTCTAACACTTAATGATTTTGAACATAAACTAGGACAGTATGCTGACGATACTCACTTTATTCCATATTATACTATAATATAACATATTTAAAAACAATTTAAAAAAATAAGATTTAAAGGCGGGAAAATTTCTCGTTTTACAGTTATCGAGTCACTTGGTTTTACCTCGACTCACAAACATGGGCGCCCCGGGGACCCCCAATTATTATCTGGGGTTCGACACAACCGCAAAAGGGTGACAAGGGACAAAGCTCTCACTTCAACACAACAGTGACTTCGACATATCAGAGCTCGACACATGAGTGTTTTAACGAACCCAGGACCCGCCAAGACTGCATACAGAGGGGAAAACTGAATCCTATGCTGCCTGTTCAAAACGTCCTGCTGGATGGGTAGATCATGCTTGACGACAATGATATATGCAGGTCACCGTGACCGTGCGGCGAGGGACTTAAATTGCACCCCTCACCCCACCCAACTCAAATATTAGTGTCTGGCCGACATTCGATTATTTACATGCCCCCTCATCTACCGTATTTCCTCTATTAAATCTAGGGCCTAGATTTTCGAAGCTAAGATAGTCGTAAGTTAATGTTAATGTATGGCACTTACGACTATCTTAGCGCTAAGAGACCTTCGAAAATCTAGGCCCAGGTGTAATTTTTTTTTACACTTTCACACCAAGTACTCTCTTTACTCATGGCGTGTAATAGCATATCTAATTATTCACAGAGTTTTGTGCATACAAGCTAACATTCGTGTTTTCGAGGTAAGGCGATATATTGTTGAATGCAAAAGACAAACCCCCATTTTATGTGGGGCCAGGATCACTAGTGTTTTCCCCAGGATCCAAAAAGGCAGGACGACAGAATTTCCAAAGGGGCACCCTTATTCCAAAATGGGCATGCAGTGACAGATTTACAAGTATTGAATTAAAAATCATACATGCATACGTGTTAACATGAATTATTTTATAGCAAAGAAGTGAAAGGCGACAAACAAAAACAGCAAGGCGCTCAAATAAAAACAGCCAGGCGCCAACTAAAAAGGGCACTGTATAGGGGAAACACTAGTCACCGGACAGCCGTGAAGGTCTGGGTTAGAATTGATCTTCAATAACCCATGCTTGTCGCTAGGGGCGACTAACGGGACCGGGTGCACGTGGTCAGGCTCGCTGTCTTGGTTGACACATGTCATCTTATCCCAATTGCGCAGATCGATGCCCATGCTGTTGATCACTGGATTGTCTGGTCCAGACTCGATTATATACAGACCGCCGCCATATAGCTGGAATATTGCCAGGTGCGGCGTAAAACTGAACTCATTCACTCACTAGTCACCAGACATGTACTGTATTTAGTCTGTCATACAGTCCCTGCAACAAAGATTTCTAAGAAAGCCCATGCAAGTCTAAAATATGTGGCAAGTCTAGATTTCAGTTTAACTGTCTGAAAATGAAGAAAGTCTCAGAGCTCCTTTTTATTATATATTTTTAACATGAACTGCTTTTTTCTGTAAATTATGTTCATTTGAGACACTACTGCACTGTGCTGCTGGTCGTATGGTAATATCTGGGACATCGCTGGATGACATGCATAATTTGGAGTCGGTGAACAGCTTCGTTGAAAAACCTTGTTTCCCAAACTTTCTGACGACTGTTTGTATGAGCAGTCACCGAGCCTGACAACGTGAGGCCGACAACGTGAGGCCGACAACGTGAAGTGAAGTGCTATAATTTTACAGTAGTCCCGATGTGTCACGCAGCTAAATAGCAACACTGTACACTATGCAATATACTGATATTAAACCTCCACACAAGTAAAGCATATCAATCAGGGGAATTATATGAGACCAACGCATATCAGTGCATTTCATTCGATTAAACCGCACTCCGTGACGTCTTGCACATACCGACAGAAACTACTTTTTGACTGTTCATTTTGTGTTTGTAAGCGGTTTGTTGGAGATTTAAGGTGGTGTAGAATTATCGAAAATGAAAATTATATACAAACTTTATGAAGATTAGTTTTCAAATATAAGAAAGCTGTTGGGTATTAGTAAATGATAAACATGTGTACTATTTATATTTATGTGGCAATTTTGTACAATGATAAAATTTGCAATTCATCGGTCCGTTTCTGACTCAAACGGATTGTAGTTCCAGCTTAAAAGTGATACATAACTATACGGAGTTGCATCTGACTTATCGGATGCTGATATAAATAATGCATTAATATACCAATCTTTTTCGGATGATAGTATATGCTAAATACAGGTCTGTTTGTTTCCTAAACAGGACATCCATATATCTTCAATCATCATTCTCAACCCCATGGGAATAATACTGCCTATGTGAGCTATGCAGTGTTTCTAAGATTGGGTACCCACCATAATGAACAACAGAATGCTGGCAAATTATTTATTTCATCACATCATTGATGGCTACATAGGGGTTGGTGGTTGAGTGTAGACTATAGGTGTCACAGTATCTCTGAGGACTCTCTACGACTTTGGACAATAATCTGTTCCTGGCAATGTCAAACCTTATTGTTAGATTATTATAGTGCGGCTCTGAGTATTATAATGCTGTACTTTCATCCTTTTGTGCAATACTCCTGCCCTTCCGGTGGGTCTGAAACACAAGGATAAATTCATGATTTCCCTGGCTGCACGTTTGTATCATGAACAAACAATGTACATTCTCAACAATTTGCAGCCTTCAGTCGATCATGTTGCAATAAGACGCATCTGGGGTATTGTTGCCCTTATCTTGTTACAGTTATTTACTTTTAGCATAAAGGTGAGGGAGGGAGAGAGTGTGTATGGTTTTACACCGCTTTTAGCAAGATTCCAGCAATATCATGGCGGGGGACACTAGAAATGGACTCTGCACATTGTACACATGTGGGCAATTGAACCTGGGTCTTCTGCATGACGAGCAAACGTTTAAACCACTAGGCTACCCCACTGCCTCTAGGAGCATATCGTCTCAGGTAGGAGAAGCACAGACACTAGAAATTATCTCTACGATCAAACTGTAAGGACCAGGCATATCAGTAGTGACATTTTGAAATTAACATGAAAATTCTGAGAAAACTCTTAATGGGTACATGTTGGCACAGACATAATGGCATTATAGCATTTGAATGAACCACTTGATTGGACCATACTGAAATGAACTTATGGTATTCCGTTAAGTGATTTCAACATAAAAACATGTATTGCATGTAACTGTTAAAAAATGATATCCCATCATACTATTACCTTTAGAAATCATGGGTAGAATCCTGTTGATGAAAACACATTCGTGGTGGACTACCCCGTGTCCTGCTGCTAATTTGCTGCCCACGTCAAGGGCCATGTAGGAGAGATTAGTGTTGTCAGAGGCTGGCCAGTTCACCTTGATGGGGACAGGAGCGTTCGGATTGCTGTATATAGATACGAAAACTTCAGAAGATCTTGAATATTTGAAACAAAATATTGATCGTCCTGATTAGTAACATTTACATGATGTCATTTAAAATAATACCATTTCACTCGCTCATTCATTCACTCACTCACCCCGACTTGGCAAAGTTGGTCCAGTACGTCATGATGGTCCTGCTGAGTTCCATCTCCTCCTCTGTACATCCCAGAGACTTATCCAGAACCCAACCAAACACAAAGTCAAGCTCGTACCAGTGGGGTGCTCCCATCCACTGTGGATTTGGACTAACTGACAGTCGGCGATTAAAACTGTAGACATAGGTAGGGTTGGCAGGAGAGTACAATCTGTCAAACTCAAGATGAGGACACTTAAATTTCCTGTCTGAAGTTGCACGAGTTACGACATCAAAATAGTCCTTGTCCTTTAGAAGGGGTATCTGACTTTCATAAAATAGACGAATAGACTCTCCAATGTCCTTTCCAGTGACAATGTCAAATGAAAGAAAACTATCATATTCTTGACGACTTAAAATCAGTGATTCAGGTAGTGTGGACACGTTTCTCAGGGAACGTTTCAATGTCATTGCAGAAAACAGTGTTGTCTCATCTTTAGTAAAACCATGCAATACACTGGTCTGCTTGATGGAGCCAGTGGACAGAAGACTTTTGGGGTCATCGGGGACAAAGTACCCATCCACAACTGGAGGAAATGTTGTTCCTTCATCTAACAAAACAAGCTGAAGGTCTGCCATAGTTTGTGCATCTGCTGTCTTCAAGCAGTCATATATCTCTGTATCAGTTGAAGATGAAGGACATTCAAGGAGATCAGCAAATCTCTTCAATTTTCCTTTTGCTGTTTTGGGCGCCATGTATGTCCATGAGCAAGTGAGGGTCCCACTCTGTGTGATTGCTCTGTCAAACAAGTCACGTGACAGAGGTGACACCAGGTGTAGACCCACGCAGACACCACCAGCACTTTCTCCAAATATGGTGACTCGGGTTGGATCTCCACCAAAGTTGGCAACATTGTCTTTCACCCACTGTAAGGCTAATCTTTGATCCATCAAGCCCATGTTGCCAGGGATGGTATCTGGACCAAGGTAGCTGAACCCTAAAGGCCCCAATCTGTAATTAATTGAAACAACGATGACTCCATTCTCTGCTGCAATGTATTTTCCTTCATACAGTGGTAGTCTTGTAGATCCAAAATAGAAGCCTCCGCCGTGAATCCAGACCATCACTGCCAGATTGCCACTATTGTCTGATGGCGCCCACACTGTAAGATGGAGGCAGTCTTCACTGTAATCATCGGGCATCTGCTTGTGCTTCTCATCTGTGTTATGAGCACCTATTGGTTGGAAGCAAGATGGCGTCGGGTTTTGTGCATCCCTTACTTCCGGTCCCCATGACTCTGAAGGCTGAGGGTATTTGAAGCGTAGATCGCCTACAGGAGGCTTCGCATATGGGATTCCATAGAATACGTCAAGAGACTTGCCCAACACTGACAGTTGTTGTCCTAGAAGTGGGCCATTTAAAGTTGACACTTTCTGTGATTTCACAGTAGGCAGCACCAGCAACAACGTCAGAAGCGTCGCCAATGCAAGTCTCATTCCTATCCACATTCTGGAAAAAAATAAGATACGTTTTACAGATGAACTTTTGTTCCTTCTGTGTTCATGTTCCTAGTTAACATACTATTTACAGTTGAGCCTTTCATCCATTCCAATTCATGTTCCACAGTTTCTTTACACATGAAATGTGACACTAATAACCAAGATTGTTTGTGTGATATGGCTGTGTACTGCAGCACACCAATGTTGAGATTGTCCCTTGAGGACAGTGGTGTCCAGCATTCTGTGATCATCTACGAACATCGTATTTTAAAAACGTGAGCACTGCTTCTGATGAGAGAATATTATTTATCACTGACTTTGTTGTCACCTCTGCCATTGTATATCGTACTGGAATTGTAATTCAATGAAGCTGCGTAACAGGTGGTGGAACAGAACACACAGACATACCATTTGGAAGACAGGGTATTGTAACGTGGTAGACATTACGTCACAATCAGAATGACTGCAAATTTCAAATTCCACGGGCCTACAGCCTTTCGAAAAATTGAACTCTGATCAGGGTAGTTTTGAGACAGACTCATTGATAAAGGGTTAGGTAGCTGAGATACATGTGCATATGGGCAACTATATAACTATAAGACATTGAATGTACAGATGGTCTTAATGAATGGGGGTAAATTTAACGTTGACACGAACACAAACACCATGTAATTAACATAATTCATGAAAGTGTAACTGCCACTTTAAAAGGAACAATCGTTTGTAAACAACATGAAGGTCTCCGGGTAAGAGTATGTAATACACAGGTATATTTGTATGCTAGCATATGCAACCTAAATCCTCAAAGATAGACTGTTAGAGTAACAACACTGCTTGTCTTTACCTATATTTCGAGAATCGTTTTCGTCAATGGTATTTGATGGAAAACAGAATGTCATTGATCACCACACACTCACCTTGTACCTGACTCTACAGTTGTACTGTGCACACTACACTGGGGTGTACACATAGACGCTGTTACACCAGTGATATCTGGCATCGTGACCTGGTTAGTGTGACATGCAAAATCTCAGTTAGAAGAACGTCTGTTAACTTGAGAAGCGAATGGTTTTGGAGTGAGTCAGAGTAGGGTAAATTTAATAAGTAAAGCACCTCATCGAGGAGGTGCTGTCACGTGACCGGAAGTCTGACGTCATCAGACTTCCGGTTAATACGAGACGGGGAGTCACGTGAACGATGACAGCATCAAGGGCAAGTTCATAGGCATAGGTCATGAACCCTCACAGGTGTGCACGATATCACAGGTCGGAAAGGTCAAAGGGCATTCTAAAAACATGTTGCACCAATGCAATTCATTAACTGAGCCCTAACGAAGCTGAATCGTTGCATAGTAACGAATGCCCGTATATGGAAGTCCTACTACGTTTCCGCGATATTCGCGGGGGCTAGATTCCATGAGTCACACTCCATTGGAATGCCAGCTGTTGGTCTGCCGTGTTCCAACTCATGAACGGAACGCTCACAGGTGTGCACGGTATCACTGGTCAGAAAGGTCAAAGGGCATTCTGTAATCACGCTGCACCAATTGCAATTCATTAACGGAGCCTTGAGGAAGCAGAATCGGTGCATAGTAACGAATGTCCGTATATGGAAGTCCTACTACGTTTTCCGCGATTAGTCTCGCCGGGAGGGGGAACTGTTTCCAACTCATGAACTGAACGCTCACAGGTGTGCACGGTATCACTGGTCAGAAAGGTCAAAGGGCATTCTGTAATCACGCTGCACCAATTGCAATTCATTAACGGAGCCTTGAGGAAGCAGAATCGGTGCATAGTAACGAATGCCCGTATATGGAAGTCCTACTACGTTTTCCGCGATTTGTCTCGCGGGGTCTGGATTCCATCAGTCACCCTCAATTGGAATGTCAGCTGTTAAATCTGTCGTGTTCCAACAGTTAAAAAAATAGAACCATTTTGCCGAGAAAGACACGGTTGCAGTAGTATGTTTTCCATATAAGGGTATATGCTACTAGAAATGTTTATTGTTTATCGTTGAAGGAGGGAGAGAGGGGGGATGGGGATGGGGGGGGGGGGAGATGTGATACCACTTCTTTTCATGTCTTGAGGCTGGGGAAAAAAACAAATGTTAAAGGAACATGAGCTCGCTGTATTAAGTTATAGACATTGAATACAAATAGATAGAACTGGTTTCTTAATTATTTTGAGCAAAACAAATAAAACCAAAAAACGTAACTATGCATACAACAAGAAGTTTTCAAAAGCATTTAATAGTTAATTCCATGGTTTGTTTCTTTTTAAAAGTACATGTTTGACACCATGTAGTTTTAAAGTAATAAAGCTACAAACTATGAGATCATGGTTTCACAAGAATGGAAGACACCGTTGAGGCACAACCTATCGAAAGGATTAGATCTGTAGAGCCCTGGAGACTATTTGCCAAAAGAATAGCAAAGACGGAAACTGTATTTTTTCTCTCAAATCTTTATCATCTATATCGTTGTGATTACTTGCATTGTCAACTTATCTTTGGCTCGAGGAAATTCAAACTTATGGACAAGTCTGTTGGGAAGCAGTCTGGGGTATCTCCTTCCTAACCCTAAAATCAAGTCGCGTTCGTCACGACCAGAGTAAAACGAAAAAATGTTCTCTGACGTCATCCATTGTGTGAACATGGATGTGTCCTCGACATCGTGACCACATGAACAACACTTTTTATCTATCAGTGACGCACAACGAAAAACGGTATAAAAGAAAGCTCAAAACATTCAACGTGTTATATTTGCACTATCTCTAGCGCATAACTACACTCTTTGGAAGTTACTCCAATAAGTATCTCCAACAACCATGACCGATTCTTTCAAGCGTCCTTCCGAAGTTGCTGCTAAGACAGACAACACGAAACGTTTTAAACCCACAGTCACCAGTGTTTCCAGAGACGAACTGATGAAAACCCTTGACGCAGATGGAATTATGCGTCAAAATACAACTAGATGTAAAGTGAGTGACCTACCCAAGAACCTTTTGCTCGAGATCATCTCTTATGAATCCATTAAGATCCATGATGAAGATGTGTGGAAAGTTCTGCTCAGCCCTAGTGTGAAAAAGAAGCACTACCAAGCGAATATGATGTCCTCCTCAACACCCAGTACACAGAGGCCCTTGGGAATGCAACCCATATGATCTTCGCCGGACAAAATCGGTCCAAGAACAACCGCCTCTTTAACAAAATCAAGTTCTTCTGCTGTGTTGAAGATGACATGGGGGAAGAGGATGAAACAGAGAAGGAATCGGACTGTCAAAGTCAGCAGTAGGTGAGTTTGAAACTGAATGTCTGCTTCAATCCTTTCCACCTGTCTACAGTTTGCACCTTATGTCCATAGCGTTTAAATATGTATTTTATCAGATCCTGCTGTGCTTGTGACGGGAGGGGGCTCGCTGACTTGGTTGACACATGTTATCGATTCCCATTTGGGTAGATCGATGCTCATGCTATTGATCACTCGAATGTAGGGACCACACTTAGTTATTCAAAGACCGTGAGCATATAGCTGGAATATTGCTGAGTGCGGTGTGAAACTAAACTCATTCCCTCACACACTCATATTCTACTGACAGTTGCACCTATCGGTCCGGGATATCATAAACACGGTTCCGTTATGGATAATCTGTCAAGTTTTTCTCCATTGAAAAGACATTACATATAGGTGTATTTGATGGATTTAGTGTTTTTCCTTATTTTGTATTGTAACTAAAGGTGTATATGTATATGTATATTTGTAACAAGCTCTAATAGAAACATAATGAAATTATAGATTGTTTTCCAGTCGTAATTAAACTAGAACCGTCGTGTAATTCTATTGTGAGTTGAAAGATTTTCTCATGAATAAAAAGGTGCTTGTACGTGTGGGCACGAATTGTCTTCCCTTAACTGTGATTCACAACGAATGCATTTAATGTTTCATTTCAGGTCCTGAGGCAGGACAAACTCCGCTCCAGTGAAAAAATCGCCGAAAGTGATGTAGAGTTAGCTAGCTCTTCTGTGTAATAAAAGAAGTGGAAATCTGATAGATGTATTTTGTTTTTACTTAAATCTGTCGGCCGGTGGATTGAACATAACTTCAGATGTTGGGATTAATGCGGTTTGACTGTATTGTCGACAGATGTTGTGATTGTGCAGAGGAATGTCTGACCCACATACTGAATAAGAACACATAAGGCTTATTGCTTGTGTCAAGGGCCCTATCGCATTTCCTAAAAAAAAACATCACGTGCATGGTTCTGTAAATTTTCCCATCACGTCGCAACGAAGAAATATGGTAGTGTATGCTTTAGAGTATTACTACGTTTAATATAGTACGCATATTCACTCTCAATTTTGTGAGAGCAAACATATTACAAATGCGAGTTGGAGAACCAACCGGCTTGGCAGGAGGTCTGACTATATAGCAAAAGCCACACGACACAATAGTAAAAATAAACAAGGAGTTTATTACACAACAATCACAGAATGATCTGTGTAAATAATCAAAAAAATAATATGCAAAAGCTTACAATTATTAGAAGATATTAACAATCGAATAAGTAACCAAAGTAGATTGTGCACACGACACATAATCATAGTTTAGTGGTGTACACATCAACCCAGTGTGCATTCATACTTCCTACATTGTATACATAACAGTTCAAAACAGTAAGTGGAATATTATGTTTCAAATACGCACACTCTATAATTCACACAAACAACAAAGTATGCTCACGTAGTACAGTAGTTAAAAATCCCTCCACAAGTTTATAAGTCTATAATAGCTGCGAACCTACGCAGAATTAACCATTGTCTAATAAGCAAACATGAACACCAATACAGTGAGTGAGTGAGTTGGGATTTACCTCGCGTTTAACAATATTCCAACAACATCACGTCGGGAGACACCCCGAAATGGCTTTTGACACATTGTGCCCATGTGGGGAACAGTCTCTTTTTTTTGTAGTAGGTCTACCACTAGTAGTAGTAGTAGTCGTCGTAGCGTCGTAGCAGCGGTAGTGGTGGTAGTAGTAGTAGTAGCTGCGGAACGGTGGACGTGTATCTGTAAATAATGGAAGATAAAGGAATATAAACAAAACAAAAAAAACTATTTATTGCTATTGCTAAGTGCAACTAATTGAATCAGTTAAATTTGGCTTCGCGAACTTTGTCAGTTCGAGCGATGGAAGCTACTTAATTACTTCATATTCTAAAAGAATTTCATGACACACGTTAAGCTATGTACCATAACAGTAGTATCAAGGCCTTTATGGCGTCAAAATCTATTTTTAGCTATGGGGCTTTATAGGGTCAAAATCTATTGTGTGAACACCTGGTGTGTCTATTTTTAGATGATGAGTCACTGCTCTCTATTGTATATTGAGATCTATGGTGTGAACACCTGGTGTGTCTATTTTTAGATGATGAGTCTTTGTCTCAGGTCTATGTTGAGATCTATTGTGAGCACACTTAATGTGTCTATTTTTAGACTCGGGTGGGTATATAAAGTCCCCCCCGAACAGCCCTCCATATCATTCTGACTTCAGTCGCCAGAGACATCGTACGGATCTTATGTTCTTGACTCTACTGGTAACTGTTTACCTCGAAGATGGAAACCATTCACCGCGAGATCCTTAGGAAGAACCGCTCCGATCTCGTGACAAGTATACAACGTGTAGAAGATGTGGTCGACAAACTGATGCAGTTTGGTGTGCTTACTTGTTTCATGAAAGCTGAGATTATTGAGAAACCACGGACGTCTTTTGATCGGGTCAGAGAATTGTTAGAAATGCTTCCTAGACGGGGACCTCAAGCTTACACCCTATTCTGCAAAGCACTGCAGGAATGTGGAGAGATACAAGCGATGACATTGCTGGGGGTAGAGACTGACAAGCAGATGACAGAACTACAGGATCCCAGATGCCATTTACATCTGGGGGACAACGTCTATGTGACAGTCAAGACATGGAATGGTGTATTGAACATTCATGTGAGGAAGTATGAAGTATACCCGGGTGGCACGGCCTATCCAACCAAGCGAGGTATTGTGTTGAGTTTGAAACACTGGATGGAACTTCCAGGAGCTATTCGATTCATTGAGGAGGCTGTCAACGAAGGGAAACCTAGCCCCCAGTGGCATTTGGGAGCTAATGTGTTTGTTGCGATGGATAGTACGGGTATAGAGATTCGACAGTGTTGTTGGGATAACTCTATGCAATCTATGGTTCCTTGTGCCAAGGGTATCCTGCTGTCCCTGGACCAGTGGAAGAAACTAGGATACTGTGTGGAAGTGATGCCTGATTTTGTGCCCGAACTGAAGGGCATGGTCCCCTGTATGGCACAAGAGGATCATCAGAATCAGATGGGGTACCTCCAGTGTTCCTTCTGCAACCCCAATGGACATGACATGTGGAGTAACTGACTCTGTTTCTATGGATGGAAGTCACCCTTCAGCAACTTTCATCCAGCTGTGTTTACCTTGGGTGGTATTACATTTAATTGTGTTGAGCAGTGTTACATGTACTCTAAAGCAATGTACTTTGGCGATTTGGACAGTGCAAAGTGCATACTACAAGAGATTTCACCAGCAAAGCAAAAACGTCTTGGGAGATGTGTGAAAGGCTTTACTCAGAAAGTGTGGGACACTGTCAGTCTTGATGTTATGACAAAGGCTGTAATGGCTAAATTCTCCCAGAACAGTGACTTGAAACACGTATTGATTCAATCCTATCCTAAGCCTGAAGCTAGCCCCTTTGATAAAAGATGGGGCATAGGAATTGATGCATCTCATCTGGATATTGACAAACCCTGGAAATGGCCAGGGGAAAACTTGTTAGGAAAAACACTAATGTATGCCCGTGAAAAGTTGTTGTAAATATTTGTCTTTTTTTGTGAATAAAATATTGTATTGTATGTATGTCTTGGGTTTTGCTTAAATAGTATGATGTATGTGAGTTATGTTTAGTTGTGTTTGAGATGGCACCTTGGGAAGACTACTTGAATAGGATCTATTATGATCCAGAACATCCTGGTAGTTATGCTGGACCCAAGAAGTTATACGATGCTGTCAAAGCTGAGGGTCAGTTTAACATTGGTCTACATCGAATCAAGAAATGGCTGAAAGGTCAGGAGAACTATACCATGACTCATCAAGTTAGGAGAAAGTTTCCACGAAATAAGTATGTGGTGGAAGGTTTAGACAGTCACTGGCAGTCTGATCTCATGGATATGGTATCACTGGCAAAGTACAATGATGGGGTCAAATACCTCTTAGTCATCATAGATCTGTTTTCACGTTACTTGTGGGTAATTCCACTCATGTCTACAAAAAGTCAAGACGTGGTGAAAGCATTAACCTCCTTATGGAAAACCGAAACACGGAAACCGAAACTATTTCAGTCAGACATGGGCACAGAATTTAAGAATCGATGGGTAAAAGCCTTTTTGAAAAAGCACAAGGTAACCCAGATGTTTACACTGAATGAAACCAAGGCCCCTTATGCTGAGAGAGTGATTAAAACCATTAAAATGAGACTGTATCGTTACATGTTGAAACACTTTAAGTACAGATATGTGGATATTTTACCAGATGTAGTCAAGAGTTACAACCATACCAAACACAGAATGTTAGGACAGTCGCCTGTTAGTGTAACTCATAAAAATGAAGATGAAGTAAGACTTTCTCAGTATTTGATTCAACCCAAAACATTTAAACTCAGTAAAAGGAAGTTCACCTTCAAGGTGGGTGACAAAGTCAGAGTGAGTCATCTGAAGAGAACTTTTGACAGAGAATACCAGGAGAAATGGTCCGGTGAAATCTTTACAGTCATCAGAAGATATTGGTTACAAGACAATGACATGTACAAGCTGAAAGATTGGGGTAGTGATCCTATTGAAGGTGTCTTTTATTCATCAGAGCTACAAGCAGTGATAGAAAACCCAGATCAGGAGTATAGAATTCAAGATATAGTCAAAAAGAGGACCAGAAATAAACGGAAAGAAGTCTTAGTGAAATGGCTCCATTGGTCGAAAAAATACAATTCTTGGATCCCAGAAGCAGAAGTGAAACAGTATAAAAACACAATGTAAACTCTTTTCAAAGTCATTTATGATGGAAGAGACAGTAGAGACACATCCTCTTTCACATAGCAGGTCTGGTGAAAGTTGGACTTTGCTAGGTCGAAAAGTGGCCAAAACAGAAACAGTGTTTTTCTCTCAAATCATCATTATTTACATTGTGGTGATTACGTGTATTGTCAATTTGTCCTTGGGCAGAGGAAACTCCAATTTGTGGACAGCTCTCCTCAGTTCCAGTCTAGGATACCTGTTACCGAATCCCAAGATTAAATCAAAACATGGATAAATACATTACGATCAGAAGTACAGATAGTGAACACCTCTATCCCAACAACAAACCTTATAACTTCAGAGTGGGTTTGAATGAACCATTACATCTTGACCAAAGGTGGAGGATAGGACTGACAGAAATATCTATATTGTCCTTGGACATAGATAAAACAAAATCGGAACGTCGTGACTTATATGTCTATTCCTCATTGTGCGATTCATCACATGTAGGGGAAACAAAACAACCTTTACTGAGACATTTATGTCTCATAGGAAACCGAAAAGAACATTCGTTTTCATTTTCTCAGAGTCAGTATGTCCCTATGAATCTCAGAGATTTTCAGACTGTGGATGTCTATATAACAGACCATAGGGGCAATCCAGCTTCATTTATCCGTGGACCAGTGACAGTGACGCTTCACCTCAGGCCGCTCCCATTTTGGTTTTCATCATGAATAATCCACGATACAAACTCTTCGTACCCGATGCCGAAAAATGGACCCGATATTACATGCTCAGGGCTGAAGGGAAAGGAGACCCTTATCATTCTATAACACGTGGAGGAGAAAAATCTGCCATGATGTCTGTCGATCGATATTTGGAACTGTATGATCCAGAGTGGAAGAAAGACAAACAAAAACCAGAAACCACAGAGCAACCTAAGATTAATTTCGTTACCCCTACTCAACAAGTGGTCGAACAGGCCAAGGCTCTTATTCAGATGCAGAAGAAACCTATAAAAAGGGGAACTAAAGCTGGAAAAAAACAGTTCTTCCCAGAAGCGCAAGCTGTACACATCTAAAAGAAGTGGCTCTGGAGATAACTTGGACATACCCGTCAAAAAGAAGAAATAATGGCTTCATACACAGAAAGTGTGTCCGTTGAAGCTATCACTGATGAATTTGATCTCTTCACTGTACCTCCTACCTATGCAGCGGTAGATAAACAGTATTACATGACCTACAGACCAACGTCTCAAATTACAACCGATTCCAGTCCCATTGAATTTAACATCTCAGGGCAAGGGGTAGATTACATTGACTTGAGGAGAACTCACTTACATGTGCAAGCCAAGATACTCAAAACAGATGGAACAGACATTACACCAGATGAAAAAAACAGCACCAGTCAATTTATGGCTTCAAAGTCTGTTCTCTCAAGTGGATTTGTCTCTCAATGGAAAACTCATTACGAGTTCGACCAATCTATATCCTTACAAGAGTTACATCAAGGTTCTTCTCAACGAAACCACATCAGTGAAACAATCTCTACTACAGTCTCAACTCTATTACAAAGACAGTGCCGATTATTTGGACGAACCTGATCCTAATTCAAGCAACCTAGGTTTATTTGGAAGATATGAATACACTCGTCTTGGAACCGTGGATATGTGTGGACCTCTCTATGAAGATCTGATGGATTCAAAACGCTACTTGATTAATGGCGTGGATTTACAAATACGAATGTTCCGCACCCCTGCTGCGTTAAATCTCATGTCTGGAGAAGACTCACCCAGTTACAAGGTGAAAATAGAAGATATCTATCTGCGAATCTGTAAGATTCGACCCAGCTCAGCCATCATCACCAGTCATGCCAAAATTCTCACCCATCACACTGCAAAGTATCCTTTCACCAAAAGTGACATAAAAACTGTATCTTTACCCAAAGGACAGCTGAACTACACAGTGGATAATTTGTTTCAAAACAAGGTCCCCAATAAAATTGTAGTAGCGTTGGTATCTGCAGAAGCCGTCAATGGATGTTACACCAAATCTCCCTTTAATTTTCAAATGTATAATCTCAGTTCTATTGTTCTTTATGTGGATGGAGAATCACTGCCAGGGGAACCCCTACGAGTAACTGATCAACAGTACATTGCAGCTTATAATACTTTGTTTGAAGGAAGAGCATCCAGAGGGTTGGATATCAACAGGGACGACTTTAACGGTGGATATGCTCTCTACCAGTTTTGTCTAGAACCTTATCATTTGAAAGACGACTACTTGGATCTGATAAAAAGAGGAAGCGTAAGGCTACACGTTCAGTTTAGTACAGCATTACCTGAGACAATAAATCTGATTCTCTATTCTGAGGATAATCTCATGCTGACAGTGGATAACGCAAGAAATATATTGTACTCTACACCATGAATTCACTCCAACTGATGTGCGCCCTTGATGCGGATGGAATCACAAAACGGTTTAATGTTAAAATAGGTGCAGCAGACCAACTTCCAAAGAAAATCATCTCCTACCCTCGAGGTTTTATCGTCAATACCCACGATTCAACACAACAAGGTCAGCATTGGATCGCTATTTGGTTACATTCACCAAATTATGGAGAATTCTTTGACAGCTTTGGAGAAAGACCCAGTTACTATCGAAGAGAATTTCAAGACTTTTTAATTAAAAATGGATCATGTTATGAATACAATACCAAAGTTCTTCAAAGCAGTGACAGCTCTACTTGTGGACTGTATTGTGTTTACTACATTATGATGAAATGTAGAGGATATGTGCTGTATGACATTCAAAGTAGTTTCACTTCAAATACAATGGTCAATGATGCCATGATGTATGACTATGCTTCTAAGTATTTTAATGCATGTATGTAAAACTGTCCATACTATCTAGATTTAGTGATGGTTAACTATGTTTCATGTTCATAGTGATGAGATAATGTACTTGGAAATAAACATAAAAAAAACTAAATTTAGCTAGCCCACAGAAGTCCCCAATCGGAGAAGGACGGTTGGGAGGTATGGCACTGTGTTCTGTTATTATTATAGATGTCTACAGACAAACAACAAGATATACATGTTTTTCAATGTTTAATGGCCCCGTTTCACAGGAGTAGAACTACAGGTTAGGGGTCAACCCACAGTCTACTTTACAATCACATAAATTTACAATGTAATCCATTTGAAAGGCTTCTTCTTTTTCCTCTGTTGAGTATGCGCTGGTATTCCCGGAGGTTTAGGCCTCAGTGTCATTTCAGGTGCTTTGGAATTCATTTCCACTTCCAGACGTTGTCTGTTGCCTACAAGTCCTTGCGGCACGTGTATGTCTTTTAAGGCCTGATAGAATTCAGTCATTCCCTTGGGTTGAAAACGTTAATACAGATACTGTGAGTCCTTGAGTAAGTCTGCAATATGACTCCCCTGAATGACTTGACCCTGGTAGATGAGTACACCTTTCCGATTCCATGACAGTCTTTGGTCGGGATCATTTTGTACGTGTCTCAATAAAGCAGCACCTATCTGTCTGTAAGGTTTGGGGAGAACACTCAGAATCAAACTGGTATCCATGGGTTCTGACTCATCAATGGTGGTATGATGAGTCACATCTGATGATGTATCCATTGCACCACCACCACTCAGTGGATTCACACGATTTTTCAAGAGTCGTTTATATTTATCCATAGGAATGAGCACCTGTTTTTGGATATGCTCCATTACAAAGTCTTCAATAAAGGTCCAACAACCTTCAACACTAAACTAATGACAGCCACACTTTTGGGTAGTAATTGCTGTTTCTTTGTCTTAGATATGGTTTTATCCGCGAGAAACCGAAGTACTTTTCTGTGTTTTCTCAGTGCAGTCAAATGTTTCTTTGACAGAGGTACATCTGAGTGTAACAGATTATAAATAATCTCTACCAAGGCTTTTAACTGATCATCAGTCACACTTTGCAACAGCACCTTCTTTTGAACAGGGGATGTATTCTCCTGCAAAAACCGTAAGAAATATCCGTTCTGTCTGAGTGTCTTAGACATAATGACGTTCCATTCAATGTTCAACACAATTTATAAGCACAACTCTCTGACTCATGGATGACTCCCCTCATTGACCATGACAAACAAAGGCACTGCTATTTATAGTCTCTTCCAACTGAGTCATATGTGTAGTGACTGTCATTCACAATGTAGTCCATGGGTAGAGGACTACCTACCAATATGCTTCTATCCTTCCATGTTAGAGTTAGTATGTACCCCACAGTTATTAACAACACAAGTATACACCATAGAGAGATAATGGTACGTTTCAATACAGGGGGGAGTTCCACGTTGGTTGTTGTGGGAATATTCAGAGACACGTGACAGTCGTCAGCTTGAGACTCCATGTCTACACATGATAAAGTCTGTCTTAATGACGACTATTTATACTCTTGGCACATACACAACGGGATCTTCCCCTGGGAAAATGCTGGTTCTGAGTCGTAGTTTGTCTTCTGTACGAGGAGACATGTCCAACACCAAATATCCATAAGGCTGTTTCATAGCATCAGTATATGCCTCCACTAATACACCACCCCGGCCAGGAAATAATTGTCTTCCAAGGGTCATTATCTGCGAGGTATCACGCACATTCTTGAACAAGACCAGGTACCACGTGTTCAAGGCTATGGTTCGTGCTGACTTGCCTTGACAATACAAGTTCTGAGTTATAAATATAACACTCAGAAGTCGATGATGACAGCCTTGTGTAAATAACAACTCCATGTCTTTAGAACTTAACACATGATGTAAAAGATCATCCAGGATGATGAGTCCATGTTGTCCATCAGAGGAAAACTGTTCAATGTCTGCTTCGGTGGGTAATCCTTGTTGGAACACAAGGTTTGGCACGGTTCTTTCCATGTCGTCAAACAGAGATTGATAAACACCATAACAGTACAATATTTTCTGGGGTGGGTCCTTCACATACATGCCATTCACATGTTGCAACAGTTTATACACCCACTGCGTCTTTCCTGCCCCTGTTGGTCCAGACACACAAATACTGGAACAGGGTTCAAAAGGTGTTAAACTCTGTGTTTCCCACCAAGGTTTAGTCGGATCAATCACAGCTTTAGGACTCCAAGTAATGGCTGACTTGGGCGTAGTGGGTTGAACTTCAGTCATGTCCTCCCTCTTCTTGAGCCAAGGTTTCTTTCCATCAGAATCTATCTTGTGTACTTGTGATAAATGATTGGATAGTTTTGAAAGTTGTTTTGCAGTACAGCCAGGCACAGGACAATCTTTCTTGACACGACCCATGTTGTGACTGCTCAATGGTTCCAGTTCAACTGATAAAACAACTTAGAGGGACACGTATATAGCTTGGGAGGACACTTCAGGGACACATGAGGGACACATGAGGGACACTTCAGGGACACATGAGGGACACATGAGGGACACAGAGGGACACTCGAGGGACACAGAGGGACACAGAGGGACACAGAGGGACACTTGAGGGACACATGAGGGACACTTGAGGGACACAGAGGGACACTCGAGGGACACTTCAGGGACACATGAGGGACACAGAGGGACACTTCAGGGACACAGAGGGACACATGAGGGACACATGAGGGACACTTCAGGGACACAGAGGGACACTTCAGGGACACATGAGGGACACAGAGGGACACAGAGGGACACATGAGGGACACATGAGGGACACTTCAGGGACACAGAGGGACACTTCAGGGACACAGAGGGACACATGAGGGACACTTGAGGGACACATGAGGGACACAGAGGGACACTCGAGGGATACATGAATGACACAGAGGGACACTTCAAGGACACAGAGGGACCCCATACAGCTTGAAGATTAGCTCAGAAGACCAAGTGAAGTAATGGATTGAGGGGTTGATTTGTTAAAACCACAACCCCTACAAACCATTACTATTCAATTACAATTCACGGGTCCTCCGGCCCGGTCTCTGATGATATGACATTGATTGGTTGGATGATTGGTTTTTTGTTTGATGTTGGGAAGTATGGGTTAGTTGATGATGGGAGGAATAGGCTAATATCCATAAGGCAAAGTGTCCAAGTTGGGTTGAATGACCCGTTTGTTATAAACCATCTGGTACTTTTTCTTCTCTTCTCTATTGTAGATTTTCCGTTTCCTTTTCTCTCGTGAGATCTTGGAAGGAATGGTTACTATAATGGTTTTGTCTCTCTTGGGTGAAAGTACAATGTCTCGAATGGCTTCAAAATTGATGAGTTGGGTGTTCTTGAAATTCAAAGAAAAACCCCGGACTTTACACACATGTTTCCCCTTTTTAGTTTCATAACTATAATTCTTGGGTCCTGCAGACACAAACTCCTCAATGTAGTCATTGTTGTCCAGTTCATTGGTAAGATCACCAAGATAATCTCCGAGTGGTGGCTTGTAATCATTGGGTTTGGCTACATAGATCACAGAATCAGTGTCATAATACAACACTTGTTGATCCAACTTTTCTAGGACACTGTATAACTTCAGTCTTGCCCAAGCAGTGGTGAATGTGGCCAAGAAGATGTTGGTCTTGTTATCTTCCGGGACAAAGTTAGATTTATGGTTATATTCCAACTGTAAAATCCGATCTGTCAGTATGTGAAAATCTGTCACTTCCTTGGTAGGATCTGTCAACATCTGGAAGAACTTTTCTGCTTCTGTGTCATGGATAAATTCTGATTGTTTCATGTTCAAACGCTGTCCAAATTTTCCCCAGAAACTGTTCAAGCATAATTTAGCCAGGGATCGTAGTCCTGGGTTTTTTTCTATGCGATCCTTGTCCAGTTGTATACCTTCCTTCTCTCTGTAGTCCGCTATGTATTTCTCCTTGTCATCTTCCGTTTCACACCATGCTGGCCATCCACTGGCTTGTTGTTTTAACTTCAAGAAGGTGTTGATGTAATCCGTAAACAATCCACACTGTCCTGTCTCAGGGTTGTACTGAGCTGTTTCTGACCAGTGGTAAATCTCATACACCTTGATCACTCTGTATCCTTTCTCAATGGCTGTCACTATTTCAGGTGTACACCAAGTTCCTAGGATGGCTCTCTGCTCATCTGAATGTTCACAAGGGGTCTGTTGCTCCTCGTCAGCACAGGTACAACATAAAGGAAACTTTAGCTTGCCTTCAGATCGATAGGGGGAGTACTGGATGATAGAGTTTTCTAGGCGGTAATATCTTCACCTTGGCAATTCCAAAATAGTGATCCAAAGACTGGAAATTCTTGTGAATGATTTGGGGATGTCCAATAGGGTACTGACAATATTTGTTGACCCATGGGTAGAGACTTGTAAAGTCCACGTAATGAATTTCTTCACTTTCTTTCACCTTGTAGTGAAGTGTACTGGCATTGGTCCTGCCGCCAAAAAAAGGAGTCACGTGGCTCTAAGCGATCCTGTATGTCCAGCGTACTGACAAAAGCCTTCATGTCTGGTTTATCCTTTAATTGTTGGTGGAACTCGTGTTCCCAGATGGCAACCACTTTGTAGCCTTTCTGTTTCAACACCCATGATTTCTTACAGGTGAGAGCATAAAGTTCTTCCACAGACTGTTTGGTCCTGGGGAGTTTGGTCGATGATCTGTCGTGTGGAAAGCATGTCTTACAACCATGGTAGCAACAACCATGGAATTCCAGTACTGTGTTTGTTTTTGGACAATAACCATCCACTCGGTAGTTGGTTCCAGGCACCTTATGTTCACCTCCATTCAGGGCATGTTGTATGTCAATATTTTCTGAATGCATGATCCATTCTAACCATTGAATGGAAACTTTACTATATTGTCCATGTCCAACATACCCCTGACATGGTACTTGAGCAATGGCGCTTGGAACTGTTTCTGCTTCATGGACAATAATACCCCTCTTTTGAAGCTGTCTTTGTGACATCCACTGACCACTCTCGAGCTTGACATCATATGACCCATCTTCTTCTTCTTCAGAGGGTCTGGAAGACATCCAGTTTGTGATAGTTTGTCCATCAGTCAGTCTGACATGTTCGTGAGGTTTCAGAAACTTGGTTTTAAATATGTTCATGCACAAAGAGGCTATAGTGATAGAGTTTGCAAAGGGATCAACACCCTCAATGATCTTCCCTTGCGTTTCCTCGCCTGTGGCCTCCATCATCAGTTGCTGAAACTTCAGACAGGCTTCTCTGAGTATAGTGACATCTGAGATACAGTACTCCTTCATTTCTTTAGAAAAATCAAACTGTCCATGTTGTTGACCGTACCATGACAAGAATGCATCTCTGTCTGTAGCTCCCATGTAGTCCACTCCATACATGTGGGGATCTGGAAAAGCTCCAACATAATTTTGGTTCTCCTTCAAATTGAACCAATGTGGGAAGTAACCCTTCTTCAGTTCTGTCAGTCCAAAAGCTTTGGGTAAGGAGGCCAATTTCATTGGAAGAAAATTGAGACTGTCTATGATTCTAATGTTGAGGCCTTTCTCAATCTGCATGTACATAACTTTAGAACCAGTGTAAATGATTTTGCTTGGATACATGGATTGATCTATCATGTACTCCAAAAGAAAGTATCCATCATAGGCTTTGCTATTGTGAGCAATGGCTGTGAAGTCTTTATGATTGCCACTGAAGAGCCATCTTGAAAATTCAATGTGAGCTCCATCTCCCTTGAAAATCACTTGACGAAATCCACAACTCTCTTCACAAGGAGGTTCCTTAAATTGTTTGGTTTTCTTGTCCCTTGCATTACAGGCAGGGCATCTAGAACCACAGTGATGACATTTGGATTTTTCATCGACTGACTCTGTTTTGCAAACAGGACAGGCTGACTGAGCCACCAAGTAGTTGGGAACATGTTGACATTTACCACACCAGGATTGGTGACAATGCTGACAAATAGATGACTGATGGGGACAGTTATCAGCAGGACATGTAGGACAGGACCCTTGAGGCGAATAACCTTCCTCACACATCAACTGTTCATCCTGTCGACATTCAAAGTCGTAAAAGATGAATTTACTCTTGGTCTCGTCCACTTCATTAGGTTTCTGGTAACAAAGATGATCTTGTTCCACCACTTCTTGACATCCAGGACATTTCCATTCTCCGCAGCGGTGTAGTTTGGGGTCCCTTTCACTTCGACATAATACTTTCTTACACATGGTACATTTCCAGAAACTCTCACATTTTGAGGGGGTGTATGTGCCATTCTTTACATTTCTTTTTCCAGTCTGGTGGTGCTGGAAACATTCAGGTGATCTACAGGTCATATGGCAATGTCGGCAAGTCAATGGAGTATCTGTTTCAGGACACTTTTGGCTATGGCATACAATGCAGGTCTCAGAGCAGGAATGATACAGTTTGTTATTGTAAGGTTTCAAACACCGCTCACAAAAATATGAGGCAGAGAAAAATCCAGTAATGTTGACAATGGCATGGAAATGAGATTGTGGTTTTTCGACCAGGTAGAGAAAGAGTTTGGGTCGTTCTGACTCTTGATCACCAACCCGGATAAACTTGTTCCCTCTTTCAGCGCTGACCACTAGAATCTGACATCCTAGTACTTTCTCGAAAGCTGGAATATCATTCAAATGACAGGCACGATCTGTAGGGATACCTGCCAATTTACATAACTTCATAGCCAACTTTCCTTGATCATGGCGTGACTCTTTTCTTAAATTTTTAGAAAAATGTTTGGGACATTTCCGATACTGGAGTACTAAGTCTATCAAGGGTGCTTGAGTATGACCAATGAGTTTCTTCCAGTCATCTTGACTAATTTGATTAGCTTTGGCCCAGCACACAATAATAGCTCTGACCATACATAGGTCATCCTCGTTGACAATCTGCACTATGGATTGTTTCAGCTGAATAGAGTTGTTTGGACCTGTGAGTTGCATTAAGGTCTTGTTGGATCGACCACCTCGAGGTATGCGTATGATTCCTATATCCACATGAAAGGAGACATCCATGGCCAGTTCTTCACGACTGTTTAACACTTTCTCAATGTGTTTCATGATCAGTTCTGCATGTAGCTGGGACAAAGGTTGTAGAGGTACCACAATAGCCTTATTTAAGGCTTGATGATGGATAATGATTCTCCCCAAATCTCCTTCCTGAACATCATCAGGGGTGGCTTGCTGTAGAACCTCTTCAAACATATCCTGAAGCTCAGTGTACAAAGTCCTGAGACTTTGACCTTGCCATTCGTCGTTAAATTTGATCTCATAGGTTGTATTTATAGCTCCAGTCTTGGCAAAGGTCTTGGTGCTCTTCTTTGTAAAAGTATAGGGTTGAGTTTTAGGAGACTCAGCATCAGGGAGAGGGGACCCTACACCACCATACTGATTAATAGTACGTTGTCTTTTTGGAGGATTGGAGTCAGTAGACAGATCTGCAGAACGTTTAGGGCAGGTCATCCTGTGTTTTCTGAGATCAGGCATTCTCCTAAATGTATTTCCACAGAAGGAACATGGTAAACCCTTCTGTCGCCGATCACTGGTTTTGTTTAATGTTGGATCAATACTCTCCAAGGAGGGACTGTCATTAGAGCTGAGATCATATAAAGAAGACATTTCTTCCATTTCCTCAGGGGTAAATTGAAGATCTTTTACCAGCTGGTCTTCAAGTGTTGCTATTGGTGTTGTTGCTGCATTTGACTGATCTTCTGTCTGTCTACACAGCAAGCATACAGACCTCATACCTACTCGCTCATCGTTTGACAGCCCGTGTTCTTCTGCCCACTTGATCAAACTGGCATAGTCATCAAAAGAATCTATTTTGGTTTGGAGATCCATCTGAAATAAAACAAATATTCACCCTGAACCATACTTTACAGTATTGTGTCATTTTCATCCATCTTGTGCTAACATGCCAAATAAATAGTATGTCATTATTATTATTCATATATACACTTAAAATAAGCCTTTATTTAGAAATGTGAGCAGCCATTTGGGATATGTAGCCGGTTTGGTTATGTGGCCGTTTTGAAAGTGTCGTTTGCGAACCGATTTGACACAGAACCGGTTTTTAGGCTGAGACACGTGTGTCCCTAAAACCGCGCGAAAATGTCTTTGTTTGAGTGAGAGCACATGGGGGTCTTTGTCTGACTGAGAGCGCAGAGTAAAGTAGAAATCAAAATATTAGATGGATGATTATCTTTAATAAATCAATAACATGATCATCTGTGTAGTTGAATTCATGAAATATGAAATTTAACAATAATTCACTATCTTAATTGGGCTCTAAAACTTTACTGTTATATAAAATTAGGACTTTACCCGATAAATAGGTGTAACATTGAAGCAAAATACCTGATGCAGCAAACAGTATGGAACAGGCTATAACATGTCAATTGCGTCTGTCAATCAAAACGTGAATGAAATGCACATGCTTTAAGTGGAGGGTCGTCTCATAACTCGTTTGAGCTACTGTCATCAAGATGGACAATCACTGGTTGGACAGCACTCTGAGCAACCCCATCAACCTCACAGTATTCATTTTCAATCTTGATGACATGGTTTTCGGCATTTGTCCATGTTTCACTGTCAATCCTTTCAAAAGCTTGCTGTACCAATCGTTTCACATCTGAAAGTTTGAAAGTGCTGTTCTTTTTCGCCACGAAGTTCTTGCAATTCGCCCATATTAGTTCAATGGGGTTGAGTTCACAGTGTCTCACTGGAGTTCTCAGAACAACATGTCCCTGAGATCCAGCTAGAGCATCGGTTTGGTACTGTGGTTTAGGTTTGTTTACTTTTATTTGTTCAAGAAGTTTTGGCTTTGTGTCTTTGGCATCAAAAGAAACATCATGATCTTTCAACCAGGATTGCATCACACACTTTTTGCTGGCCATGGTTGGGGCAACTGTTGATTCCACCTTCACATTATGGTAAGAAGCGTTATCTAAAACAATGACGCTTGGGTTATGTAACTCTGGTAACAGTTGATGTTCCATCCATTCCATGAAGACTTGAGAATTCATTTCCTTGTGATAGTCACCCTCACTGCTGTTAGCCTCGAAAACAAGATCACATCCTGGAATCAGTCCACAGTCTCTCCTACCCGCGTGTAATATGATGAGTCTTTTCCCTTTACCTGACGGTATCTTAGGTGCAGAGGACATGTCACATGGCAGCCACATTCTATCTGTCGAATGATTTTTGTTCACCCACGTTTCATCAGTATACACAATGTCAAACCCCAGTTCTCTGTACTGACGTATCTGTCTCAGGTAGGCACATCTCTGATTGACCATAGTCTTTTCTTCTCTGAACAAATGTCTATTTTCTCCTCGTTTGGTATATTGGAACCCCATGTCCTTCAAAACACGTGTTAAAGTGCTGCTTGAAACACAAATAGTATCCCTAATTTCATGTTGGATACGTTTTACAGTGGGAGGGATGCTGCTACGATAAAGCTTTTGAACTGCGCGCCTGATTATGCCCCTATCAAAACTGTCAACCACTTTCTTTCTACCTCTCCGCTCTTTTGAGACGGTCCCTCCACTACCTTTCTTCGTCTGTTTCTTGATGATGCCTGAGACTTGACTCACAGATAGTCCCACAGCTCGGGCTGTTCTTGGCAATACCCGATTCAAATTTACCATATTCTTCCCCAATTTCTTTTCCCACGAAAAGAAGGAATATACCCTCTTTATTACCTTCACAACTGATACGGGCATTGTTGTTCCTCTACCCATGTTGACAGCACGTGAGTGTTGACGTGACAAGCATGGATGTTATAGTTTTTTTCAATAAACGCATAATAAACTTAGAAAAGTTTTCATTTCAGTAGGTTTCTCCTGTAAAATAACCCATCTATGTCATTTCGGTACTCATCTATGGCACAAGTAGATAGTGTTTTTATTTTTATGCTGATATATACAGATGTCCTTCTTTTTCAGTCGATTATCTCCGCGATATCTACCAAAAACATAATTCTATTTTATTGATCAATACTTTAGTTGACGCAAATGAGTCATTCATTGTTGGAGTACAGTATGAATCAATCTGTTTCTTCACATGAATGGGTTACTTGTTCCAACCCCTCTAAACATCTAGATTTACCATCACTGTTTGCCCCAATATTGGATATACCTGCTGGACTGCATATATGTATTCATGGAAATAGATGTGATTGTGTTGCTGGATACATGATACAATGGATATATGCATGAATCGATCTGTTCATGGAACTATTCTAAGTGAAATTGTGCTGTTCACGGACATATGTGCTCATGGGCGTATGTATGCTGAGGATTTCCTATGGATCACATGAGGTAAGTTGCTTCAATTCCCTATTCTGATGTTTCCACAAATGTGAAGGGTAACTTACCTTGATGTTCTGTTGATGTATAGTTGAGAGGCTGATGAAAATATATATCCAGTAGACAGTATAATCCAAGGTTGTTTAGTAACCCAGTACACACAGTATAATCCAATGAGAAATGCACTCTGGTATATCCACAACCTTTTAAGGCAATATCCTCTAGGGGATTGGGGGCGGGGTGGGCGGGGGGGGCGGGCGGGGCGGGGCGGGGCGGTCGAAGTCAGTACCTATGAAAAAATGAGGTACCCCTGACGTCACTAAGTCTTCTCTATATAACCAAGTTGTGATAGAAGCTAGGCGTCTTACAACAGACAGCCGCACAGACATGCAGAAAAGCCAAGACGTCTTGTTCCCCGATTCAGCTGAGAATTGGGATCTTGAATTATGGGATATATCTACTGACCCATCGACGACATCTAAAGCATCGTCAGGAGTTTGTTTCGCCGATCCAGAAGACTGGGAGGCTGAACTTTTCCCGATGCAGCCATCAAAGGCATCACCGGAAAACTCGCCAAAAGCATCAGCAACGGTCACCCGTCCTGAATGGCAATGCCGACGTTGTGAAGGTGGTTTGCCGGTATACTTTAATGGAACAAGACAGTATGACGGCACCTTTGAATGCGTCTACTGTAAGACAGTGTTAAAAGACACATATGTGAGGCGTCTGACGCACACCAACAAGTGTCAAGTCAGAAAAAAAGGTGTTGATCTTCAGATGCTGTTGTGAGTGGACATAATGTGTCAGAACTTTTCACGTTGAGCATTGATGCACAGTGATCTTACAACAGGCGCTTCAAATTGTGTTAAAAACAGCCGCATGTGCGATTTTTAGTATGATATCATCCACTACTGAAATGTGCATTGGTGTAATGCAGTGAAGACATTCACAAAAAAAACAGGGACAACATGGTCGGGTTATTAAGACATTCAAACTGAATGGAGGGAAAAAGTGTGGACATATCCGTGTAGATAAACTCGTTTGCAAGAGATTTTAGCATGATATCGTTCACTAGTGGAATAAAAAGTTCAATGTACAGATGGTCTTAGTTGCATTTTTACGTTAGGTTGGGGGTTTTCTTGAAAAAAAGAAAACAAACATTGCAACAGTTTAGATTACTCCCTGTCAAATGTAAACTTGACATGGTTTGTCCACACATCATAGTTAATAAGAGGTGAGGTGAAATTGGGTTTTACGTCGTGCTTGAGAAATTTCACTCATATGACGACGTGCATACGTGTGTATGTGTATGTGCGGCTGCTACTAGCCCAGACTTAAGCTGGTTTTTTAGTGCTAGCTCACTGAGATACCATGCCGCAGTGAAGCATGAACTGACTCTGAGCCGACCAGTCCTTGTTGTATCCATTAATGCCGAGCGCCAGGCAGTAATAAGAGGTAATATTATGCCAGTAATAGCAAATGAATTGTATCGCTTAACTCCCCGTCTAAACAGTTTTGTTTACATACACTGAAGCCCTCCACATTCCTAACTGCAATTTGATATAGTCGCACAGCATTCATTCACACATGAAAGGAAACCCGTTAAGCATCTGACTTGCACTGAGTGTGAGAGGTTGAAGCTTATAGTAACATTGTATTTGTAGAATAAACCTAATACAAATACACAAACTTATAATACTTACGAATCAATGCAGGTCTTGATATCTACGCTTGAAACCCTCGATCGCCAAGGTCGATTCGCCCTGAATGAGTTGCACAATAGCATCTTTGACTTCACCTATAGTCAAACAAGCGATGTTGTTGCTATTAAGGTTCTGGATGGTGACCGTGCGACTCCCCCGATCCAGGCAAAACAATGTTTTGTTGACCGTCATGGTGAGGTCGCCACAATAATTGGACTGAAATGTCCGGCTGCTGTACAACTCAATCTCATTTAAAAAATAGATCAAAATGTGTCGAAGTTGATTCGACGTTGAGGGATCTAACAAAACATCCATGTGGGAAATGGACCCAACGCCAAATTGAAATTCTGTCTTGGAATCGTTGTAAATCAAAACAATCCCCATTTTCAACAATTTTACGGCGTCTGTCAGAAAAGTGTTGACTATGTGCGTGTCCCTTCATTTTATACCCCACCCCTGAGCACTGAATGTAATCTTGTTTTGTTTTTTTTTAACGCCACGTACACATATTTACACATATGTAATCCCACATTCCACTCCCTAAACCACAGACCACCATCGTCGCTCTTTTGAAAGTTTAGTTCAGCCTTTTTGGTGTTCTGCAGGTGTTCTCGAGTTGGGAAACATCTAGGCGGTTTTAAGATATGCTATTCCTAAAAAAAAAAATAGGAGTTGACGAGATTGCCAGACGATTGCTCAAATGTCGTTAGCCGTGTCAGGCAATCATGGTTGCACTTATCTGATAACTTTAGCAGCTCACTTCATGAACAAGGATAACATGAACAAAAAAAAAACGCCTAAAAAGCAATACAATCATGTGCGCTATTCCGTTTCCGTTGCTGTTACTGTTAGGCGTCAGTGCAAACATGTTTGTAGACACGTTTGTATGTGTCACAAATTACACAGTGCTTGTGATAAGGACAAAAAAAAAGAAGTAAGGCAGTGTGTTAAGGCAGTGGGAAACAATACTTTTCCAACGCGATACGAGGATATGAAACACGTGTTGTTGTTTTTTTGTGTTTTTGAAGACATGAAACACATGTGCGAATGGGCGTCTTTGAGTACAAATGTAAACACATTTTGGTTCCAATAACAACCTATTTGTTGAAATCGTGACGTGATGTAATGAAACGTGTGTGTTTTTTCAAACATGCAGCTGCTTGAGTGAAAACATCGAGAAAATAATGCTCCTTTATTCCTTTATTCAGTATGACAAAAAACACATTACATTTTACAAGCATACATGATGTTAGAAAGATTCCAATTTTTTTTTTAAGTTTCCAGGCATGCCAAGCACAGATTTGCGTTTCACATACAATCTCTTAGTTTCTGTGGGTTTGTGAGAACGATATTTTACAACAAGATGTCTGGGCACGTTCAAATTACGCAGGAGTCGGCGAAACTCTGCATAACCACTTGGTTTTTTAGAAGAGCCTCGAATCACGAAACGAATCAGTTTCACAAGGTTCGAACCTTGTATGACAGTCCCATTATCCGGATTGACAAGTTCTAATTGATCAGTCACTCTCAAGTCCTTGGAATCAATTTTGCGCTTAATAAATAACCACAAAGCCATCAATTTCCCCACAGTTTTGGTAGAACCAATGTTCTTGATGAGAGAATCAGGTACTCTTAATATCTCGTCATGCTGGGTCACATCAATTTCACCCGCTGCTGTCTGTTGAGGAGATTGACCCGGTGATTTCTGATCCACTGTCTGATGATGATGATTCAGTGTCTGATGTTTCACTGTCTGAGGAGAATTTTGCTTTTCTTGGTTCGTCGTCAGCCGCTGGTAGGTTTCTCTTGTCAAAAGTACCATGGGTGTCGCCATTTTCAAACTGAGAAACGTAGGTCAGGTAGGCTTTTATGCAAACCGGTAAAACCACTTGATGCGAGATGATCAGCTCACGTTTGCGACGTGCACTTACTGTCTTGGCGGCTAGTGTTCGAATGCACTTTTTGTGACGTGACAATCGCATTTTATCGTCTTCCGACAAGGCAATGTTTCCATTCAAAATGTTAAAGATGAGAGAGATAATGGCTGTAAACTGTCTGCGTGATGCATGTACCAGGAACGCCTTTCTTTGCTTCCCATTGACCTCTAATAACATATGAAGAAAAATCGAATGTTCTTCCAGTATTGGACTCATGGTGGTGTGTGCGTAGTGGTCGGCGATCCAACCCGAAATGAAGAAACACATCTCTGTTTGTTAGTATTTATCACACACAAAAAAATTCCTCTTCGTCTTGTTTCCACTGATTGCAATCGTGAGGCTGGTCGTTTTGCGAGCTTGCCAACAAATCTTCACCATGAACGGCTATAGAAGTACTGGTTTTAGAAGTGTCATAATCGTGTAAAGACATAGCTTCATGAAAAGGTTATCAGCGGCAGCTCGGTCGTTTTCATTACTGAAACATTCGTAGCTTACCCGTCCATCTCCCCATGCTCCGTCATCAAATGCTTCGGGACACAGTCTGTTGTTCCACAGTAAGTCTTGGAGCACTTCAGTCCATGCACCGTAGTGATCTATTAGTTGTAAGGCAGCGTAATCATCCCCCCACACTGACACGATAAACAATATCCGGGAAGCCGTTTCTTTCTGTGTTTCATCCATCTTTCTGTGTTTTTCGATGATATGCATCATATCGGTCCTTTCTTTTAGGTGATGCTGTTTTGCCATTTCTCAGCAGAGCTGTCTGCAGAATGACTGAAGTGAAGTGAACTGAGTGTTTTATAAAGGTTGTCAGTTTAAAATAAATTCATTAGTATTCATTTAAAAAATAAAATCGTGTTCTCGCCTCCCTTGATGTCCTTAATATTTTTTACTGTGGCAAGTACACCGTGCAAACATCATCGGGAAATATCCCCGTACGTAAGCGACCGTAGCGGTCATCGATATAGGGCGAGGCATCGATGAGCAGATAGCTGTATTTCTTCCCTCCTAAGGCGTCTTTCAAGGATTCGTTAAAGTATTTGGATTGTCCCGGAAACATTTGAGAAGCCAAAATTTTGTATTCGTGAGCCGACCTAGGATTAGACAGTAGCACGAAATAATGGGTGTTTAAGGACATGGTTCTGTTGCATTCGCCTTTGGGATAAGCCGATTGTTGAATGTTGATCACCGTGATGCCCAAGTGATGAGAGAGCGTGGTATACAAGTGCAACATCAGCTGATTCTTGCATATCTGCATCATTAAATCATCAAAAACCAACAACACACGTTTTTCCGACTGAACGGACCAGGATCTCAGTTCATCTTCCGTGGGAAGTGTGTCGTGAAACTGAATGTTGGGAACAGAATGTTGCATGTAACTGTACAAATCTTGCCACACCGCATAGCAATACACGATCAAATTGGGCGTTGGTTCAAACATGTCCTCGGCCTGTTCCAACATCCATTTTACCAGATGGGTTTTGCCGGAAGAACTTCCTCCTATGACGGATATACTCGTAGGTGTTGGAAACGGTAATAAGCAAGTGTTTTCTGCAACAGTAGATGCATCGGTAGAGTGATCCATGGCTGCTGTACCGTACCAATGTTCCGAGACAAATGAACTCATCGTGACCTGTGCACATGGACTTTATACTAAGTGTTTTTTCATTCACAACAAAAAGCATTTTCTTTCAAGTCTATTTTTTAATATTTTTTTATTGATTTTTCAGCAACTACAATATTAGGACATATACATTATAACAATCAGGATTCAGTACTTTATGATGAATAGCATTTGGAACATAAAGCAACATTCACTAATATTTCGCACACGTTTGAGTCATACATGGTAAACACGAATCTTTACAGTATTTGAAATAGTGACAAATGAACGTAGATACGTATTCATCATTGATGAAAGGATCATTCGTATCAAACTGCCGTACAATATCATGCATGCCTAAGCCAGCTTTGAATTTACATAAAAGAAAATACAATGTAAACAAACCACATACATTAGAAATACATGCCAATCCAGTGATGACCTACTTTTTTCTCACATCTGTATTAACAATAAGTCCTACACCTTTATGCATGCAAACTAGGGGTTATAGTGGGTAAAGTATCTTTGGCGAAAATGCCCATGACGTGAGATTGTAAACTTGGATCACACTGTATGGCGCACATAAGTTGAGAGGCTTTCATTCTGTTACTTGACAAACACGTTGCGGGCTTGATCGATTTCGATGAGGGAATTTCGCTGAGTCAAGATGACGCAACTCAGCGTGCTGGTGAGCGCCGACTTGAATTCCAGTTCGAGCCTCACGCTTCCCGATTTCACCAAGTTCAGGTACTCTGACTCGGCGCACATTGTGTCGATGTCGAAGACGAACAAGGCATTCCCCATGAGAAATTCGCTTCTGGTGATGGCATTGCCCTTGTCTTCCTTCCACAGTCCCATGCCGTCGAGCATGTTGACGTAAGAGGCGACATCGTCCGCTTCAGCGGGTTGACCGGGCACACTGACTCCGTCGATGTACAGCGTTATCTTTTTAAGCATGGACGACTTGAAATTATAGGGATTGCCGGTGTAGCTGCCGTTTAGACTCGAACTTTCCACAAGTCCCACAACGTATCGGTTGGCGACGGGATTGCTGACGTTGTCTATGGTGTGCGTCTGCTGAGTGGTCGGGATGCTGGTCACCTTGACTTCGCTTTTGGTGTACGGGTAGAGAGCGTTTGATTTTTTGAAAAGTGTGTTGTGAGCCAAGATCAAGGCGGGGTTTACTTTGACCTTGCACACCTGCAGATAAGCGTCCAAGAGTTGAACTTTGAATTCGTGATCAGTCACGTCGCTCATCAAACAAAATTTGGGTTCTGATCTGAACATTTTCAAAGTCAGGTCAACGTCGTTGGGGAGGAGTCGGTTCATGTCGAAGATATCTTCGTACACGGGCCCCGACATGGTAAGTTCTTTGCTTAGCGCTATGAAAGTGCCACGTAATGCCATTCCCCCATTGACAGATCCGGTGACGTCACTGCTTTCCAGATCCACCTCACTCTCCGCATAATCCCTGGCAAACAGCTGCGTCCCCAACTGAGTGTTTTTCGCTTCCGCACCATATCCCAGCAGGGCCCTCATCATGCTCTTGTAGGCGTAATGGTTGTTGGTACTGGACACGAGCTGGTTCTGCAGGTAGACCGTGACCTGGGAAAACAGCGACTGCATAAACAAGTTCACCGGAGCGACATTTTCGTCCTTGGCCAAGGCCGTGCCATCGGTCTGCGTTACTTTGACTTTGACGTGCAAACGGGTGCGTGTCAGGTCGGTGTAGTCTGGACCTGAGTTGCTAACTTGAAACTCCAATGGGGCAGCATCGTTGATTTGGCTTAAAGGTCGCACATTCACGAAATAATGTTTCTGTATGCTAGTTCGATAAGGAGGTAGCGAAAATAAATTTAGACACTCGGGCAACAACTCGTCGAACTCATTATCATTGATGAGTGACATGTCGGCTCTATGTTTCTATATGGACGTCTTTAACTGAAGATATCGTTTTCTTGCACAGGAGTACACTGGAGCACTTTGGCCGTCTTGGAAGGTGCAACGTTGCTGTCGGTTTGACGAATCTTCTTGGTTGTGACGCACCTTTCGCCCGCCTTGCGTTTTAAAGCCTTCTGTCTTTTGTCCTTGGCTCCCACTCTCTCTACCTCGCTTTGGGATTCTGACGTCATTTGCAAAGTAACCTTGATCGGGTCACGTTGCTGTTGTTGTTGTTGTTGTGTTGCTGCTTGACGAACCGGGATCACCAGCTTTTTTGCTTTCCCGTGGAGCAGATGGGATGTTTTCCTCACCTGTTTGTTGTCGAAATACTGCTTAAACTTGGCGTAGTCCGGGAAATACAGTGGACGCGACTCCATGGTTTTTTACTCCACAAAAGGATAACGTCTTAAATGAAGTGTAGCGTAAGTCTCTTCTGTTAAGAATGAAGCTGTAGATGCATTTGCTGACTTTAAATACAATTCGATATTGTCGGTGTCTTTCAATTTGACGTGAATGTTAAATTCAGTACCAAACGTGTAGGTAGGTCCCTGTCTCAGATCGATGCGTCTCAATAAAGCCAGTTGAGTTTCGCCCACCAATGAACTGTCGCACAGGTTACACAACACGTCTACGTATGAATTTGTGACCTTAGTCAGATCCACCTTTCCAAAGTTCAGCTCTGTTAAAGACACCACTCAGAATCCGTCGAAGACTAACCTTTGATTTAATTTGACACGAAAATGATAGGGCGTATTCTCTGGAAACGATGTCTTTTTGGAGTCGGAGCTTTTGAGAAACACGTACTTCTCCATATTTATTTTTTCACGCAATTACACTTCTTTCAGTTCGCGTTCTTCCACGTACGAGTCGAAAGACTTGGGCCAGCCGACCCAGCGCACTAGAGCGTACTTCTTTCCTTTGACCTTTTTCCTTTTGAGCACTTTCTCGACTTGCCAGAGCACATCTGCGGCTTTGCTGACCTTTTGAAGCTCGTTTGTGTAAAAGGACCCAATCAAGGGTTCATCGTGAAAATCTTTAAGTTTGTACTGAGGAAACCCCTGTTTCCTGTAACGTCGAGCCACTTTGAACAGCTCCTCCATCCACTTGAGGTCGAGTTCCTTGCTGAAAGGTTTCCTGAGGTATGAGATGCGAACCAGATCACCTACTTTAAATAAGTATTTCTTGATTTTAGGTTTGATGACTTTTCTCAAAGGTTCCAGGTAGATATGGTTCCACACTTTCACTTCGTTGGTTTTATCGACACGTGCCGGAGAGAGTTTGGGTAAAGACGAATGCAGGGTATGATTGTAGTTGTACACTAAATCTGGTAGAGCATCCAGATAACGTTTGGTGTTATTATGGGTCATGTACCGTGTGATCAGGGATTTCAGTGTTCTGTTAAAACGTTCCACGTAATTACTTTTTATGTTTTCATTGCGAGCTATGGTGAGTTTTATCTTTTGTTTTTGTAAAAACGACTTGAATACACCTTTAAATTCGCTTCCACCATCTACTCGTACTTTCCTAGGACGCTGTTGCTTGAGGATTTGTTTGAAAGCTGTCAAAACAGATTCAGGCTTTTTGTTTGACAGAGGAAACACAAATGCGAACCTACTCAATATGTCAATAGCCACAAGCAAATACCGTACGCCTTCATTCTCTTTGCTGTAGCGTGAAAGATCGGCAAGGTCCAAGTCGAACATCTCATTGACAACATTAACCCTCACTCTCATCCGTTGGAATTTATGCCGCACTGGTTTGTGTAAACTGTAAGCATCTTGGTTCTTGACAAACCGCTTCACCTTCCTGAGCTTGACATCAGGTGGTCTGTTCGCTTTTAACTCATCACGCAGTTTGGAGGGTCCATAATATGCCCCTGGTTTGGTGGGATTAAAATAATAGTCTGATAATGCTTTTTCGTGCTTCTTTAAGGATGTCTTGTTCTGCTGTTGAGAACTCATGATGTACTGCGACATAACATGGGAAATGGGTAAATATATATAAATAACACAACGTAACACAACAGCAAAGACTATAGGTGTGTAGTTTATTGACTGTTAAGCATTCTCTGGCTACACATAAGACATACATCATTTTGAAAGTCTTTTACTTACAGGAAGATTCATTTGTATCAACATTTGTCTGTTTTAAATCTGTTTTCCAAAAATAACATCTTAAGCACACGCGATTTCAAATCATGAACCCATTCCATGGTTTTAAACTGTGAGTCACGATAATCCTTGCACTGATAGGGAATCAAACTGAAAGCAGTGAGTGCGTTCAAGGATGAGTCATCAGTCAACAAGTTCATCCATCTGTCAATCACGTGATCATCGTTCACCTCGGTCAGGGCGGCATTGAAGTATTTGTCGACTTGCTCCTGTTCTGACAGGTCACGACAAGTGTGAACGTGTTCTTCATCAAACATACAACCGAAACATAGTTCCCACGAAAATCTTCTCACGATCTTACTGATCTCGAAACTGAAACACAAAGTCAGAAGCCCCTCTGCATGTTTTAGTTGATTTGCCATGGCTACTTCGTCTGCACACATAGACCCTTTTCTGGATTTTTTTATGATCACTCGCTGGGTAGCTTTGTGTTCATCCTGAAATTTTCTTTTGGCATCCTCCACACATGCACGACGGTCTCGGAACCAATCATTTGACTGTGAAACGATGGACTCTTTCACACAATGAGGCGCTCTCATCACTTGCTTCCAAGTGTAGAAGGTCGCCCTGTCGTCTGACTTACTGTTAGAAAAAAACAAACCAGAACAGTTGTGTTCAGTCGTCGTGACATTTCTGACTTCCATAAGACATTTCCCCTTTTCTTTTAACTATGTAGACTGCCTATATTAAGGCTGAAGGCTATAGCTCTCATATGCAAATAATATTCTTCGACACAATTAAATATGTTTCAAGACATGTGTAAGATAGTGTTGACTGAATGGAGAGAGTATTTAGGAATAAAACAGTACCAACCTTTCTGCTTTCTCCGTTGACATGGTGACAAGATTGTACATGAACTTGTGTCCCTGGTGATAAGTCGCTCGAATGAAAGCAAGTGTAGGTCCTTGTGTATTATTTTAAAAAATGAAATGAATCATGTCTGGAATTAGTTCTAAATTCATTGGTTGATTTTTGAATGAATGTAGTAAACTGATTGGGTAGGTGACATCCTGTTTATAATTCACATATAAATAGAAATGATGAAATTGAATTGTGTTCCACTTGTGAACATGGAATCCTATGAGCACTATTATAGCAGTTCACATGCACCCAATGTCGGTAATGAAGTGAATATCTTTTTTTTTTGTTCATCTATCCACAGTGGTTTGTATGGGGGTATTGGTGTTTACCTCAACTGTGTTCAAAGATCAAGAGTGGTTTGCAAAGGGATATTGAATCCCAGCATTTTGTTCTAGATGTCAGTGCTGTCCTTTGGGTGGCAGTGAAATGATAAAGAAAACACGAAACAGATGTTATGTTTTTGTTTTTTTATTATGAAAATATCATCAGGAAAATTCATGTTTGATTTCACCTTGAACACATGTTATTGTTCTTTCATTCTCACTTTCAACTTTTCTTCCATTTGTTCCTTTCTACTTGAAGTTAAGAAAAGGCATTCAAGTAGAGCTCATTCTCATAACGCAAAACGTACATGTCATGGAGATCCAGTCCAGTACATTACAACAAGTAAATCAATATGGTATTATATGGATATACACATATGGTATTATGTGTATGGTATTTACACATGTCAGAAATTATACACATTCATAGAAATATCATTTCCACAACTTAATAGTTCTGCATATTCGGCTTATGCACCTTGTCCATGTTTCATAGTCGAGGTCCTTCGTGCACTGAGTAGGGCGACCCCAAAGTAGAAAACAGAGTAATATATCGTCATCATTATTCCAAAGGTTACTAAACGTTTCCACATCAAGAATGTCGATTAAATCTTCAGTTAGTCTGTCTCTTTCATACTGCGTTTCTTTACAATAAAGAAATACATGTTTAACAATGTCAAAGGCAAACGTACCACAGAGACATTCATGAGATTGAATTAAGTAAGTACCGATGTGCAATAGAACTGCAATATCAAAGAAGCACAGATGCTTTTCTAAGGCAAGACACCACAACCTGCTCGGACAATTTTCATAGGTAAGGTTATACCGTGCTAGCGTTGCTCTTGTAGAAAGTTCTGAAATAATACATTTGGTGTCTGCTTCATGAATAGCTGTTTTAACCTGATGTGCCCATAGTTGTTTACTGGGAGATACAGAAGTTTCCAGGTACATATTTAAGTCATATATTCTATATTTTCTAACCAAAGCCAACATATGAAAGATGGGTGAGGTCTTACACTTTAGACGTAATGAAGGAGCGTCATCACACATGAACTGTGTAAATCTAAAACAAAACATTTTCTTAAAGATAAAACTGATATCAGCACGTATTAATCTCCCGAGGAATATGAGGGTTTGCTTCTCTATGTATGGCTGCATAGAAATGAGTCCCAAACAATAACTGAGCTGGATCGTTTGTATAGACCTTGAACCTTTTTGCAGAAATATTTTTGTACTAATTCCAGCATATCATATTCTTTGGGAGATAACTCACACCAAACATTACAACCATACAAAGCACATGGTAGAATTACATTTTGCCAAATGCGTACAGCATGTAAGGGATTAAGACCACCAAAGTACAAGCCATGATTATGATTAACATTTACAATGAGTCACAGTTTTTCACATACCTGGAGAGTGCGAGCAGAGGATGATCTTGATGTACAGATCAGCCACACCGGCATAAACAACACTTGTTTTCACAGGGATGTTGTTTCTGCCAATGTAGACGTCTGGAAAAGCACCGTTGCAAATGCTGTTAAAAACAATAATTGCACTTTTGCATGCATTGAACTTGAGATGCCACCTGTTTGCATAATCATATAGAATGTTCAAGAGAGACTGCGTCCCTTCAGTAGTACAGCTAAGCAGTGTGGTGTCATCAGCTAGAAGAATACCTGGTGTATTACCCCAAGGGAGACAGAGTCCATAGTTTGAGTGATTGAGTTCATGCAACAAATCATTAATATAAAGCGTAAACATCCAGGGTGATAAAACACGACCCTGGCGAACACCCTGTCTTACATGGAAGATGTGGGATGAGTGGCCATTACACTTAACGTAAGATTGCATGGATGAACACATAATATAGAGAAGACCGGTTATTCCAAAATGATGTAGTTTATAAAACAATCCATTAAGCCAAACTCTATCAAAAGCCTTTTCGTTGTCCATAAACGTACAATACACTGTAGAGTCTCTTTCCGTATAGTACGAGATACTTTCACGTAACACAAGCGCAGCAATCTCTGCACCAGCTCCCTTCTTAAATCCAAATTGAAAGGGGTGTGGAAAGCCTTTGTATTCTTTTGCCCACTTTTCAATTCTACACAGCAGAAGCCTTTCAAATAATTTACCAATGACAGAAGTAAGCGTAATCCCTCTATAATTAGAGGGATTATCCTTACTTTTACCATGGCCTTTATGTACTGGTAAAATGCTACCAATATTAAACATCTGAGGAACATATTCATGTGAAACAATAGCGTTATACAACGTAAGGATATGGGGAAATAGCGATCTTCCCGCACGTTTAACATGTTCATTAAAGATGCCATCTGGTCCAGGAGATTTACCACATTTTAAACGTTTAATAGATAGAGACAGTTCATCATTGTTGAAGGGGCACAGTAATAGTGGATTTACATCTTTGTGAAAATAACGATAGTCTTCTGGGGATGACAAGATATCACCAACAAAATTATTTACATGCTCAGTAAAAGATACATCAAATGATTCATCATGATATGGTTGCGATAGGTCGTTAAAGTACAGACCAAACAGATTACATATATCTTCCTGTGTGTCGCACGAGTTGCCATTGTAATATAAAACTCGTATATGATCTTTATTGCGTTTGTTACGCTTTGTAACTCTGAAATATTCTTGTATGTCAACTTCAGCAGCTTCATATATATCTTGAAATTTATCATTTTTTGAATTTGCTTTTGGAGTGACGATGTTGCTTCATCAAAATACATACTGACAAGTTCTTCACCACTGAGCATGAGACACTGATGATGACGTTGGGAGCGGTGATCTATTTCACACCCATAACAGTTATTACTACACAGTTCATGCACTTTCACTTGTAGTGAACCAAGTAAAGAGCTTCCAGAATAGATTCAAATCGCAATCTATTTTGCCGCAGTTCATGATTTCTGAAAACTCTTTGTTCAGGAACACTAACTTCCAGAACACTGACACTGGAAAAAAAGTCCATGTTTACAAGCTTGGAAATGTCTTGGAAAGATGATGTTTCCAAGACATTTCCAATTTTGGAAAGATGATGTTTCCAAGACATTTCCGATTTTGGAAAGATGATGTTTCCAAAAATTTCCAATTTTGGAAATATCCACAAGGGGAGATAACTGGTGGGTGATGGTAAATTATTGTTATTTGCACGCCCCGGGACCTAATCCCTTGTTGATTGATGAGTGAATCAAGGCAGTTAATAGTCACCAATGAACAAGGCCTACTGCCTTGTTAATTAACAAGTTTTTTATGCCTCTTAAAGAAGCCCCTGGAAGTGAGTTAAATCTTTGATGGGCATTAAGAAGTGGAATGCATTACTGTGACCTGATTTTCACCTGATGAAGGAGCAAGCATATGCTCCGAAACTTCGTGTTATAAAGAAGTTGAAATCCATAAATCTTGCTTTTCTTATTAATAAGGTAAGTTATTAAAATCTGCTGAGCTGTAGGCTTGTTAATCATGTCGCGATGTGATTATCGCTCTAACACGCCTGAGAGATTCGTCAACAGTGTGGTATGCACAGGCGTTGAAACTAGTATTGTATTACATTGGGTTGGTTGCATATTGTTTTGTGTTATGCTGTCAGTTTGTATGTATGTGTGAATGAGGAACCTCACATATTATGACATTGAAAACAGACTAAGCTTAACATTATTCCATGGTCAATATCGCAATGTTAGTGATATGGTAGTATACGAAAGTTTGTTTCACATTTCTGATAATACCTTCTTTTATGCAGATAAAATTATGAAAAAAATGAACGAATAATGCCATGCTTCTCTCATAGTAAGGGAAGATAATTTATATACTGATTCTGACCAAATTATATATTTCTTTATCGTCCGAACAGAATTCACAAATTACGGATGTTTTGTGTGGGTGGGTGTGCATGCACGCGTGTATAACATCTAACTTGATAGGTATTAAAATCAGGTCGTTTGTAACCATAATGACTATATTGGTTGGAACACTTGAGGAACAAAAATAATTTCACTCTTCAAAAGGAACTAGAACAATAACATTTCTCATGTTTTCATGTGAGCTTCAAAACATTGAATGAAATAAATGCTGTATGATGAAATGGATCAGAGAACATTATCATGGCATAAATGACGTCTGAATGACACATGTAATGGTCACAAATATATAAACACTATGTTAGACACGTCAACTACCGACAATAAGTATGGGAACACCCAAATATCAAAGTATAACAAAGTAAATTTAAAGTGGCAGGGTCGGTTTATTACAAGGGTACATAAAACATTATTTGTTCTTAAAATGTAATGGATTTATGGGCAGATATCATTTACTGCAATGACAGTACAAGCAGCGGAAGAGGATAGGGGTCAAAACTGAAAGTCACAGTATCAATAGTGGGTGTGTCCTCCACGTTGATTGATGCATTCTGTACATCTGCGCCTCATGGACCTGACAAGGGTCGGAGGGTAGCTTGGGGAATCAACTGCCATTCCATCTGGAGCCACTGTACAAGAACCTGAAGAGTCGGTGCCATTCCATGATTGTCTCTAGCACGTCGTTCAAGAATGTCCCATAGATGTTCAATTGGAGCCAGATCCGGTGAATAAGCTGGCCACTGCATCACATTCACATTACTTTGTTGCAAGAAGTCTCTAACGACTCGAGCTCGATGTGGTCTGCATTGTCATCTTGCAGCTGTGCTCCGGCACCAATGGTGTTCAAAGCTGGAAGAACCAGAGGACGCAGAATCTCATCCCGGTACCTCAATCCAGTCAAATTGCCCTGTACATGGTACAGAGGAGTACGGCGATGTAAGCTGAAGCCTCCCCAAACCATCACAGAGCCACCACCAAATCTGTTCCTCTCCCTCACAGTAGCATCGTGGTAACGTTCTCCATGCCTCCTGTAAACCCTAATCCTTCCATCGTTGTGCTCAAGACAGAATCGTGACTCGTCAGTGAAGAGTACCCCGGATCACTGTTGCTGATTCCATCTCAAATGTGCTCTGGCCCAGGCCAGTCTTGCAGCTCTATGATGTGGGCGCAGATGAGGACGTACCGCTGGACGACGTGACCGTACATTAGCAGCTCTGAGACGGTTCCTGATGGTTGAGATGCTGACGTTTGTGTTGGTTGCATGTCTGAGCTGCAGCCGTAGAGCACTGGCAGTTGTGAAGCGGTTCCTAAGGGCGTGGAGTACAACATATCGATCGTCTGCCCTTGTCGTTTTTTCGTGGCCTTCCTGACCGAGCTCTGTCTTGTACTCGGCCGGTGGTTTGGAACCGTTCCCTCAGCCTATGAATGACGGAAGGGGACACCTGAAGACGACGACCAACGCTTCTTAAGGATTCACCATCCTCTAGCCATGCAATGGCCCTGCTTCTGTTGTTGTCGTTTAATGGTCTACGCTGAGGCATGTTGGGGTAATTGTGAGGCTTCAACACTGTCTGCAGCTTCTTTTAAGGAAAAGTTGCCACAACATGCATGGGAAGTCTGTCTTTCACGTGCACTAGGTTGTTGTGTTTGGGCGTTTGAATCAGACACAGTGCAGGTGTGTTTTGACACCTTCGTTTTTTGCTGTTTTGAACACTTTTTAATTTCATCAAAACTTCACGAATATTGAAGCAATTGCTTCAACTGTTCTTTTAACATGTCTTTTAAGTGTCCACTAAGCACATGTCACAGATACATTTCACTTTTATGAATTAATGAAGCCACCGCTGTCAGGTTTGTGCATGGCGATCAAATTTGAGGGTGTTCCCAAACTTTTTGTTTGTAGTATATATCTAATACGTAAAAATTCAGTAGTAAATTTTCTTAGTACCTGAAATATAAAACACGAATTTGGGATGAGATGTTTTAATCTGAGATCAATCTATTAGGTAGCAGTTTACTAAAGTAGAACTTTAATCAACTTCAAAAGATTGATCATTCGCAAAGTGAAGCAGATTTCACTTATACTGCAGTAAACAGTATGGGGATACACACGAAACATACCACTTACGTGATAACAATTCCCTGTTTATTGCATAGAGCTACAACGTTCAGGATAAACAAGCTGATTGAATGTTGATTGATTCCATCTCTTGGACAATGGAGCTGATTTCGACTTGTTGATCTTACTCTCCTGTTGGCCCCAACGATGTGCTACTTGCTGAATTACCTGTTGTTAATTTGCTGCTTGTCACCATGCATATATACTTCTATTCACCTGGTTGTAGTAACATTTATCTTGATAACGGCGTGAGAATATACATGGAAACTCCACTTTATCGACCTTTGGTCCAAACGGTTGAAATAAAAGAAATGTTGATGCCCGTCTGTTAGCAAATTAACATTGGATGATAGAGACAATGATAGGTCTACGTGTTGATAGAAGAGGATATTCCGGATTATGCAAATGAGAGCACACCTAATGAGAAAACGAGCCAAAAATATGTATAAAGATAGTGTTTTATTTCAGTCTCATTTCACTTAGCATATATACATTGAAATATAAAACACATAAAAAACATAGAAGGCGTAAGCCACGAGTGGTAACGGGAGACTATATGGACATATTTTACTTAATCATGTTACAACATGCTACATTTTACATGAATTATAAATAGTTATATTACATCATATTATGAAATGTTTCAAAATATTACAAAATTTTAAATATACATACACGTTTATAAGTACATTATAAATATATTAAAGATGAGAAAGAAGAGACGCTGAATCAGCAAACTGTCTAACAGTTAAAATTCCATTTTGAAACTGGTGTCTCAGTTCTAGAAGACGACGTTCCAGGTATCGGTATTTCTTCTTCGTGGGTTGTCTTTGGCCTTCGGCATATTGCACCAATGAGGTGTAGGAATGAACTTCTGTTCAAGTTGAGCATTAGCCATTTCGAAGTCGAATGTACACTTTCATGCTTCTTCTCATTATATATCCCCATGTAATTAGAGGGGAACTGATCCAGAGCGATTAATGTTTCTCGCCAACAGTCTAATTTCCAAACCAAACTGCAAGCTTTACGGTATCTGCTCCCTCGACCGTGACGGACACAGGGACTGGGCTTCTGGCCACCTTGACAAAATTTCTTCAACCCAAACAGCGGGACATTAGGAAGGGTGGATGCTCATCAGATGCTGTTATTTGAGAATACCCCCGGCAGTTCCTGTCTGATTGCAATAAAGTATACCAGCAGTGTATGCTTTTCGGATTTTCTAATGCATAGATGGCATAGTGACTGATCCAATTTGATCTTATTTCTGTGTTTTTTTACCTCGATATTTAATCATGCCACGTAAACATATGATGTCTATTACATATTATATTTATGACAAATGAAAATTTACTTAGGTATCTGCAATTTTAACTTCAGTACACATCAAATGCTTATATGTATTTATTATGCAACAATGAAGTTCCGTTCGTATCCTCCAAACAGTGTCGGCCCATAAGTTTTTTCAGGGGTCAATTAATATTGCATGCAATTCAGCGATTACTACCCCCTTTGCTGTAACCAGTATTTGGTGGTATAAACCTACACATGTTATATGTTCACCACTGCAATTTCGACTAGTCAAGTCGATAATCCTTTCGTTAATCCCTTAACCAATCATTACTAAAACAACACCAAACATCAAAGACTACCGCCAGTCGCTTTAACGCCCCCATGAAACATTCATGCCGCCCCCGTGCCGCTATTAGCCCATGCAGAACAATCATTTACCATCACCCACCAGTTATCTCCCCTTGCGGATATTTCCAAAATTGGAAATGTCTTGGAAACATCATCTTTCCAAGACATTTCCAAGCTTGTAACTGTGGATTTTTTTTCCAGTTTGAATTTATAACTTGTATGATGGTAAAACCACTCAGATTATCCGACAGAGGTTCCCATTTCGCATTTCTTGTGTAAATACTCAGCATTATGAATTAAGGTCTGATGTGCCAAATGTATTACATTTTATGTAATATGCTCATGGAAGTGCAGCAAGACGAATTATCAGCTGAGATACAAAACAAACATTGATCAAAGGATTAACCGATAACACGCTGGTTGATTAATTACTTTCTTGCACAGCGGATTTGTCAAAAGGTAGTGTTTTTGTATGTAGATTTACTAATCTATACTGATTACACCCTGTCGTAAAGTACCTGTGTAAAAACAACATCTTTCCTTTAATGTATTAACCGCCAGTAAGTTGATGGGGGAGTTCCTCTTTTGCTAGTCGGGCATGTTGTTTATTTAAAGGTCACATGCAACGTAAAACACAACTTTGCAGATTCTGATACCTTTCGGTATGGACTTACCGAAACAAATCGTCAAAAATGCAAATTCAACTTATAAAGTTGAAAAATAACGCGATGAAAAAACCCGCGCGAAATCGGAGTTCAAACGATCCCATAAGTTTCCCCCAGCGCTTTTGGGAAAAGTGGTTTCAACAGATGGACTGTGAAATAGGTTAGCGCAGCTTGGAAGCGGGTTGTCCGGTGAATACTCGGTGAAGGCTTTGGTGTGAGCTATATTTCTAATGTGTTGTTGATATTTCACAGGTGCGAGCATTTTATATGTTATGACAGTAGATTACTGATATAACTGTTTATATAATTTCATTTGTCTATTTCACCACACGTTCTTCTTACCGAGTCACTTTCTCAGTTTGATACTTAAAAGCAATGTGATTATTTAGCAAAAATGTCTAACTGTGATATAGATATGTCGTTGTCACAGACACAACTCAAAGTCTGTTTTATTGACACCTATGTGTCTGCCTGCCTGTCTGCTAATGACAATGTTCAATACACAACTTCGATCACTGACCACATGCAAATTGAACTTAACACCAATCAGGCTACACACCATAAGCAAAAAGCATCGATTTATGGCCCACACGCTCGGTCTCTGTCACATTATGTAATTACACAGACAGGCAGGTGATACTTGTACACATGACATGTTATGATGTCTGTTGATTGCAAAATGTTATACACAAGAAAGGAGCATGTTTTAACAAAACCTAACATCTATCTATATATACACACACGAGACGTGAGGCATCTGCAAATGAACCAGCCGTTACACTTGAGTGCACACCCACCCGCTCTGACTGGGTTCGGTATCCCGGCTGCTTCGTTTCTTGGGAAGTAAACCCAAGTACAAAATATTGCACTTTTGATTTGCGATTGTACGCTTATAATTTTGTTTATATCTGTTTTCATAATCAGCAATGTATATTATATGTCATGAATAAGTGATAATTGTGTTTTAATTATGTTTGATTTTTTGATTGCATATGACCTTTAAGGCGCAAGAGGATCACCAGACCATGTTAATTAGCAAGACAATGGTACGGGCGGGTGGGGATTGTGGGGGAGGAGATGACCAAGAAAAACACAAGTGGATTGATTGCTCATTATTGGCTAATTAAATTACCTTTTTAAAGAAAGTTTCGCGAAGTTTCGATCTCAAACCTGGGATAACTAGCTGCACCAATTAAGGATAGTTATGTACCAGTAAATGCAATCACCCGAGAGAAGTACAGAACAAGTAACATTCTTGAACACTAATATCACAATCAACTGAGGGAAAAGGATGCGAGAAGCAGCATTATCCGTTGAGATGTATGAATGCAATATTTAAAAAAGGATACGTCATGAGCAGGATGGGAGAAGTAGCTTTACCAATTACTTGCAAAGTATATATGCCCACATATACATCACATTTCCTTATCGTATTTCATCATGGCTGAGAAAGGTACAAAGTTAGATGGTAGGAGAGCAGATGGAGAATCGTTGCTGGATGGATATAGGTATCTGAGATGAACTGCCAACAGGAATGGTACCATTATATGGAGATGTCAGTGCCTGAAAACAGCCTCAGTCACTACAACAGCAGATGGGACTGTTGTCAGAAGAGGGGACAAACAGCATACACATCCAGACCAAAGCTCTATTGGTTCCTATATCCTTACCAGTAATGTATAAAAACGGGCACGAGAAGAGCTGACAAGGGTACCAAAGTTCATTGTCAAAATTGGGACAACTGGCGAGATAAATTACAGAAGTGAGAAATTTCACTGTCAAATTTGAGGCTGTCAAAATCGGGACTAAACCTATGTGGATATTGATGGATACATTACTCGAACAAGGTAATAACCTGCCATTGTTGCAGACTAAACTGTTTTATTTCTAATATTTGCATTTTGTTTTTATTCATTTGTGGTAGCAATCAACAGAATAATTTGTTTTGCCGTGTAGCGTAATGCAACAGACAACATACACTAGGTCATACCTAGGGCGTGTGGGAAATATGATTCATGTTGGCATTCTATAATATGTCTAGATATTACTGACATGTTATAAATACGCTATAAGTATAAGTAGATCGTATGCTTTTTATTAAGTTTCAAAATGCACACAAATATGGCAATAAAATAATTAGGATTATAAGACAAAATATAAAGACATACATTGACTTCCTTATTTTTCAGTCATGATGTTTTACCACTGGCAGATGATTAAACTTCAAACTGTTTTCATTTGTTATAATAAAAATGAAGATGGAAATATTATCGAGTAAAAAAGATTTCATTTTGTTGATCAATCTATACCTATACGATCAATTGCGCAGGCGGGTGGCGCAGCAAAGGTCACGAACCCATTGAAAATACTGGGATATCATCCGGGTGCTCAGGGGAGAAAAACAATAACAAAAGCAACAACCAGTGCGCGGAAATTGCTCTGGATCAGTGCCTTGCTAAATGTGTTCATCATATGATTGTTTTTATCATGTTTTTACACCGTCGACTTCCGTGTGCGATGTGTTCACTTCCATCAACCACCAGCTTATAATAACACGTCACATGAGATTAGCCATGTGCTAAAATAACACACAAACTTCAAAGCCTACCCCTTGTCAACGTCCTGATTCTTATAAAAATTGAAAGGTCGGCTTCCTGAGTCGACATCTCAAACTATTTTCATGTGAGTGGTAATAATTCCTGAGCATTAGAGAACAGATTGGCTTGTTTGGAATTTAATGCTTTTCATTAACTAGAATCTCATAAACTATTTGTCTCTGGAATCATCTGTGATATAGAGATATGAACTTATGAAGTGATTTCTCTAGAAATTATTTAACGTTATCTAAAATTAAACATTTAGTCACCTTTTATTGTATATGACCAAATTAATAGTTACACTATAAAGATTTTAAGAAGGAATTCATTTGGGTTCTTTTGCCTCAGTCCGCCCGTGTGTGGACAATATAATAATTATCTATTATCAAGTTCATGATATTTCGTGAATACACCAACTGCATAACACCGTCTCTGACCACAAACCCAAATGGGTTGTTCTCTATTCGCCTACAGTCTTAAAACAACAGTATTGACTGTTGATTTCGCAATGATAAACCACCCAAACGGTCCATCCCTTGTGACAGGTTAGAGGGTACCATTAAAGAATGTATTCTACTACAATAAACCTATTATTCCCTGGCAAGGGTTCACTTTTATGACATGTAATAAACCCTGTCCAGTTAGTCAGTGGGTCCGGTAAACTTTTATGTAATCAATGATGTAACGTAGGTCTATGTAATTTATGTTTATGCAAACCGTGACAGGTCAAAACTATTTGCGCTTCTGTGGATAATAAGTAAAACATACACTTAAAACGGTATTTTGGAAAATGCTAGCCATATCAGGGCAAATATGACAGTCAATATCAATTTTTAACACCTAGAACAACAAGGATGCAGACGAGTGAAGTTATACCAGGGATAATCTACAACGTCTTATAGTCTCCCTGGTTATACTATATAGAATTGGTTCTTAGTTGATCGCATAGGAGGACGAATACACTCCTAGAAGGACGAATACACAGTTTATACACTCACGGGGATCCTTGGGAAAAGGAGAAACTGAAAGAAGTAGTGGTAAAATCCTTCCTAAATTTCCAAAAATTTCCAAGCCTTGGAAACATCATGTTTCCAATTTTGGAAATTTTTGGAAATATGATATTTCCAAATTGGAAATTTTTGGAAATCACCATTTTTTTTCTTGTGTGACAGAAAAGGGACCCTGGTCTTCTGCTACTGCTGCTAATGATGATCTTAATCGATTTCTAAGAACCTTCTCAGGGCATCGAGCTCCAGCAAGATAGGCAGCAAGCTGACTTCTTCTGGACATTGTCCCTTCTCTGATCAGTCCTTCACGTCTTCCGGTCACCTTGTATCTGTACCGCCTAGTAAGATTTCCACTCATCATGTTTCTAGAAACAAAAAATAGCAAAACTGTATTAGTATTTATTTACTTACATGTGTCCTGTTTATGATGACAAAATATTTTTTTGTGTAAAAGGTTTTGTTTCTGTCATACACATTTTAGTTTCTGTCAAACACATTTCAGTTTCTGTCATACACATTTTAGTTTCTGTCATACACATTTCAGTTTCTGTCATACACATTTTAATTCCTGTCATGCAAGTTTTTTGTTTCTCTCATACAAGTTTTTATTTCTGTCATAGATGATCAAGTTTTATCATACAAGCTAATAACTAGAATGTTAAAAAAAAAAAAAATGAACATTGAAATACCTGTTGTTGTTTTTTTGTCAGAGGTGGTTTGGAGTGTTTTTTTTCCCCACATGTTCAGCAACACCGGAGTGCTCATTGTCATGTTTGCTAGACACTTAGTGCACCAATGAGGGAGAGATCTTAGAAATCTTTCTTTCAACCTCCCCCCCCCCCAAAAAAAAACAAAACAAAAAAAAACGCGTTACAAAGTTCTAAATAGGATTAAATCCATAGGGTCGAGATTCAATGCCATCTGCCAACAGGTATCGCTTATCATCTTGAGGCGTTAAAGCCAATTTGGTCACTTTGTCCGTGTAGAGGGTGTTGTGAATGGATCCAATCTGATGATAAGTGGCCATGTTTTGTTTGTGTTTGAAAAGACAGTCTTTGAACATGTGGTGATGAAGATGTTTCTTTCTGAATGTTTCTTGCACCCCTTTGGCGGTGCTCTTCTCGACCCTTTCACCTGAAGTTTTATCAAAAATGAAACTATAGTTTTTGGGTCGAAGTCCGACAAACTCTCTGATAGTCTGACCACCCACTTCATCTTTCATCAGACCAATGACTTTGTGTCTTTCCATGGAATGAAGTGGGTGGTCTTCGGGATAGTTGGAGGTATCAAAGAGGTGGAGGTTAGCTAACATAAAGTCTTGAGGATCGCGGAGAGGAGTACCCACTGGGGACCAGATTTGAAAAAACAAACTGTCTGTGTCTGTCATCAAGACCCTGACATGACCACTTGCATATTCCTTTAACATCACATTATAATGGAAATCGTACAGAAGTCTCTAAGCATGTTCCAAAATGGTGAAGCCCATGGCGACAGGTTGGTTCAAAGTGACCGACACTTTCTCCATGCTCACAACAACCAAATTTTCCGAAAAAACATTCATGCTTTTGAAATTAGGCTTTGCCGAAAACCTTCTTAGTCTTTCTTCAGTGATGATTAACTCAATTTGCTTGTAATTTCTGACATTTTGTAACTGTTTTCCATACACGGCATTGGAAAGCAACTTGAAAAAATCTTTCGAAAAAGCGTCTGTTGCCTCTTTGCGCTTTTGGGTGTTGAAGTCAATGTAGGGTTTCATCCATTTTGACTGAGTAAATTTCAAAATCTTGTGAACTTTCTGCAGCTTCAAACCCAACCGCAAATATTGTTGAAAAGTGCAAAAATAAATGACGTAATTCTCTTTGTCTTTGGACCCGTGAAGATCCGGGGTAGAATAGGTCTTCAGCAACCCATGTGCTTGCCATAACAAGGCGACTATCTTGTCGTAAGAGGCGACTAACGGGATCGGGTGGTCAGTTTCGCTGACTTGGTTGACAAATGTCATCGGTTCCCAATTGCGCAGATCGATGCTCATGCTGTTGATCACTGGATTGTCTGGTCCAGACTCGATTATTTACAGACCGCCGCCATATAGCTGGAATATTGCTGAGTAAAACTTAACTCACTCAATCACCCACTCACTCTTTGTCTTTGAGGGTGGAAAACAGTTTGGTGCCCGTGGGTGGTTTCCTCTCATGCTTCTTCCCCAACAGATTTAATTTTGCGAGCAGATTGCGCTGATAGGGGGACAAGTCTTCAAAGGGAATGCTTTCTTTGGTGGGAGTGAGGGGCAAGGATTGATGGACAGAGTTGAAGATGACGTGGGTATTCTAAATCACACTCTAAAACGTAACCCACATCACCATCGGGGTCCAGTTGCAACCAGTCGATGGCGTCTATTTCCGTTTCATCTACCCATTCAAAATCACCTTGGGGTAAAGGACAACTCATGGCTGCTCCGTATAAATTGTTAATATCATAATACATTAGGTGAGATTTAGGCTTGGATGGATCATAATCGGACATGCATTTGTTGTTGGCGTGGGCATGACGATGATTAATACTAGCCACTCCCCCTCTCACTGCATCAGAGACAAAGTTGTACATGTCTGGATCAGTCATGAGATCAAGGGTCACGCCTGTCATCAAGAGACACGCGTCCATGGCCATCCCCGGGAGAGTAAAGTACTGACATGGATCGAGCTTGTAATAGCTTAGACACATGTTGCGAAATGCTTCGAACACATCGGTCAAAATCAAAGTGTCCACAGCAACGTACAATTCCATGAATTCTCTCACCGATGTAATTTTGAAAGTGTCCCAAATATGACGAGCAAGGCTATACTCTTCTTCGGAATTTGTGTCCTCCGACAGAGAAGAATAAAAGTCATCATGACTCGGAAGTTCCGTGTGGTTTAATTTTTCAAAACTGTCCACGTATTCATAGAAATAGGGTAATTTCCGAGTCAACAAATCCACATGTTTGGGATAGTTTTTCCTCATATAGAGAAATTTTCTTGACCTTTGCTTCTCAAATTGTTTGCCAATGTTTGGAAGCTGGTGTTCAAAAATTTGAAGCTATCCAAAAAACCCAAGGTGATCAATTTGAAACATGATGAAGTGTTCAGAATTTTGACCTATGCAGGTCAATTTGCGATTGGGAAATAACTCAGCCGCTTGAAGAATCAAATGGTTGTCATAACGCGAGGCATTGTGACAAATGACATTTACAAATGTGGATTCCACGTAATTGACGTTGCAATAATTGTGACACAGACCCCTGACTCGACCTGTCAAATGATCGTGATCGATGTGTCTCTCATTGAACTGCACTTTTTCTCCGCAAAGTTAACAATGGGTCTCCAAATCTAAAGCCGACTTTTCCTCCTGTGTCAATTTCATAGGAACTGGGTTGTTTAATATGTCCATGATGTGATCATCCCTGTTCCATAAAATGTTGAGCAGCCTGTTCACCACTGTAGGTTCTTAATGGAAAAGTGTACAAGTCAGGTTCTCTGCACACGATTTGATAATTGTAACCACAGGGAAGGTGCTCTTGCACATGACGACTTCCCCCTGACGTCACATTATGTTCTACAGGAGCCAAGAAGGACTCGAAATCTGCATAGATCACAAAGGGCACTTTATTCGTTTTGCTATACTGACCAAATCCAAATTTTCGATATGCTTGGTTTGGCTCAGGCATTTTAATTCGTTGAGCTTTGTGATGACAGTACGGAAAATGCTTTACCAAAGCGTCTTCAGAAGAAAACGTCCACAAACATTTTCGACAAATGAATTTGGTGTTAAGATCGCCAGCTTTTCTTACCAAACCTGGCAAACTTGTGATCAGAACATAATGTGACAGTGGGGGTTCGCCTTGCTCCTCTACTTCTTGAGTTAACAGAAGGAGGTCGATGTGACGATCCTTAGGGTACGTCAGAATTTACTGAACTGACTCGTAAAGGAAAGACGTGCTGTTGTTGATTCTCGTCTTCATCACAACCATAGACATTGATACTTACATTGTTTGTTTTTTCAAATTTTGAAATGTGATTGAGGCTCATGGGAAATGAACACCCTTTCAAATCTAACTCATGCATTTTACCCTTATAGTGACTCACTTGTTGTCTGACTAGATGGGGTTGAACGGGAAACAAGTGAGCCAAAACGCAATAGACAAAGCACATGTCATCGCCCATGTTCTTGATGTTTAGCAGAGAGCGCTTTTTCTCCAAGGAAGGGGGGGGGAGATACGAACTTCCACGAAAAGGTTGAAATTTGACCACGGATAATGTAACGCTCAACACAGTTTCGAAATTTAAGTTTGAACTTTTGCCTTCATAATTGTCCATCAGTTGCATTATTGTATTCATGGCTTCAGTGTACAACACATCCAAATCATCAGCTTGTGTTGCCTGAGACATTTTTGTTCTAAAGTAGGGCTCAGAATACGAAGTATGGCCATCTGCGTTGGTTTTGCTGAATTTAAATTGAGTACAAAGTGCCCATTTGATGGATCGTTTTGCTTCAATTTCTGTTTTCAAATGTTCTACGATTTCAGACTGAATTTTCACAAAATAATAGAAGGGGTCGTTTCCTTCTTGGCCCTGTGGCAGAAAATTAAATTCCATCGCAGTCCCGTTCAATGCTTGTCTAGAGCACGATTGTTGATTATCACCATTAACTTTCCTATGTTTAGCTGCCCCTCCACCACTTTGTTGATGGTTTGAATGTGACTGTCTTGTGTGTTTGTTGAGAGCTTTTAGCGTGGGGAAGGTTTCTGAACATGCATGACAAGTAAAGGATTGACAAGGAGATGCATTTGGTGTATTGTCTTGGCGATGGGTTCACTTGTGTCTTAGCAAATTATCTCTACATGTAAATGATGACTGACAAAGGTCGCAGTCATAATTTTGTGAAAAAGGTCCGCAGTTTCTCTGGTGTCTAACCAGTGAGCGTTTCAAATCATAGCTTTTTTGACAAAACTCACATGTATACACTGGTTTTGTAAATGGATTAGTCATTTTAAAAAAAATAATTTTTTTTTTACAGAAAGTCTAGCAAACAATGTCAGTGGAACAGTTTTTTTTCTGAAAACGAACAAAGAAACAAGATAGAATTCTTTCAAGGTCAAACAAAATGTTCATAAACACAGAAAATGCACATGTTTGAAGTTACAATAGTTACAATGTCTGACTTTTTTTTGTTATAATATACTCTGCAAAAAAAGAAACGCACAGGTGATAATGAAATTTAAAATTAACTTTATTTTATTTCTATGCAAACAAAACCCGGTTACTTTAACCAAACATAATGTATACTTGTTCATATCCATTAAGTATCGCTCAAACACACCATTTCATGAAATATTGTTGTTTGATGATGGTTTTTGAAAATATCATGAAATGTTCACGTGTAAATGACACTTCGAACGATATGCACGTGAAAGTTGCTTCACCTATGCACCAGTGTGTAGGGTATATGAGGAAGGCAGTTTAACGTGTTCAATTCACTTTCAACGCCAGTTTACTGACGAATTCAACATGCCACGACTTAGCGAAGCTGACTGGAACATCGCCATCGGACGTCTTGAGGCTGGCGAATCTCAGTCATCAGTTGCAAGACACTTCAACGTGCATCACACAACAATTTCCCCGTTTATGGAGGCGCTACAATCAACTGGGCTCGACCCGCGACCGACCTCGGAGTGGTAGACCACGGGTAACCAATGCTGCACAGGACCGCTACATCCGGGTGTTCCATTTACGTAACCGGGCCGTCCCAGCAACACAAACAGCAGAGAACGTCCCAGGTCTTCGCCGCGTCTCCGCCCAGACCATCAGAAATCGCCTCAGACAGCACGGGATACGCCCTCGACGACCTCACGTAGGATGCACACTACGACCTCATCATCGCCTGGCACGTGTTCGATGGTGCAGGAACGTCCAGAGATGGAATTGGAGACATTGGCAGCGAATTTGGTTCAGCGACGAATCTCGTTTCCAACTTCAAAGACACGATGGTAGGACGAGGGTCTATAGACGGAGAAACGAACGTTACGCCCGTAATTGTGTAGTTGAAGCGGACAGATTTGGAGGGGAAGTGTGATGGTATGGGGCCATTTCTTACAACGGGAGAAGTGACTTGGTGCACGTCCGTGGTAACCTGACTGCAATTCGTTACAGGGATGAAATTCTGCAACGTCATCTTTACCTGTCATCAACCCTCAACGTCACGTTTTCCAACAGGACAACGCCAGACCGCACGTGGCTCGCATCACGATGGACTACCTGACGAATCAGAACATCACAGTTCTTCCCTGGCCTTCAAAATCCCCCGATTTGAACCCAATAGAGCATTTGTGGGACCAGCTTGGGAAACGCGTTCTACGTCGTCAGCCTCAACCCCAAACGTTGCAACAACTGTCTCAAGCCTTGCAGGAGGAATGGAGGAGGATCCCCCAAGCACGGATTCAAAGACTGATCATGTCCATGGACAGGAGGTGCCAAGCTGTGTTGCAAGCTCGAGGTGGTCACAACAGGTACTGACCTCCACGCCATCTGTACGCCCGGTGCAATGGTTTAGAAAAATGATAGCTGCATGTTGTAAAGCTGACTCTTGACAACATCCATGTGAAATTTCACGTTCGTGCGATCATTAGTTAAAGTTTTATTTGGAAACAAAATAAATTGTTTACATTCCTGAGTTTTCACCTGTGCGTTTCTTTTTTTGCAGAGTATATATTATTCTGTTGAAATGACTGCATAATCCTATCTGCTATCTCATCATGTTGTGATCTCCTGTAGGCTTCTATCATGTGCTGGAAATTGCTGTGTCTGATGAGAAAGCACATCAAGTCTCGATTGGTTTCAATCCTACCAATTCCCATTTCAAACAAAACATCGAGTAAATATGAGGTTTCCAAATGTTGAACAATATAAGTCCAGTTCGAATGAAGTGCAGTACGTTCTAAGGGATTCATTTTCCTCTATTATTTCAAAGGAATCAATGTGGTCTAGCAAACAATGTAGATGTGAAGAGAAATATTCTGAAATATAGTGGAAAAATTTATTAAGTAACGTTTGGGGTTTTTTTTAACTTGAAAGTGATGTTCATTCAAGGAAAGTAACACTGGTATCTGTGAATAATATCAATGAATTTAAAAATTATTTAATCATAAACTTTAAAAAGAACTCTTACCTTTCCTCAAAGAATATTGCCAGTCCAACTTGAAAATGTTAAAACTCCTGAGGCACCACCTTTGCGTAGGGAACGATAGGAAGAAACTTGAAAGGCACAGATATAACTGATGTATGAGCCAAGTCAGATCAGAGTGAGGGTGCGACCACAAGACCGTCATTTTTATAGTGGTAAAAAAACCGTAGTATTTTAACTGAATATACAGAGCTGTTGATGGTGAGGTACCCTCCCAGCCTCAAGACACGAAACGAAGTGGTATCACATCTCCCCTCCCCGCTCTCGCCCGTCCTCCCCTCCCCCATCCCCCCATCTTTTATACACATGTGTTTTGAAATTGGACGAGGCCCAGCACAGCGCTTGCCACGCGTTTTCGCGTAGTAGCATATACCCTTATATGGAAAACGTACTACTACTACAACTGTGCCTTCGGGTAAAAAGATGGTTCTAATTTTTTTTAGATGGATTGAATGCAGTATTATGTGTCATCGCGTGTGGGAAACTTGTGAACATACTCCGATTCACAGGCTATGGAATGTCATTTTCTTATTTTTGTTTTAACCGTTGGAACACGACAGAGCAACAGCTGGCATTCCATTGCATGTGACTCATGGAATCTAGCCCACGAGAAAAATCGCGGAAACGTAGTAGGACTTCCATATACGGGCATTCGTTACTATGCACCGATTCTGCTTCCTCAAGGCTCTGTTAATGAATTGCATTGGTGCAGCATGATTACAGAATGCCCTTTGACCTTTCTGACCAGTGATACCGTGCACACCTCTGTGGGTTCAGTTCATGAGTTGGAAACAGTCCCCTGCGAGACAAATCGCGGAAACGTAGTAGGACTTCCGTATATGGGCATTGGTTACTATGCACCGATTCTGCTTCCTCAAGGCTCTGTTAATGAATTGCATTGGTGCAGCATGATTACAGAATGCCCTTTGACCTTTCTGACCAGTGATACCGTGCACACCTCTGAGGGTTCAGTTCATGAGTTGGAACACGACAGATCAACAGCTGGCATTCCAATTGAGTGTGACTCATGGAATCTAGCCCGCGAAAATCGCGGAAACGTAGTAGGACTTCCATATACGGGCATTCGTTACTATGCACCAATTCAGCTTCGTTAGGGCTCAGTTAATGAATCGCATTGGTGCAACGTGATTCTAGAATGCCCTTTGACCTTTCTGACCTGTGATATCGTGCACACCTGTGAGGGTTCATGACCTATGCCTATGAAGTTGCCCTTGATGATGTCATCGTTCACGTGACTCCATGTATCGTATTAACCGGAAGTCTGATGACGTCAGACTTCCGGTCACGTGACCTGCACCTCCTCAATGAGACGCTGAACTTATTATATTTACCCTACTTATGCGGATAAAGACTTGTCAGTTAAGTTGTTTTGTGATTCTAATATCTGTGAGATCGATGTTAATGTGACACATCGTATGCTTACTGACAATTATTTTGAATATGAACAGGGCACAGCAGAAATCATTGTTAAGGGTCGTTTAAAAGCTAACTTGAACTTTTGGTGTGATATTGGTACCTCAGATTACATCCTTGATATAATCGGTAATGGCTACAAAATTCCTTTTATTTCCAGACCTCCGAGTATGCATTTGTGCAATAACAGTTCAGCGTTAAAGCATGTGGAGTTTGTGAATGGCGCCATATCTGATTTAAAGAACAAGCATTTGATATCGGAGTGCGAGTTTCCTCCATACGTTGTTAATCCATTGTCTGTGGCCATTCAGTCATCTGGTAAAAAACGTTTGATCTTAGATTTATCTAGAGTTAACAATTATGTTTAAAAGAAGAGTGTCAAGTATGAAGATTGGAAAGTGACTTGTGAGTACATAAACATGAATGACTGGCTTATCAAATTCGATATCCACTCGGCCTATCACCATATCGATATTTGTCATCATCACACAGATTATCTCGGTTTTTCATGGAGTGATTCGACAGGGGAGAATCGCTATTATAAGTTCTTGGTTATGCCATTTGGGCTTACATCTGCTCCATATGTATTCACTAAAGTTATGCGTCAACTTGTTAAGAAATGGCGGTATGAGGGCAAGAAAATAGTAACATTTTTAGACGACGGTATTTTATCTGCTTCCTCTCCTGATAACGCTAATTCTACAGGTGAATGGGTGAAAGAAGATTTGATCTAGTCAGGCTTTGTCACTAAAGTTGAATAGTCGTTATGGTCGCCCTCCCGGTCCTTGAGTGGTTAGGATTCCATATTAACACTGTTTCCATGGTATTGTCTATCCCACAGAGAAAGAGGGATAAGTTAATTTCAGACATTCAGTATCTACTTACGCATAAGCATAGATATCAGAGTGTTAGGTCACTGGTCTCAGTCGTTGGGCAGGTAGTATCAATGAAGATGGTGACAGGCCCAATTGCTCAACTTATGACTAGATCGCTCAGTATGGATATCATATCTGTGTCATCTTGGAACAGCAAAGTGAAGCTATCCTCTCAAAGTGTTTATCAATTGACATTTTGGTTGACGCATATTAATGCTTACTCAAGTACTGTGCTACAGACAAAATCTATTGCAACGCGAGGTGTGTACAGTGATGCGAGTGGCTCTGGTTTTGGTGGCTATTGTGTGCAGTTTGGTCAAGCTATATCTCATGGTCAGTGGTCAGATGACGAAGCTAAGTCAAGTTCTACTTGGGAGAGAACTTCGAGCAGTGCACTTTGTGTTGAAAAGCTTTATTCCCAGCCTGTCTTCACACAAAGTTATGTGGAAAAAAGGAGCATGAAACCTCATCTCCAGGCGGTTGTGCTGGATATCTTCAAACTGTGTTTCTGATTTTACTTATGCAGTGGATACCTCGTTCTGATAACGAGACAGCGGATATGCTAAGTTAAATTGTTGACTATGATGACTGGTCCATTCCAAGCTATATTTTCAAGCAGATAGATGCTAAATGGTGACCCCATAGTGTGGACAGATTTGCTTCGTTTTATAATACCAAGCTCCCATGCTTATAATTATGAGTTTATTCCCCAAGTGAAGGATGTGATGTACCTTTCCAGATCTACAAGCCTATGTTGCGTCTAGGGTTAAAGGAGGCCTCTTTGGCGAACGTGATTTGGATTTTGATATGTTAGCATTGTTTGTTGATTTCAGCATTATCTAATTTCACGTTTCTGTTTACAGATTTGTTGTCCAATGCTTATGGAGATGAGTCGGAGAGGTTGCCAAGTGGTGTGAGGAGTTTAGCTGACGAATTACCTGGGTTGTTGTCTCACTGTAGGGCTGATTCTACGGCACGGAAATACCATTATGGTATTGCAGCATGGAAACGGTGGGCCCTTTCTTGTGATATGCCTTATCAATTGCCTATGTCACCATTACATTGCTCAATATATCTTGTATCTGTTGTTCAGAGATGTGATTCGTTCGCCCCAGTGCAAACTGCGTTTTACAGCATTCGTTATGCTCATGTTGTTGTAGGTCTACCTAGTCCTACTGAGAATAGTTTGGTAAGAAACGTGTTAGAGGCGGCTAAAAGAAAGTTAGCCAGGTATGTTTCTAAAAAAGAACCAATTACTATTGATTTGTTAGAAAAATTGTATGACTTTTGTTTTGTTTCACCAACCCTTAGTCGTTTAAGAGTTATATGTATGTGCCTTATAGCTTATGCAGGATTCTTAAAATCAGCTGAGCTTTTGCATATTACAAGAAAAGATGTTGTATTTTATGATACTCACTGTTCGGGAGAGTTCACTCAAACGCATCTCGTTCAGTTAGTGTTTATGGAATTTAAAAACATTCATGGAAACGCATAGACACTGACTGCACGAGATTTGCCTGCGAGTGAACTAGACACGCTCCCAGATTTCATATGTTAGAATTTGAATTCAGTTTCGGTTTTCAACTTCGCTGACACCAGACGTACATTTAGAGTTAGGTTGGAAAGTCAGTCAGTTGTTAGATATTCATAAATTAGATTAGACAATCAGTGGGGTTTAGTTAGTAAAGAAAGTTAGAGGTTAGATATTCAGGGTTAGATTAGTTTAGTATTAGTCGGGTTTTGAACATTAATAGAGTTAGAATTTAGATATTAGGGGTTAGTGAAATTAGTTAAATTCTTAGCAATTCTTCAACGCAAAAGTTTACACATTCAGTTAGTTCTTCACACTTTCGTTCTTTACCCATAAGGGTTATCATATTTAGTTGTTCAGTTCCTCATTAGAAATAATTGTTATCACATTTAGTTCCTCAGTTTTACATTGTAGACAATAAGTGTTATCACGTTTAGTTCATTAGATTAAATTAGCAAATTTACGTTTCCACAAAAAGCGTCAGAACAAAAATGGTAGCAGAGCGTGGTTAGAATTAGTTCAGTTCAGTTTAGTATGATATTAGTCTGTCGTGTGTTGACAGATTGGTACTCATTATTTTGATAGTGAAGTTGTTATTTTGTATTGTGTTTGCTTATTGGTGGTAAGTTAACACATCTTGAGTGGGTTCAATATGTCGTTACCGCAAAGTAAACAGGAAGAAGCATCCCCCATGAATCCTACAGAAAGTGAGTTGAAACTTTTGAAATTAAAAAAGCAAAAAGCAGCTGCATAAACGTCTCTTACAAAAAGTAAAAACAAATTGTTGAGGCTAATAGAAGAAGAGCTGCCCTCTCGAAATGCTGTGAGGGGCATGATAAATCAGGTAAATGTTCTACAGAGTAAAGCTATTACTGTCATCTGTGAACTGTCAATAGCTTATAGTGAGTCTGGTGAGGTTGATCTGTTCAAGAAAACAAAACAAGAATTAGAAGCAGTTGAACGCGAAACTGACGCTGCTATTGAGCAGGCTAATTTGTTTTTAAAACATACACTAGAGACAAGTTCTGTCAGATCTGTCAAGAGTGGCATTTCAAGGTTGTTTCGTTCGGAGGGCAATGCGCATTCACAGTCACAGCATGTTAGTCACAATTTCAGTCCACAGAAACAAGAAAATGAAGTTAAAGTGGGTTCCAATAAAATTGGACAGAATGATGAACAGATGAAACCGGTAGATAGTTCGAATAGGAACAATGCCAGACATAATCATGAACACACTGCAGATTATCGAGAGTCAGCAATCTCTATGCTTCCTGACAGACCACATGTTAGAACAACGCGGCCAAATATTGCTGACGATTTATGGAGACAACTTAAGCGAGTGTCTATCCCTATTTTCTCAGGCAAAGTGTGAATATGAAGGGTGGAAAGCAGCCTTCATGGCCTGTGTCGATAGAGCACCTGCCAGCAATGAATATAAGCTGCTTCAATTGAAACAATACCTATCTGGAGAAGCAGCTCAGCTTATTGCAAAACTAGGGCATAGCGCTGCTGTTTATGACATTGCCTTAGAACGGCTTGAAAGAAAATATGGGGGCAAAAGAAGACAGATTGCCTTAAAGTTAGAGGAAATATCTAACTTCAAACCATTGAGTCCTGGACATGCAAAGGATTTAGACAAATTTGCTGATCTGTTGGACATTGCAGTAGTTAGTTTTCGAGAGGCTGACAAAGTAGAGGAGTTAGGAGCTGGATGTCTCTATGCTCTACTGTTAACAAAGTTAACAGAAAGCATGATTACTCGTTACAAAAGGTGGATTTATGAACAACAGCGACAGGAGTCAGTTGAGACTCTACGAGAATTGACATTGTTAGAGTCCAATTTTCAGACAATAGCAGTTGAAGCAAAGCAGGGCTTTTCAGGAAAATCAACAGTTGGTAAATCCAAACCAGGCACTTTCTTTGGCAATAAAAATCAGGATAAGACATCGAAATGTATTGCATGTGAGGCTACAAATCACAAGATTTGGCAATGTAAACAGTTTAAGGAATTAGATTTAGGAAGTCGATGGGATAAAGCCAGATAATTGAGTCTCTGCTTTCGATGCCTAGGTACAAATCATCGTGGAAGGTTTTGTAGTAGATATGTTGTATGTGGAATTGATGGCTGCAAAGCAGATCACAATCGATTGCTTCATGGCAAGCAAGGGGCGGTGGGGTAGCCTAGGGGTTAAAGCGTTGGCTCGTCACGCCGAAGACCCGGGTTGAATCCCCACATGGGTACAATGTGTCAAGCCCATTTCTGGTGTCCCCCGCCGTGATATTGCTGGAATATTGCTAAAAGCGGCATAAAACCAAACTCAGTCAGTCAGTCAGTCATGGCAAGCAGAGAACAAGTGGTGGTCCACCTGCAGAGACAACCTTTAGCAAACCATACACGCCTCAAGCTATAGGGTCAGAAGCTGGTACCCAAACAACAATGTCTACATTAAAAGACACGTCAAATTATTTCGCGTTGATAACTATTCCTGTTTTTTTTAAAAAAGGAAACTGTTCTTTGACAGTTAACGCATTAGATGATGCTAGCACTCAAACGTACATCAACGAGGATGTTGCTTCAGAGCTTCAGCCAGTAAATGTCCTGAATAATAAAAAGGAATCATTTAGGAGCATGTCGGTTGAATGTGACCTTGAGAGCTTAGATGGGTCTTTCAAGACAAAGGTCAATGCTTTGACTACTCGAAAAGTAACAGGCAATATGAAAGTAGTCGATTGGAGGAAACATGCGCATAGATGGAAACATTTGAGAAATATTCAGTTTCCAAAACATTGTTTTCGTCCAGTTGTTGATATCCTCATAGGAATGGATTGTTTAGATTTGCATTGCTCACAGGAGATGTGTGTGGTGATCCTGGAGAACCTATTGCCAGATTACCACCTTTAGGTTGGACGTGTGTAGGGAATGTATCAACGAATGAAAACAGGACACATTCATCAGAAACCTTCTTTGTCAGGAATGATACGTCTGGTACAGACAATCTTGATGTGCAATTTTGGGAAATGGCAGAAATTCCAAATCCAAAAACTGATATGAGTCACAATGAAAAGATCGCATTTGATATTGTCCAAGATTGACTAGAATATCAGAATGGGAGATACCGAGTTGCAATACCTTGGAAGGACAATAATGATTGTCTAGCAGATAACTATGAGATGGCACTTAATCGCCTTGTGAATTTGGAGAAGAAATTGTCAAAAGATAAGGTTGTTTCTGATGCATATGCTGGAGTCATAAATCAGTATGTTGAGAAAGGCTATATTAGAAAAGTAGATCCAGAAGAAACTTGAAACAGTAAATGGATTATGCCTCACTTCCCAGTTGTGAAACTTGATCGGACAACCACAAAGGTTCGTGTAGTTTTTGATGCCTCTGCTAAGTGTAAGGGGATATCTTTGAATGACTGTATTCATCCAGGTCCAAAACTACAGAATGACCTATTCGAGATTCTTTTGAGGTTCAGACAGTTTCCTGTTGCTATCATCTGTGACATAGCAGAGATGTATCTCCAGATCGAGATCAGTGAAAAGGATCGACCATACTTTAGGTTTCTCTGGAGAGATATTGATCAGGACAAAACACCTGGTGTGTACGAGTTTTCTAGGGTCGTTTTCGGGATGAACTGTTCCCCGTTCCTTGCTCAATCGGTTTCACAGAATCATGCCGAATTGCAAAGAACAACATTTCCTTTAGCTGCACAGACAGTTTTGAAATCAACATACATGGATGATAATATGGATTCCGTTCAAACAAAAGAAAAAGCAATAGAACCATATGAGCAGTTGAATGCAATGTGGTCATCAGCAGGGATGCATGCAAGGAAATGGATATCAAATTCAGCAGATGTACTTGACAATATTCCAGTAGAGGACAGGCTGAAAGAGATCCAAATAGGCATAAGTGAATTACCTTCAGTGAAAGCTCTTGGACTAACATGGAATGCTGAAAAGGATGTTTTTCAGTTTTCATATCAGATCCAGAACAAGAAGTTAACAATTACAAAGAGAAATTTCCTGAAAGAAATGGCAAAAATATTTGATCCTCTTGGTTTGTTGACACCATTTTGCATGAGATCTAAGATCATACTACAAGAAATGTGGATCTCTGGTGTAGATTGGGACGACAATGCTAGTTCACATTTAACTGAACAGGCATTGCAATGGTGCAGTGAGATTGAAGGTCTTGCATCTCTTCAGATTACTAGATGTATGAATTTCCATCCTGACAACACACAGTTACATGTCTTTGTTGATGCGTCTCAGAGTGCATTTGGCACTGTGATCTATGCAGTTACAAAAATACATGATGGCACTACATCGAGTCATCTTGTTGCTTCAAAAACTCACGTGGCACCCATAAAGGCTGTTAGCATTCCTAGAATGGAGCTTATGGCTGCTGTTCTTGGCGTGAGGCTTCTTCTAGCTGTCTGTCAAGCAGTTGAAATGGCACAACACAGAGCGATTCTATGGACAGATAGTTCTAATGTGCTATGCTGGATCAGAAGTCAAAGTCGCTGTTTCAAAACATTCATTGCCAATCGGATAGGTTTCATACAAGAACACACAAATCCTTGTCAGTGGAAGTATGTTCCATCATTAGAAAATGCAGCAGACATACTTACACGAGGTACACATGTTCAATCCTTAGGGTCTAAAGAATGGCTGCAGGGTCCTGATTTCCTTGTATTGGACAATTGGCCAGAGCAATCTGAAAAAACTTGACTTACCTGAAAACCTGGAAAAGAAGAGGTCTCCTTCCAAAGCAGTAACTTCTTTATTTGCAAACCTTAACTGCGAAGATAATTGGATAGTGGAACCATCAAGGTTTTCCAGCTGGAAACGATTATGCAGGATTTATGCATACGTTTATAGATTATTGAGTAACATCAGATCATCAGGTCTGAACAGGAAACAGGGAGTGATAGATTGTGAAGACATTGAAGATGCTGAAATGAAAATTATAGCAAAAACACAGAAAGCTTCTTTTCCTACTGAATACGTAGCTTTGTTGAAAAGCAACATCTTACCTGTTAGTAACCATATCTTAGCCTTGAATCCATTCCTGGATTAACATGGGGTTATCCGATCAGCAGGAAGGCTGAAATATGCTGAAGTACTTTCCTATGATGCAAGATGTCCTGTAATACTTCCTAAAGGATATCATGTTACCAAGCTGATCATCAAGAACTACCATGAGAAGTGTTTATATGGGGGTACCAATGCTACGTTAGCAGCAATCAGTACCAGGTTTTGGATAGTGTCAGCTGGAGAGGAAATTCGAAGATGGGAGAGAGAATGCTCTTGGTGTCGCAGAAGAAGGGCCAAATCCAAAACATCAAATCATGGCCGAACTACCGCCTGTGAGAGTGCAAGCCTCATATCGGGCATTTGAAAAAGTAGGGGTGGATTATGCAGGTCCATGTATTATTCTTCAGGGTCGTGGCAAGAGTAGGCAAAAGACATATCTTTGCCTGTTTACTTGTTTAACATCCAGAGCTGTACACCTTGAGATTGCCTTTGGGTTAGATTCAGATTCCTGTTTGAGAGCATTGTTTCGTATGGCCGACAGACGTGGAATGCCCAAACTGATCATATCAGACAATGGCACAAACTTTGTTGGTGCAATCAAAGAACTGACAGGGTTGATTTCTTGTCTAAAATCAGACGATGTCAAATCCAAACTGGCCAACAAAGGTATCACATGGCGATTCAATCCACCACATGCTTCACATTTTGGTGGAGTTTTTGAAACAATGATAAAAACTGCCAAACGTGCAATTTTTCGCCAGTTTGAGTTCCAGCAGTATTACTGATGAGGAACTTATGAGTGCCTTTACTGGTGCTGAAGCCTTCATCAATTCAAGGCCAATCACTTATCAAAGCGCTCATCCTGAAGACATCGTGCCTCTGACTTCCAATCATTTTATCCATGGACAGATGGGAGGGGAGTATTCACCGGAGTTAGATGCCTTTGATCTCCATCCACGTAAACGTTGGAGGAGGGCCCCGGAACTTCTCAGACACACTTAGCAACGATGGATGAAAGAATGGTTACCATCACTGAATGTTCGCAAACAGTGGTTCACACCAACAAGGGATGTGCAAGTCGACGATGTAGTGATGGTGATCTCCCCAGAAAACCTAAGAAGTTCTTGGCCTTTAGGTCGGATTGTCAGGACTCACCCTGGGAAGGATGGTCCTTGTGAGGGTGGTCGACATTCAGGTTGGTAAGAGCAAAAGACCAGTGACAAAAATCTGTCCCCTTCACTAGGAATAAATCGAAGTGGGTGACAAAATGTGTATATAATCAGTGTAAAGGTGTAAATAGTTACCAAAATGATAGTTCAAACATATTTGGTTCATTTTAGATTGTTAGTTTATTTAGGTTGATAGATCATATCTGTGTCATCTTGGAACAGCAAAGTGAAGCTATCCTCTCAAAGTGTTTATCAATTGACATTTTGGTTGACGCATATTAATGCTTACTCAAGTACTGTGCTACAGACAAAATCTATTGCAATGCAAGTTGTGTACAGTGATGCGAGTGGCTCTGGTTTTGGTGCCTATTGTGTGCAGTTTGGTCAAGCTATATCTCATGGTCAGTGGTCAGATGACGAAGCTAAGTCAAGTTCTACTTGGAGAGAACTTCGAGCAGTGCACTTTGTGTTGAAAAGCTTTATTCCCAGCCTGTCTTCACCCAAAGTTATGTGGAAAAGGAGCATGAAACCTCATCTCCAGGCGGTTGTGCTGGATATCTTCAAACTGTGTTTCTGATTTTACTTATGCAGTGGATACCTCGTTCTGATAACGAGACAGCGGATATGCTAAGTAAAATTGTTGACTATGATGACTGGTCCATTCCAAGCTATATTTTCAAGCAGATAGATGCTAAATGGGGACCCCATAGTGTGGACAGATTTGCTTCGTTTTATAATACCAAGCTCCCATGCTTATAATTATGAGTTTATTCCCCAAGTGAAGGATGTGATGTACCTTTCCAGATCTAAACAAGCCTATGTTGCGTCTAGGGTTAAAGGAGGCCTCTTTGGCGAACGTGATTTGGATTTTGATATGTTAGCATTGTTTGTTGATTTCAGCATTATCTAATTTCACGTTTCTGTTTACAGATTTGTTGTCCAATGCTTATGGAGATGAGTTGGAGAGGTTGCCAAGTGGTGTGAGGAGTTTAGCTGACGAATTACCTGGGTTGTTGTCTCACTGTAGGGCTGATTCTACGGCACGGAAATACCATTATGGTATTGCAGCATGGAAACGGTGGGCCCTTTCTTGTGATATGCCTTATCAATGGCCTATGTCACCATTACATTGCTCAATATATCTTGTATCTGTTGTTCAGAGATGTGATTCGTTCGCCCCAGTGCAAACTGCGTTTTACAGCATTCGTTATGCTCATGTTGTTGTAGGTCTACCTAGTCCTACTGAGAATAGATTGGTAAGAAACGTGTTAGAGGCGGCTAAAAGAAAGTTAGCCAGGTATGTTTCTAAAAAAGAACCAATTACTATTGATTTGTAAGAAAAATTGTATGACTTTTGTTTTGTTTCACCAACCCTTAGTCGTTTAAGAGTTATATGTATGTGCCTTATAGCTTATGCAGGATTCTTAAGATCAGCTGAGCTTTTGCATATTACAAGAAAAGATGTTGTATTTTATGATACTCACTGTTCGGGAGAGTTCACTCAAAGGCATCTCGTTCAGTTAGTGTTTATGGAATTTAAAAACATTCATGGAAACGCATAGACACTGACTGCACGAGATTTGCCTGCGAGTGAACTAGACACGCTCCCAGATTTCATATGTTAGAATTTGAATTCAGTTTCGGTTTTCAACTTCGCTGACACCAGACGTACATTTAGAGTTAGGTTGGAAAGTCAGTCAGTTGTTAGATATTCATAAATTAGATTAGACAATCAGTGGGGTTTAGTTAGTAAAGAAAGTTAGAGGTTAGATATTCAGGGTTAGATTAGTTTAGTATTAGTCGGGTTTTGAACATTAATAGAGTTAGAATTTAGATATTAGGGGTTAGTGAAATTAGTTAAATTCTTAGCAATTCTTCAACGCAAAAGTTTACACATTCAGCTAGTTCTTCACACTTTCGTTCTTTACCAATAAGGGTTATCATATTTAGTTGTTCAGTTCCTCATTAGAAATAATTGTTATCACATTTAGTTCCTCAGTTTTACATTGTAGACAATAAGTGTTATCACGTTTAGTTCATAAGATTAAATTAGCAAATTTACGTTTCCACAAAAAGCATCAGAACACTCACATCATGATTTTCATTGAACAGTCCAAGACAGACGTTTAAAGGGACGGTTCGTGGTTGGTGATTAGTAGGACTAATTCCAAGTTATGTCCGATTGTGTGTCTGGAAAAGTATCTGGAAGCAGCTAATATTGATTCTGAGTCTGGTGAATATATTTTTAGGAGTTTAACAAAGACCAATTCTGGTTATAGATTAAGAAAGGATGATCGACCTTTGTCTTATACTCGCCTGAGAGAGATTTTCACAGAGGCGCTTGAACCATTTGTTTCCAATATTAAAGTGTATGGCTTACATAGCCTTCGCAGTGGAGGGGCTTCGGCAGCAGCGAATAATGGTGTTCCGGACAGAATGTTTAAAAGACACGGTAGATGGAGGAGTGAAAATGCCAAAGATGGCTACATCAAAGATGATCTCCAAAAACGTTTAAACGTTTCACTTTCCTTAGGCCTTTGACTTTCTTTGAATCTCTATATGTGTCGCCGAGCGGCCGTTCCAATGTTCTGAATGTGTTGTGTTTCTATTTGGAGTGAGCTCTGTTGGGAAGGAGAAATATTGTTTCTTTCGGTTAAATGAAATGAATTAGATAGAAACTATTTTCTCCTTGGTGGTATGCGAATCTACCAAGGTAGGTAATTTTGTCCGACAGGTGGCGCTGTTTAAGGTATAAATGGAGAGGGAATTTCAAATATCGTCGCTCTCGCTCTAGACACGGCAGTGTTCACATCATTTAACTTTTATTTCCTTTAATCTCATGTATATATCTATATTTCATATCCATAATATCTCATATTTTGTTTTATTGTTGCAGGTGGTGGTGGTATTTGACCGTGATGGTTGTGAATTAAGCACAGTTTGGCGCTTGTGAGCATTGTTTGCTGTCTGATTTATGTGCACTTGATGAATTTTGTAAACAGGTTTAATTCCTGTCATCTTCATGGGTAGTAAACCAAGTTTGGTATGTAGAGCTGATTTGCTCATATTTTCTACCGTGTATGGTTAGGTTGCAGAGCCTTTATAACACTGATTTGTTGTGACTTTGTTTGATTAACATGCCAGGCTGCGAAGCCTTAATACTATCCTGTTATACATTGAATGCATTATAATGGTTAGTATATTATGAGCAGCAATGTTTTGCAAACTAGGCTGCAGAGCCTTGAGAATACTGTTATGACATTGTTGTCCTGTGGTGAGACAATGTTTGTTTCATTTTGCATCATGTTGTAAATACTATAAACTTCCAAGTAAGAACTTTAGCATTCGCCGGGAGGGCACAGTTCCAGAGTTTTTTCTCATGTATGAGTTGTTATCTCTGGTTTATGTGGCGGGTTAGTTCTACTGAACATGATGTTGTATTGCAAGTTGCGTGATGTACTTATCTTGTTATAAGTGCTGAATTTTGCTGGAATGTGGTTATATGAGGATTTTGTAAAACGGAATAAATCTGCCATGTGTCGCCGAGCGGTCGTTCCAATGTTCTGAATGTGTTGTGTTTCTATTTGGAGTGAGCTCTGTTGGGAAGGAGAACTGTGCTGAAACTGTCTCTCAACTGTCTCTTTGTACGCTAGTTTACACTCATGAGCTTTAAGATTGATGTCCTTCAAGGTTTGTTCTGCATGATAGAACATGTCCCAATCCGTACACGCAAAACATCCTTGTAGGGTTTCAATAGACTCTTTGTCCCATGATTTGACAGTCTTAACAATAGCCTCTGTTTTTAACTTTTGACGATATGTTGGCAGCAAATACACAGAATTATGGTCCGAAGCTCCTAGGGGTGTTTTACTATATGATTTGCGTTCTTGATGTTACCATAACACAAGTCAAGGATTTTGTCTTTCCGTGTACAACATGTTACATACTGATTGTAGGTGGGGAGCACAGAATTCAGGGTACATCCATTAAAATCTCCAAGTATGAATTTTGGCGCATCAGGACAAATCAGCTCTAGGGATTGGACATGATTATGAACTACATCAGCTGCTTGTTTATTATCGGCAATGGGTGGTATGTAGACACTCACAGCAAAGATAGTTACGACACCACTTTTCATTTATATATACTAGGCACATAGAGAAACTGTGCATACAAAAATTGTAAAACCTAAATTTATCAAACCTGTGTAGACACATAAGGATTGAAACTCAGAGATTAGTGACATGTATCCAACATGCATGCACGTGCCACGTTCCGTGACGTCAGTGGGTTCGTCCTTGAGGCGTGCAATACGTTGTTGCACGTGCATTCCGGGAAAGAGAAACAGAGCAAATGAATGCCACACAATACTGTCACTTTGGAAAGCTCAACACCTGCCCTCGCGATCGTTCAAAAAATTAAATGGCTATTGAAACGCATAGCATGCCAAGGCTCACGTTTGCACAACGTCATGAGGCCATTGGGATGGTCCGTGGGGGAATGTCTCAACGACAAGTGGCTGCACATTTCCACTGCCACCGGAACACCATTTCTGCACTGGTGAGACGCTACCAGAACACAAATGACGTCATCGATCGGCCACGTTCTGGACGTCCACGTGTAACAACGCCAAGACCGGACAGATGGATAAGGGTGACCCATCTTCGCCACAGGTTTCAGACTGCAGTGATGACTGCCCGAACCATCCCAGGACTTCGCCGTATCCACCTCAACACAGTTCGACAACGTTTACGTCATCACGGGATCAGACCACGACGTCCCGCCATACGGCCTATCCTGACACAACGTCATCGACAAGCTCGCCGAATGTGGTGCCGAAAACATGTCCGCAGACCCTTGTTTTGGTGGGTAGAAATGTTGTTTTTACAGATGAGTCCAGGTTTAACATTTCCCATAGTGATGGACGTCAACGTGCCTAGACGCGTGGGTGAACGTTATGCATAGGCCTGTGTCTTGGAGAGGAACTGCTTTGGTGGTGCTTCCGTGATGATTTGGGGTGGAATAACAGCACGCCAAAGAACTCCTTTGGTGATTGTTCAGGGCAAACTTAACTGGTGTGGGCTACAGGGATCAGATTTTTCGACCTGTGGCAATTCTTTTTCTGCAATGTCATGGCCCTGGGTTAACATTCCAACAGGACAATGCCCGCCCTCATACGGCAAGGGTTGCTATGGATTTCTTGCAACACTACAACGTTGACTTACTGCAGGCCTGCAAATTCACCGGATCTCTCCCCGATAGAGCATGTTTAGGACGAGATGGATAGACGTCTACGCCGTCTTCCTCATCCGCCAGATAACGTCTGAGAGAATCTGGCGTGACATCCCACAAGCCTTCCTTGCACGTTTGATAGGCTCTATGCGTCGTCGATGCACTGCTGTTCTCAATGCTGATGGTGGACATATGCCGATGGTGCCGATGGTCCGATGGACCCCCCTGTCCCGCTTGTGGACTCGTGAGGTCATTGTGATTGACATTTCAATTGAAATTCTCCCGACTTGTTATGGTCTCATGATCCCTCCATTAAAGTTTGTATGTACTTTTGACATTGTTATCGTACTTAGCAACTGGGATAATATTTTGACAATGCACAGTTTCTTTATGTGCCTAGTATACATACATACATGAATGATTTCAATTCATTCTTTGAGAATAAAATTCTGGATATCAAGAAACTTCTCAGGGAGTATCAACAGCCAGACATGGTGTTCGAGGAAACCTTGTTTGATGGCATTCCTCTGAGGGAGTTCGCACTTTGTACTCCACAGGATGTTCAGAGTCTCATCAAATCATCCAACAAAACCACTTGTCTGAATGATCCAATGCCAAGCAATCTTGTGGTTGATCATCTCGATCATTTACTTCCAGTTATAACCGACATTATTATTAAAAGTCTTTCATCCGGTGTTTTCCCTACATGTTTGAAAGATGCTATTGTTACTCCACTGTTAAAGAATTCCAAACTTGATACCAACATACTCAAGAACTATCGGCCCGTTTCAAACTTAACTTTTCTTTCAAAACTTGTGGAGAAAGCTGTTACCAGACAACTGATGAAGCATATCAACCTCAATGACATCCTTGATGACTATCAGTCTGCTTATCGTCCGCAGCAGTCAACAGAGACCTTGCTCCTGAGAGTTGTTAATGATCTCAGGTGTGAAGTTGATTCTGGTGACATGGCAACACTGACTCTTTTAGATCTCAGTGCAGCGTTTGATACGGTTGATCATTACAAGCTTCTGGATATTTTACAGCATCAAGTTGGTATCAGTGGAACAGTGCGCTCTTGGTTTGCATCTTATCTCCATGTCAGGCGGCAGTCTGTATATATCTTGGGACAGTTTTCGGATAAGACAGTGCTCTCGTGTGGAGTCCCACAAGGTTCAGTGTTGGGACCTGTGTTGTTTCTCTTATACGTAAACTGTCTCAAAACCATTAACTGACAAGTTTGGGACTCCTTATTTTTCATATGCAGATGATGTTCAACTGATGAATAGATTTAACACTGAATCAATTTCTGACACCCTACAACAAATTGAAAACTGTACTTCTGAAATCAAGTCATGGATGACCGAAAGAAAACTAAAGTTAAATGACGACAAAACAGAGGTAATATTGGTCGGAAGACAAGGTAGATGTTGAGTGAGTGATGATTGCTTCTGCCTGTATCTCCCCATCACGACAATTAAAAGATCTTGGAGTACAGCTACAGTCGAATCTCTCTCCCTGATGCACATCCCATTAATGTCAGATACCATAAATCATGCTGGACCGAATGTGTGTTCCAGTAAAGACTATAAGAAGACAGCATACAATTCAAGTGTCAGCCTGACTTGAGTTGCCTAAGATAATTGACATACAGACCAAAAATATATCATATCTTTAGTATATCTAGAGTAATATGTGTTCCAATAAAGACTGTAAGATGAAAGCATCCATTTCAAGTGCCAGCCTGACTTGAGTTGCATAAGATAATTGACATAAAGACCAAAAATATATGTCAGACCAAGAGGTTGGAGCATGTACATCTATGTGCTAGTATGTGTCTATATCTATTCCACACAGTGGTTTAAAGTTCTTATCCCTTCTGAACCACCATCTATAAGGTCTCTTCTCCAATCGTACAGAAGAAAAACATCTGTTATAGTCCCCTATTGCTTGTGAAACAAATATATAGTTCATGGTGCTATTGTGAAAATAACAGTTTGGTGAACATGAACATTTTGCACAACTTTTTCATAGGAGCATTGAAATCTTTGACAAAGAATATAAAACAACCATGTCATACAAGTGAAAACTACTAAAGATGATGTTCCAGCTGAACTCTACACACTCATGTTGGATAATGATTGGAGCAGTGGATCTTGAAAATGGTGCAAAATCCAATATAGTTGACAGATCAGTACTTAAACTATGTCTGAATATAACATATGGAGTAAAGTCTAGGAGATGTGGAATGTTCAGGTCTTCACGAGAAAAAGGAAAATCCACAGGTTCCTGGATTAACCTTTACAATACAGTATGATACAAGAAACAAAATGAACATGGATCTGCTAAGTGCATACAACTATTGTATCCCATCCAAATGTGCTCTGTTGTAGGAAATATATCTCTTGCCAATGCAGATGTTGAAACAAACAGAAAGTTCAATGTCTCATATGTACCAACATTTATAAGGAAAGATTCCTTTATCTTCTTGCTATGGGCATGACCAAGTCAGACTTTGCTGAGGATAACCCTGATGGGAAAGGAACCACACAGAGCTACTATTGCAACGTATCAGGAAACAAATTTTTATTAGAACTGATATCACCACCTCTTGACATCATGGGACAGTCTCTCTGTCGATCCCTACCACACCCAGATAGTCACTTGTAGAAAAACCAAACTTCACCACATAGTGAACTCTGGTTGTGAGAAGTGATATACCGATGAAGCGACCATATCGGCCAAGTCAGACACCAACGGGTTCAAGGACAGATTATCCGTGTCAGTATACGCCTACAGTTCTGTGGCCGTATTCTCTGATCAAACCGCTAGGCCCGTGGCTGTCGGGTTGCTGGGATGACAAGCCGTTGTCAATAGCCGCCTATCCGGTATCATGGCTCAATCCGGGACAGAAATCCCGTGCACCCGGCACGGTATCAAGCCTGTGAAAGTTCTGCTGCCTAGTCCCACTATGTAAAAAGATAGCAGGCCCGTGGCTCTCGGTTGCTGGGTTGACAAGCCCATTGTTAATAGTCGCCGACCCGGTGGTATGGCTCAAGCCGGAACAGGAATCCCATGCAGTCGGCACGGTATCCAGTCCGTGACAGTCCTGCGGCCGTCCCACCGTGGAGAAGGATAGCAGGCTGTGAGCAAGAGGGAACCGCCACGGAACCAAGATCGCGGAGTGTGTAGCCTGAGTCAAGGTCACCCGGGACCGGAGCTGGCTAGACCTACTCCGTTCCCGTCCCCTGAAGCCCTTGGCTTCTCCCCCTGAAGGGGACCGGCCCTCTTCGTATGCCAGGGCACTGTAACCGGCTTTCCCGGTCATAGCACCCCTGGTTTCCGTGAGGAAATGACTTTGGCCCCCGGCTCGTGCCATCAACCACCAAGTCATTGCGGCTATCTGCCGTCTTGCCGGGTAAATATGTCTCCTCAATTGCTTCAATAGTCGGCTAAATTCACCTCATTTCTGAACTCCATGTCCCGTACGGACTTATCCATAGCGGCCTGAATATCGGACTTGAAACCAGCTAGTAAATCCGAAATGGTAGACATATCCATGTGGGTGGATGATTAGATTTTGACCTAGATCTGGATTTAGGCTCAGATTTAATAGACAAAGAAGGCGATCCCGTGTTGGATTTCTTAGTTCCCGAGAATTCAGAAGATGAAGATACTTACGCTTCCTAGCCATAGAACGACTTTTCTCCATAATAAGCCAACTCTAATCTAACATAATAGACCTCTATCTGATAAAAGCACAGCAATCCTTGAAGAATGAGCCACATAGAGAGTGGGGATCGACATCCACCATAAACTTCTGGCATAGGAGACATATGTTATGCGCCATATTCGTTCTAGTCAAAAAGTCCAAAAACAAGAAAATACACCTAAATACAATATGGAATGCGATGTGACTGACCTATTTGTGAAGAAATGAAGACTTGATTGAAAAATAAATCTCACTGATTCTCTGCATGTCATACGTGTGGACCATACAGAACAATTATGAAGGGTTCTAGGAGAACAAAACAGCGACGTCCGGATCAAGGGAGATAACTCAGGGGTAGATTAGGTATACCACTGGGAATAGCTATGACTTAGTGTTAAAATTTCTTTTGATTTTCTGTATGTATTCTGTGTATCCACAGGAATAAGGCTACCATAATTCAGAGGGAATGTTTACGTTATAGTTACTACCTTTAGACAAATCCGCTGTGCAGGATAAAAGCAATTACTCAATCAGCGTGTTATCGGTTATCCTTAATGTTTGTTTTGTAACTCAGCTGATACTTCCTAGCTCTTACTGCACTTCCATGCGCATATTACATAAGATGTAATACATTTGCCACGTCAGACCTCAATATATACTGAGTCAAAAAATAAACTTCACAAAATGTAATTTGAAAAATAATGATTAATTTTTCTCTGATGATACATCTATGTATACGGGACTGGCATAAGTAGTCAGGGAGTTGTCGATCTTTTCTCTACTCGACAATCTGTTACACTTGCCGCTGTATAAGGAAGCTATAGTTTTCCGTCATCTGAGCCCAGTGCTTCGCCTACTACTTTAGTTATTCATTAGTTGCATTGAAATCTACCTACGGTCATGGATTCAAATCAACCTGGTACAGGTGTTTTAAGTACTCTGTATCACATACAAGAGTCAAAACGGCATAGCACCAGAATAGCTAGGTGAACTGTTAATTCCCTTCAACCAGACAACTGCGATCTGTAAGCAATTCTTATTGAATACTTTTTTATATAGAGTGCCATGGCTTCTTATGGGAAGCGTTTTTTCACTGGTAGTGCGCCATTTCAGTAGAATGATCTGCCCATCGCTATAAAACTGCATCCATGGTTGATTACATTCTTTCACTGCACTATTAACTCAAACATTTCTTTATAGTACGTGTTTGAGCATTCACTTTGTGGTTGGATTTTGCGATAATTTTCAGTATTATCATCATCATTATTATTACTGAATTAGGATCACCACGGCTATTTCGAGACTAGGTACGGTTTTAAATTAATCTGCTGCCTCACGAGGCGGGGGCAGTTCAGGTAGTCAGGACAGGTGTAGGAACCTGATAACGGACGGCATGTGCGATATACGGTTTGGTTGGAAACCAGACCGATATCCAGTTCACTATAAACAGGCAGGTGACTTTATTCAATTGTCTCTATTTACCCAGCAGGGTAAATGGGTACCTGGTGGGATAAGTCATGGTGACTATTCAAATTTCTAGCGCCTCTTGGCATGACTAATAAAAGGTTATAAGTCAGCATTGTGAGCATGTGCATTGTACATGGGAAGGACGTGTTATAAAATTTCATCTATTATTGTTAACAAGCGCCTATTATCCTTCTACTTTCTTACGGATCTTGGGCAGTGTATTCTGTCGAAAGTTTAATATTTTCATCACTACAATGTTTTTAAGAACATCTGTCATTTGGGCGACCTACTTTCTGCCATGTGTCACGACCGTGTTTGAGCTAATCTAAAACGATTTATTTAATTGGTTGGTAAATAGGATTTACTGGGGATGGAATGAAGCTGATTGGCCGAGCGCTAATACATTCAAAATGAACGGTGTAAACATCGTGTTGTTATTTTGTCGTGCTTTACAGAGTGAATTAAGTTTCATCACTGTTTTTCAACGGCAAATTTAAAAAAGTGATTCTCTCATTTGACCAAGGTAGGTTCTTGAGGAATGTGACGTCGCCTTTGGAGAGGCACTGTAAGAAGTTTAGGCACTGTGTGGGAAATTATTTCGTGTTTTTTCGCAAGTCTGCGTTCACTGCATAACGCGGCAGGATAAGTGATCTCCAATATTCATTATATTGTCAAACTAAGACTTGCTTACATGGCTGGGGATAGCAATAGACAATCCCATGTCATCCTTGATAGGATGGGTCTTTCCCCGCCAGTGCTTCTATATTTGATAGGGATTTCTCACACCTGGTTTCGTAATTATCAAAACTTTGACATTCACAATTTATGAAACCATCTCATGGCATGGGATGACAGCTTTCGTTTTTCCACCGTTCAAATTCTTTTGGGAAAAGATTCTTGCAGAAGATTCAACGTCACAGTTGTATTGTATACCCAGTTGTTCCAGCGTGGCCTACAGCTGTTGTCAGACAGTTTTCTACGTCTAATGCTATGGCACAATCTGTTTAGTCAACTCAGATCCGATAAGTTCCACCAGGCTGCCTTGTATGATGCTAAGTAGAGACAAGTTATCCAGTGTAGAGGAGTTGGTTTTTACCTTGTAATACAGTCTCTCCAAGAGTCATCATATCAACCAATGCAGTATCATTTAAGACGGCACTCCTCCTAGGTGTTTTTGCTACAGCATCCAGAGTATCCGATTTACTATGCTATAAATGTTATATCCATTAATTCTTCAAAAGGTTATAATCAGATGATAGATCTGATAGGACAAGACTTTTGTGCCCAATCTGAGCGTTGCGTTGGTAGTTGCAGCTTACATTGACACTAAGACACAATCGTTACCGATTGTTCATTTCGTGCTAAACTAAAGTTGATTCTGAGATATCTAAGAATATTATCTCCTCCTGGTTCAAGAAAACGATATCTTATGCATATTGTGATCAGGATCAAGACTCTTTTAATCTCCCCATGTTATCAGAGCCTTGGCTTCAATTTTGGTGGCTTAGTCGTCAATTCCGTTGGAACAAGTAGTCGCCAGTCGCCAATGGAAATTATCTAACACTTTTATCCATTTCTATCTTAGAGACGTTGCTTCCTCTCTTGAGGGTCTCCACTCACTGGGTCCTTTAGTGGTCAGCGTAGCACCTCGCCTCTGCCTGATTGCCCCTAGGAAAAGTGTGTGTGTGTGTGTGTGTGTGTGTGTGTGTGTGTGTGTGTTACACCTAAGCCTAGGATTACAGGATATGATCAGATACAACCTACAGCAAGCCGGAGATACAACGGTAGAAATCATTGTATTCATTTGGTATCTCCTAACCGAGCACATTATGGTCTGAGTCTCTCACTTCCCGGCTATGGTTGATAGCAACGGGTTGGGAAATCTAATATCCTTAGGGATTGCTTCAAGGATCCGGAAGTGACGTCATAGTTACCGGAAGTGACGTTATGAAACAGGAAGTGACGTCATAGTTACCGGAAGTGACGTCATAATTTTTAAGGAATATTAGGTTTAATGACATATTTCGGGATTCGGATAGAATCATGATACATTTATAGAAATCTATTGTAATCCGGATTTATGGCGTCAGGGATTATATAATCCCTACTATTACGGATTAGGATTATCACGATATCTATTATATCAACCATAACTGTGGGAAGTTAGAAGACTCACCATCTCTGGGAATGTATTCCGTCACTGCTACTGACCAATCTAGAGATAAATTATTTATCTCTGACTAAGTCATAGTTATTCTTAGGAGGTTGAGTCAATCAACTCTCAGCTAGTGGTATAGAGGGTAGTATCTTCCAAGGGTAACCCTCCTTGCTTACTTGGGATTCAGGCTACCATAATCCAGAGGGAATCCAGTTAGGGAACAATTACATGTATTGTTAGTAATTGTTAGTAAACTTACCTCTGGATTATGGGGAGTAGTTCCCACCCTATGTCCTCCCCGCGAAATTATCCTTAGAAGATGTCATAGATGTGTTGTGTTTTAGAAACATTATGAAGGGTTCTAGGAGAACAATACAGTGACGTCAGGACCAAGGAAGATAACTCAGGGGTAGATTAGGTATACCACTAGGAATAGCTATGACTTAGTGTTAAAATTTCTTTTGATTTTCTGTATGTAATCTGTGTATCCACAGGAATAAGGCTACCATAATCCAGAGGTAAGTTTACTAACAATTACTAACAATACATGTAATTGTTCCTTTTTATGCATGTAGATTTACTAATCTATACTGAATACACCCTGTCGTAAAGTCTCTTTGTAAAAACAACGTCCTTCCTTCAAAGGATTAACCACCAATACATTGATTGATTGCTCATTATTGGCTAACTAAATTACTTTTTTAAAGAATGGCGGACATCATGCAATTAGTTGCCAGGTGTGCTATCTTGGGTGACAAATGGGACTATAGACCAATGTGAAAAACCTGAAATGATAGATGACTCGTTCGCATATTAGACTGTTAAAAGACACATGACATGGAACAGGATACTTTGTCAGCTTCAGATGAATGGCATCTCATTCCTTTATGTGGATATTGATGGATACATTCCCCGAACAAGGTAATAGCCTGATATTGTTGCTATAACTTTAGTCTGTTTTAATTGTAATATTTGCATCTTGTGTTTATTTATTTGTTATGGCATTCAACAGAATAGTTCTCTTTGCCCTGAAGTGTAATGAGACAGACAACATACACTAGGTCGCACTCAGGGTGTGTGTGTGAAATATGAATATAAATGTCTAGATATTACAATCATGTTATAAATTCACTAAGTATAAGCAGATCGTGTGCATTTTATTAAGTTTCAAAATGCATACAAATATGATAATGAACTAATTAGGATTATAAGACAAAATATTCAGTCCTAACATTTTTTACCACTGGCAGATGGTTAAACTTAAAATGTTTTCATTTGTTATCAAAATAATGCCATTTAATACAACATTCAGATTGACTAGTAGTGACCCAAGCTCACTACTCTCCCCAAGACTCCCCATGTACTTAGTTAGCCTTCCTTTCAAAACAATGCTATTGTATCAGGCTTCTCACCAAATTCAAGGTCAAGCTATTTCTTAAATCAAATTCTACATCCATTTACGTTAACATTTTTATAAAGTCAACATTAATATGAAATCAAAATTTTACATCAAAATCATCATTTTTATCAAAGTGAATATGTTTTGTATAAGAAACCAAATGATTCATCAAAGTCTACATAATTTTACAACAAAATCAACATAAGATTATCGAGTGAAAAAAGATTTCATCTTTGTTGATCAGTCTATACTTATACTATCAATTGCGCATGAGGGTGATGCAGCAGAGGTAACAAACCAGTCATGAATTCTGGGATATCATCTGGGTACTCACTGGAGAAAAACAATAACAAAAGCAACAACCAGTCCACGGAAATTGCTCTGGATCAGTGGCCCTTAATCTATATACTTATCCTATCTCGAGTCTTGTACTCTCTCTCTTTAATTCAACCGAGTGGAAATGAAACTGTATACAATCCTAGGCCTCGCTTGTACATTAGCCCCTGTACTCCATGCTGCTCCCCTTATAGGACAGCCCCTGTGTCTCCTGAGAAGCATGCAGCACGCTCCACAACCTGCTCATGTGACCACCACTCTCTCATCATGTTCTTGGATCAAAGTCGTAATCAAGGTAGCAGGGAGGCCAGGTGGGCATCCATCGTGGTGAGATAGGATAATTATACAATTCATAGTTAAAATTTCAATTTTTTTAAACTTATCCTATCTCACATCTTGTACTTATCCCATGCTTGGACAGCGGGCACAGATTACCCTGTGTCAAAAACAATGCAGACAGCTGGTGCCAAATAACTGTAGACAACAGTAGGTAGCGATGCACAAGTGAGGCTTGTTACGAAACCAAAGATTACATAACTTCTATGCTTGTGATGGGTTAATCCATGGAACCGCCTGGTGTACTAAGCACAAGACTCCCAAGGAGATGGGCACTCCCGAGTAATGTGCTTTTCCACGGCAACCTTCGTATGAAGACAAAAGGACGGAACGCCTCCTTGATTTACAGAAAGCCCCAGTAAAATAAGATCTCTCAATCTTAATCTGGCTATCGCTACGATGTTGAGGGAGTCTACAAGTTGGAAGAACTGATGTACCAAATCTAGGAGATGCGACGAACCCTTTGACCCTAGGTGGTTGATGTACCAGACCACGGTTGAGTTGTCTGACTGAATCAATAGATTGAAGCTCTTGTGCCCAATGGTTTATTGCCAGGATGACTGCTTTGAGCTCCGATTTGTTGATGTGCAGGGCCTGTTCATCAGATGACCACTGCCCCACCACCTGACGATTGAGTAGAGGGAGGTGTCTACGAACAGGTGATGAGTGGGAATGAATGGCGTTAAACAGACTCTTCAGCAAACGTTCTATTCATCAAGCCTCCACTGAGGGAATGGATGAAGCGGTAGGAGAAGTTGAATCAGCACCTTGGGGTCACCGACTTTCAGATACGGACGAAGGAATCTCTGAATGGGTTGAAGCTGGAGTTGACCCCTGTAGGTGAGGGCTTTGCTGACGTGAGGAGACCCAATAATTCCTACCACTGGTGAGGAGTTATTTCCTGAGACAGCGTCAGAGGGACCCAACGCTGAACTTTGAGACACATGTCTGGAGAACAAACATCATCCCCAGATGCGTGTCGAAGATAGCCCCAATGAATTGAAGCCTCTGGGTTGGTATTAACTCTGACTTCTTTTCATTGATCAGCCACCCTAACTGCCACAGCAATTTGGTGCTGAACAGAAGGTGACGAAGTAGAATAGATTGGTCCTGCTCAGCCTGAATGCAGTCATCTATGTAGCATTTGATCGTGATCCCCTGGCAATGGAGGAAACATGTGATGGATGTTGAACAGCTTCATATTGAAGATGAGGCGGAGCTTGTCGGAAACTTTCTTTGGAACCAGAAAGATAGGGAGTAAAAGACTACGGGTGCTGGACTGAGAGGCACTACCACATGTTTCTCTAGCAACATACCAGTGGTGGTTCGGAGAATCGGTAGTTGATTCATTAGATAAGTTTGTAGGTCAATGGTGGCGATCCAACGAGGGTCATCTTGTATCCCTGACACAGTGTCGATAGCTCAAATGGGAAGTCTAAGATTGTCCAGTTGGGAGCAAAGAGTCCCAATCTTCTGCCTACTGGGGTGTCCAAGATCGGGACAACTGGATCGAAAAATCTCTCATAACTTTGGGTTAGCTGGCAAAAACTGGACCATACAATGATGCTTGAGGGCCTCTTGAAGGTGTGTTTTCTGCAGTTTCATCAAGTCAACCAAAACTTGAAACTTTTCCTGGTCCACCTTGAAGGATACCTGATGGATCTGGCTGTCAACCAGGCTTGACGGAACAGTTCCATGCAATAACGGTCATCATAGGAAGCATGGCAGAGAGGGCCCCTGCATCTGACTGCTAGTATGTAGACAAAGAAGTGCGACATCTGGTCCAGGAGAGTGTTCAACAGCATCAGCCGCCGACATCCACCACAGACAGGATGCAATGGATAGCCGGTAAGGTGAGATGAATTGCAGTCTCTAAGTGGGTCAATTCGCAATCCTCAACCAATTACTAAAAAATGGTGAGTTGTTTCGCTTCAGACCCAAGGTGGCAATATCTTCATCCACAGTCCAGGCTGCAGAGATGGCCCACACCATCATATCAAAGTCGCAAACTTGTCTAGCTGAAGTGTCCTGTGATGATCCCAAGACTCGTGGAGGATGGACGACCTAACCAGAGGTGCTTGAGGGTCCACAAGATCCGACGAAGAGTGAGGCACCATAGAGAGGTTAGTGATGACTGATGATCTGATGTCCATAGACAAAGACGGGCACGGATCAGGGCGACTGACTGTAGCAGTAGGATGATGCGATGAACATAAGTTATCTGCCGAAGGGTAAGGGTTCGGTGAATGCTGCTGATTCACTGAAAGCTGTCGATTCGTCAAATGCAAACAATCCCAGGAGCGCGCGTGAGACAACGTAGACTGATTTGCAGGACGTTGCTGATCCGAAGAATGAGAGCGATCCTGGGAAGGAGGATGGTGCGAAATACTGGCCAAAGCAGGTGATGAAGTCGGGGGTTCACTGTACTGACATCCTTAGTACTAATCCTGCAGAGATGTCGGGCCGTGACTCAGGCACTGATCTAAGGGGCGAATGGAGAGGAGGCAAATCCAAAGCCTGCCCAGGTTGATTTCCGCTGAAAGTACTGCTCAGGCTGACGAAAGGGCACTCTCCGGGGTAGGTTCAGCAAACCAGACAGTGACAAGAATGGGCACATGGACAAAGTGGTATGAAGATCTTACGACGTAGAAGATTCCTTAGGATTTGCCGAATGGTCCATGACGATGACCCGTGAAGGGGAGGATCAACGGGGTGAATGTTCACCTGATGGGCCAAGCACACAATGAAGGTTCTCCGAGAGGTAAGAACCTGATGAAACCTCTGAAAAGTCACGCCATGTGGGTGTGACAGAACGATGAGCAATCTTGATGTGATGATCTTTCTTTGACTTCTTGGCGGACGAAAGACCAAACTCCTCGGACTGCTTACACGAGTCCCTATCAGCGTGGCAGCATGTACCTACCCTCCTGTAGTCGGTAAAGGTGTCGTCATCCAGAGGTTTGCACTGCTCACATCTATGGTCCCATGAACACAAACCAATACAATCCACACAAGATGAATGTGGGTCAGACGTGGAGCATGCTGCATACTTCACAGGAGACACAGAGGCTGTCTTATAAGGGGAGCAGCATGGCATGCAGGGGCGAATGGAACAGAGAGGCCTAGGATTATTTACAGTTTCGTTTCTGCTCAATCGAATTAAAGAGAGAGTACAAGACGTGATATAGGGTAAGTTTAAAAATGTTGCCTTTTTGTAGAATTTGAAATATTCCTCAATACAACATGGCGACGATGAGACAAATGGTCAAAATGTGGTTTTGTCGCATTCTTACATTGTTGTATTTGGTTAATTATGACACTTTTTGCTTGTTTTGTTTTTTTAGGCTACAGCATGACAAGGTCCCACATAGGATTCCATACCATAAGCTTACACATTCTTTACACAACAGGATGCATTATAAATTCAGCCTTTTTCATATTTCAGTGGAGGTCTTATGTGTCAAAAGTAGTGATCACAGACAAGTATTGGACAGTCTGTGAATTCAACAGTGTAGTCATAATACAGCACTATCTCTTGAGGGTTGTCCTTGCTGTTTCCTACATAGCCACAGTCCTCCAGTCTAAAATTGGGTGGCAGTCGTACATCCTTTGTACGAGTTTTGTCCCGGAAGACAGATACTTTTGTAGACTGGACACTTGTGAGATGCACCAAAAGCTGTACCAGACCAAACACTGGCAAGTGGGAGTGGACAAGAACATTCACATGGCCTGGGTGATGCTTTAACTTTTCAAAAGTCACGAGTCGCAATTCAATCTGTAGGTATCTGCAACACAAAGTAAAAAGTGTTAATGGCTCATCAGTCATGATTTACATTCCTTTTTCAAAGTCATCACACAAACTACTAAGGATCCTTTTAAAATAATTACTTAATTTTGAACCTGCCGAAGGACAAATGGACCGAAATCAAAAGTAAACAAGAAGACAAAGTCATCAATATCCCCCGCAATGGCAAAATACTCTTCATGATTATGTCTACGAGTTATGATTATGTCAAATATTTAGGTGTGTATATAGAAAAGTGGAAGGAGAGTATTGAAAGGTTTTTAAAGTTCTGCTCCAGAAAGCAGCACTATGACCAATTTCAGTCAAACTTGTTGCCATGGAAATGCCAAAAATATTTTATTCAGAATTCCAAAACTACCAAAAGGCACCAGTACACCACCAGACCAATCTATGTGCCAAGTTTGGTGAAGAAACATTTAACAGTTTTAGAGTTCTGCTCCAGAAAAGAGCACTACTACAATTTCAGGCTAAGTCAAACTTGTTGCCATGGAAATGCCAAAAATATTTTATTCAGAATTCCCAAACTACCAAAAGGCACCAGTACACCACCAGATCTATCTATGTGCCAAGTTTGGTGAAGAAATAGTGAACAGTTTTAGAGTTCTGCTCCGGAAAAGAGCAATACCACAATTTCAGGCTAAGTCAAACTTGTTGCCATGGAAACGCCAAAAATATTTTATTCAGAATTCCAAAACTACCAAAAGGCACCAGTACACCACCAGGCCAATCTATGTGCCAAGTTTGGTGAAGAAACATTGAACAGTTTTAGAGTTCTGCTCCGGAAAAGAGCACTACTACAATTTCAGGCTAAGTCAAACTTGTTGCCATGGAAATGCCAAAAATATATTATTCAGAATTCCCAAACTACCAAAAGGCACCAGTACACCACCAGATCTATCTATGTGCCAAGTTTGGTGAAGAAATAGTGAACAGTTTTAGAGTTCTGCTCCGGAAAAGAGCAATACCACAATTTCAGGCTAAGTCAAACTTGTTGCCATGGAAACGCCAAAAATATTTTATTCAGAATTCCAAAACTACCAAAAGGCACCAGTACACCACCAGATCTATCTATGTGCCAAGTTTGGTGAAGAAACATAGAACAGTTTTAGAGTTCTGCTCCGGAAAAGAGCACTACCACCAATTTCAGTCAAAGTTGAACTTGTTGCCATGGAAACGCCAAAAATATTTAATTCAGAATTCCAAAACTACCAAAAGGCACCAGTACACCACCAGATCCATGTATGTGCCAAGTTTGGTGAAGAAATATTGAACGGTTTTAGAGTTCTGCTCCGGAAAAGACAAATGTGCACGGACGGACGGACTGACGGACGGAGTCCATTTTAATACCCCCCACAAAACGCGTTGCGGGGGATAAACAGTCCAAAAAAAGGGCAGAAAAATAACACTTTAATAAATTACATAATATAATAGTGTAAATAGTGTTTAGTTTGTTGTTATTTTAAATGGCATTTGAACATGTGACTCAAATGTTTTCATTGTTAAGTGTCTTGACTCAGTGTCATGACTAATCTGTATAGGATGTTTGTTGTTGTTGTAAGTTTTTAATCCAAATCTAATTAAAACCTCTAAGTCGAATGTTTTTATTGTAAAGTATCTCAACTCAGTGTCTTAACTAATGAACTCACTTCAATTGATATCAAATGCAAAGACTGGAATGAGGTCTTTTCATTCACCCAGAACCTAAGTGGCTCTGATACTTTAGTGCTTAAGAACTTTGAATTATGAACTATATGTACTGCCATTTTCTTTTTTTTGTTCCCCCTCATTTCTTGATAAGTGGGGGCGGTGGGGTAGCCTAGTGCTTAAAGCATTCGCTCATCACGCTGAAGACCCAGGTTCAATTCTCCACATTGGTACAGTGTGTGAAGCCCATTTGTGGTGTCCCTTGCCGTGATATTGCTTGAATATTGCTAAAAGCGGTGTTAAACTAAACTCAATCACTCTTAATAAGTGTACTACTAAATAAAGCAAATAACTAACTGCCAGTTTTAGAGTTCTGCTCCGGAAAAGAGCAATACCACAATTTCAGGCTAAGTCAAACTTGTTGCCATGGAAACGCCAAAAATATTTTATTCAGAATTCCAAAACTACCAAAAGGCACCAGTACACCACCAGGCCAATCTATGTGCCAAGTTTGGTGAAGAAACATTGAACAGTTTTAGAGTTCTGCTCCGGAAAAGAGCACTACTACAATTTCAGGCTAAGTCAAACTTGTTGCCATGGAAATGCCAAAAATATATTATTCAGAATTCCCAAACTACCAAAAGGCACCAGTACACCACCAGATCTATCTATGTGCCAAGTTTGGTGAAGAAATAGTGAACAGTTTTAGAGTTCTGCTCCGGAAAAGAGCAATACCACAATTTCAGGCTAAGTCAAACTTGTTGCCATGGAAACGCCAAAAATATTTTATTCAGAATTCCAAAAGAACCAAAAGGCACCAGTACACCACCAGATCTATCTATGTGCCAAGTTTGGTGAAGAAACATAGAACAGTTTTGGAGTTCTGCTCCGGAAAAGAGCACTACCACCAATTTCAGTCAAAGTTGAACTTGTTGCCATGGAAACGCCAAAAATATTTAATTCAGAATTCCAAAACTACCAAAAGGCACCAGTACACCACCAGATCCATGTATGTGCCAAGTTTGGTGAAGAAATATTGAACGGTTTTAGAGTTCTGCTCCGGAAAAGACAAATGTGCACGGACGGACGGACTGACTATGAGATCGGAGTCCATTTTAATACCCCATAAAAGCGTTGCTATGGGGATAAAAGTCCAAAAAGGGCAGAAAAATAACACTTTAATAAATTACATAATATAATAGTGTAAATAGTGTTTAGTTTGTTGTTATTTTAAATGGCATTTGAACATGTGACTCAAATGTTTTCATTGTTAAGTGTCTTGACTCAGTGTCATGACTAATCTGTATAGGATGTTTGTTGTTGTTGTAAGTTTTTAATCCAAATCTAATTAAAACCTCTAAGTCGAATGTTTTTATTGTAAAGTATCTCAACTCAGTGTCTTAACTAATGAACTCACTTCAATTGATATCAAATGCAAAGACTGGAATGAGGTCTTTCATTCACCCAGAACCTAAGTGGCTCTGATACTTTAGTGCTTAAGAACTTTGAATTATGAACTATATGTACTGCCATTTTCTTTTTTTTGTTCCCCCTCATTTCTTGATAAGTGGGGGCGGTGGGGTAGCCTAGTGCTTAAAGCATTCGCTCGTCACGCTGAAGACCCAGGTTCAATTCTCCACATTGGTACAGTGTGTGAAGCCCATTTGTGGTGTCCCTTGCCGTGATATTGCTTGAATATTGCTAAAAGCGGTGTTAAACTAAACTCAATCACTCTTAATAAGTGTACTACTAAATAAAGCAAATAACTAACTGCCATTAAATGCAAAGACATGCTTGGCAATTACCATTTTATTATTGTCATGATTTATGTTTTAATGCTATATATGTCAATAAAAAATGAAAACATTTGTAAAAAAATATTTGTTCGGCCCATATGACTAAGAATAAGGCCCTTTTGACATTTTTTCACGGCCCATTTCACTTTCACCACGGCCCATTTCACTTTTTCCATCATGAACTGTTGCACTCCCACTTGGATTCAGTTGGAAGTTGGAAGACAACTTAACATATGATGCAGTTTTAGCAGCAGTTAAAGTATGATAAAGGTCCAAGCCAAGATGTACATACAATTGCATTTATTATATTCTTTTGATTTGATGTTAAAAAGTACTTTATTACATCATTTATGATTATCTTGTTTAAAAACAGTGTTTTAAGTACATATTTTAGTTGTTATCCCCCAAAGCGCAACTATATTCATTTTATTCCAGTCACGTTTTGAATAAATACAAATTACATAAAGCTACATTACATGGATTATAAAAAAATTGTAACAGGCCCATTGACTGACTGTTAAGGCTTATCATAAAATTGATCTCCTGCCAGGATGTAGTAAGGCAATACATACTCTCGTTAAACCTGTCACAAGGGTGTTAGAGTTTCTGCTCAGGGACGGTGTTATGCAATTGATGTAGGCACAAAATATTACTAAACAGGCTATCAATATATACTAGGCACATAAAGAAACTATGCATTGTCAAAATATCATCCCAGTTGATAAGTACGAAAATCAATGTCAAAGGTACATATAAACTTTAATGGAGGGATCATGAGACCATAACAAGTCGGGAGTTTTTCAATTGAAATGTCAATCACAATGACGTCACGAGTCCACAAGCGGGACAGGGGTCAAACGACCATGTCACAAGCTCAATAACGGGTATGTCCACCATCGGCATTGAGAACAGCAGTGCATCGACGACGCATAGAGCCTATCAAACGTGCAAGGAAGGCTTGTGGGATGTCACGCCAGATTCTCTCAAGTTCTGTTGCAAGGTCAAGGACGTTATCTGGCGGATGAGGAAGACGCGGCGTGAGCGCCGATCCATCTCGTCCCAAACATGCTCTATCGGGAAGAGATCCGGTGAATTTGCAGGCCAAGGCAGTAAGTCAACGTTGTAGTGTTGCAAGAAATCCATAGCAACCCTTGCCGTATGAGGGCGGGCATTGTCCTGTTGGAATGTTAACCCAGGGCCATGACGTTGCAGAAAAGGAATTGCCACAGGTCAAAGAATCTGATCCCTGTAGCCCACACCAGTTAAGTTTCCCTGAACAATCACCAAAGGAGTTCTTTGGCATGCTGTTATTCCACCCCAAATCATCACAGAACCACCAACAAAGCGATTCCTCTCCAAGACACAGGCCTGTGCATAACGTTCTCCCACGCGTCTATAGGCACGTTGACGTCCATCACTATGGGAAATGTTAAACCTGGACTCATCTGTAAAACAACATTTCTCCACCAAAACAAGGGTCTGCGGACATGATATCGGTACCACATTCGGGCGAGCTTGTCGATGGCGTTGTGTCAGGATAGGCCGTGTATGGCGGACGCGTCGTGGTCTGATCCCGTGATGACGTAAACGTTGTCGAACTGTGTTGAGGTGGATACGGCTGAAGTCCTGGGATGGTTCGGGCAGTCATCACTGCAGTCTGAAACCTGTGGCGAAGATGGGTCACCCTTATCCATCTGTCCGGTCTTGGCGTTGTTACACGTGGACGTCCCAGAACGTGGCCAAAAGATGACGTCATTTGTGTTCTGGTAGCGTCTCACCAGTGCAGAAATGGTGTTCCGGTGGCAGTGGAAATGTGCAGCCACTTGTCGTTGAGACATTCCCCCATGGACCATCCCAATGGCCTCATGACGTTGTGCAAACGTGAGCCTTGGCATGCTATGCGTTTCAATAGCCGTTTAATTTTTTGAACGATCGCAAGGGCAGGTGTTGAGCTTTCCAAAGTGACAGTATTGTGTGGCATTCATTTGCTCTGTTTCTCTTTCCCGGAATGCACGTGCAACAACGTATTGCATGTCTCAAGGACGAACCCACGTGCATTCATGTTGGATACATGTCACTAATCTCTGAGTTTCAATCCTTATGTGTCTACACAGGTTTGATAAATTTAGATTTTAAATTTTTGTATGCACAGTTTCTTTATGTGCCTAGTATACATGGTAGTACTGTGTTGTTTGCATTCTTTGGAATTCATCAATTTGTTAATTATTTTTTTTTCTGTCCAAACACAGGCAGCACACATGCTTGGTCTAAATAAATGAATTCATTCTTAAATACAACATAACCAATCAATTTGATCATTTTCAAGAAGTAAGTGATTGAATGATTTGATACGTTATACATTTCAGATCAAGTAAAATAATTTTAGGAGAAATCAGCACATAAGTTTGTCACATAGGATTTTGAACAGTGAAAGAAAACATTTGAAGGATTCTTGTTCAGGAAAGGCAGTAAATTACTATTCAGTAAGACAGAGTTCTGAATGGCAGGAATTACCACTTGCATTGTGAATACTGCCACCAGGCGTATATCCATTTTTGTACTTTGAATGACTTGGCAAACATTATTGTGCCATTGTGTACATCTTTATATCAAATGTATCACAGTCTCTGTAGTGACACTTGAGTTAAAGGAAATTAGTATGTTTGCACAATACTGAAACCTACAACTTTATGGCTAACAACTACCTATTTTAACTCTTATATCACTCAACATAATTACATCCTGGTGATTAGAAGTATAGATGGAGCTGCTCTGCTGGCTGACAGACATCAACTGAGCTCCCATTGGTTTTATATTTACACACGTCAGTAAGTTTTGAGGAACAATATCTTTGTGCTTAACAACCTTGCAAGTATGTGTGGATTCCACCGGTGTGTGATTTTAGCGATTACGTTAAGTATATTTGTCCGCTGTGTGTCATCGTCTTGGAGGCCGTTAGATGACTCCGTAACGGCGAACCAAGATGGATGTCATTGGCACCAGTATGGACTTGAAGATTTGCTGGCGCTGCAGGGAACCGCGATCGGAATTGAAAAGACTCAGAGACTTGCCCCCAGATTGTACATCAGACAAGAATAATTCAAATTCAGGATCAAAAGTTACTTGGAAATGAGGTAAGCGGAGAGAAGTCCGCCGACGGGTCCGCAGCGCAAATCAAGACCACCTCTTCCAACTTTTCATTTATCAAGCATGAGGTCTCTTAAGAATACACTGGACAAACTTTTGGCAAGCACTAAATATTTGTACGAATTTAGAGACAGATGCATTCACAGAGACATGGCTATCACCCTCCGTGGACAGTAACACCCTCTATTTGGAAGGATTTGGTACTCCAGTTTGATTAGACAGAGATTCAGATGCTACGGGGAAATCTATTGGAGGAGGTGTATGTATGTATATAAATGAAAAGTAGTGTCGTAACTATCTTGTGAGAGAGATATGGAACTTCTATCAGTGTCTATGTGGCCTACTTATCTACTACATGAATTCCGTCAGATCTTTGCTGTGAGTGTCTACATACCACCCAGTGCCGATAACAAACAAGCAGCTGATGTAGTTCATAATCATGTTCAATCCCTAGAACTGATTTGTCCTGATGCGCCGAAATTCATACTTGGAGATTTTAATGGATGTACTGTGCGCCCCACCTACAATCAGTATGTAACATGTTGTACATGGAAAGAAAAGATCCTAGACTTGTGTTATGGTAACATCAAGAACGCCTACAAATCTTATAGTAAACCACCCCTAGGAGCTCCTGACCATAATTCTCTTTATTTGCTGCCCACATATCGTCAAAAGTTAAAAACAGAGAAGGCTATTGGTAAGACTGTCAAATCATGGAACAAAGAATCTATTGATACACTACAAGGATGTTTTGCGTGTACGGATTGGGACATGTTCTATGAAGCAGAACAAACATTAGAACGAATGAGTGATGTCATTACTGATTATATAAATTTTTGTGTCAACAAGATAATACCAGAAAAAGAAATCAGAATTTTCCCGAACAACAAGCCCTCGATTACAAAAGAAAGGAAATCTTTATTAAATGAAAAGAAACAAGCATACATGAAGAAAGATATAATAAATAAGGACATCAATCGGAAAGCTCATCAGTGTAAACTAGCGTACAAAGAGAAAGCTGAGAGACAGTTTCAGCAAAGCAATCTGCAACAAGGCTGGCCAGGCGTGAACACGTTCATTGGAAAGAGCAAGCGACAACAAACAATCAACGCAGGGGACAATAAGACCTTTGCTGAGAACCTCAACACTTTCTACAGCCGCTTTGATTGTCATGATTTTACCAATGAGAAAGCTCAAGTTAGTAAAGCCATACAGGATAGTGAAAGTCGTATCCATATATCAGAAGCTGACGTCACTCAAAGCTTCTCCAGAATTAAAGAGGCACTGGTCCTGAGCGATTAATGTTTCTTGCCAACGGTCTCATTACAAAACCAAGCTGCGAGCTGGTCAGCAGCTGCTCCCTCGACCGTGACGGACACGGGACTGGGCTACTGTTCACCTTGGCAGAATTTCTTCAGCCTAAACAGTGGGACATTAGGAAGGGTGGATGTCCATCAGATGCTGTTATTTGAAAATATCCCCGGTAGTTCTTGTCTGATTGTAATAAAGTATCCCAGCAGTGTAGGCTAATTATGTCGTAAATGTTTCCTCTGACCTATGGTTGCCAGTTTCCTGTGGGTGACACAGATACATATAGAATGAAAGAGATTAAATTTTTTTCTAAGTCATAGCTATCCCTAGTGGTATGCCTAAATATCAACATGGTTATCTCCCTTAGCTGTGATGTCACAGCATTGTTCTTTGAACACCTTCATAATTTGTTCTATATGGTCACACATGGAATTGTCAAGTTTAATCTTACAGATTTTTTAATGTACGGTCAGTAGAGATCGCATTTGGTCACCAGACAATCGTATTGTGGCTTTATTATTGCTTATTGTAAAAACTTGTGACTTTGTGTAGTTTAGGAATTTTTCCTGCCCTTTTTGAACTTTCCCCGCCATGTCGCAAAATAAGTGCATTCCTCTAGAAGTAAAATACCTTCCTCTCAGCCTTCTAGTTCAGCAGTTAAATCGGACTCTAAGTCAAAATCTCAATCTAGATAAAGTTCACCATCTAGCCAGGTTGATTTGTCAGCTATTACGGAGCTTTTGTCTTCTTTCAAGTCTGAAATTCAATTATCCATGCGGCAGTCCTTCCATGACTTTGAGTTACGTAACGAAGGGAAAATCTCAGACTTACAGAGGCAAATTGATTTCTCCGGCTCCCTAACTCAAAATGCGGCTTATCTATATGACTCATACGATGAAGGGCATGCTAGGTCCCAAGGTCAAGAGTCATTCCCCGTAGGGCGGCGTGGTGCTCTGCTCGGTTCGGTCCAGCATCACCCACGTCCTGAAGCCTGGTTGACGATCCCCACGGTGGGAGACGCTAAGGCTTTGAGCAGGAGGGACACGGTCCCTGGCTGTCAACCCTTAGGGGTCAGCACCCAAGTTAGCTTGCCTGCCGAGCCGCCTATCATGTCACGCTCGAGTGATTCGGTGTCCCCGGCACGGCTTGGTCAGGATCCCGTTAGCCGGGTTAAGGTGGTCGGCCATTATATAACCCGAATTCCACGGCTCACGCACAGCATGGAGTAGCTTGCTCTACGGGGGAATGTAACGGATGGTGCACGGTCTACCTCAGTTACGGCTACGGTCGACCGGGAGTTCATTGACACGGACGATCCTCCTGTTATTCCGTTAGTCCCGGACCTCTCGGGATCAGAGGCGCACACGGCTTATCCGGCGGCTACCCCAGAACTAGTTATGAAGGAGGGTTTTATTACTTTACCATCCATGGATACAGCTGCGGAGGACTATATACCGGGATGGTCCTTGAAGGAGAAAATGGAAATGCTACATGCTCTTTATCCAAATACTTTTCCGCCTCCTATGGATACTATGGAACAGGAGATACCTATTGAGCTGGGGTTGTCTGGATGTTTGCCACCAGAACGTACTCTGAAGTTATCTTTATCACATTCTTCAGTTGTAAAGGCTACCCTGGATAATTACAATGAGGCATTGGCCAAGTCTACTTCGCTACAGTCATTACCTAGGATTCCTCAGAGACCAGCCTATGCCATCCACAGTCGGGATCTGCCAGCTAGTTTGCCTCATTTGGATAAGGACTTTAGTTTACTGGAGGCTAGGAGTCAGAGACAATGTCATACCATGTCTTCCTAGAGAATTCAAGGAACTGGATAATGCAGCCCATTCTTCTATTGACATACTATCATATATAAACTGTTTTGCGGCTGGTGTCCATGTTCTGCTTCCTCCAGTGTTCAAAGACTATTCGAGTTGTTAAAAAATACTTTAGTGGCTATGTCAGTGCACGTGGTTGCATTGGCTCACTCCTTCCTGGATGTGTTACATCAGAGTGTATCGGATGCTACTCAGAACCAGGTGTACTCGCTGGGCAGACTCACTGCTATGGAGAGGACTCATAAGCTAAGCTCAGTCCGGAATTTACCAGAGTCTACTAAAGATTTGATGTTCCAGCAGCCATTAAATTCTGAGGAGATTTTCAACGGTCAATGTCAGCAAGCGGTGGAAGCGAAAGATGCTACTACCGGTACTTCCAGGAATCTCAATCAGCGTTTGGCTTCGGCCCTATTGAACCAAAATAGATTCAGATCTGCTCCTAGGGGTAGGAGAGAAGGACCACAGTCTAGCTCAAAAATAATTTTTTTTAAATAATAAATTATGAAGGTGATCAAAGAACAATGCTGTGACATCACAGCTAAGGGAGATAACCATGTAGATATTTAGGCAAACCACTAGGGATAGCTATGACTTAGAACAAATTTAATCTCTTTCATTCTGTATGTATCTGTGTCACCCACAGGAAACTGGCAACCATAATCCAGAGATAAGTTTACTAATAATTTCTAACAATATCCGTAATTGTTCCTTTTTCAGATTTTCAAATGCTTGGATGGCATAGTGATCTTATTTGATCTTATTTTTGTTTTTTCCCTCAATATTTAATCATGTAAAAATATTATGTCTATTATTTTGCTATGATATCAAAAACACACATTTGATGTATTTGAATCCGTAAACTAAACAACCCCACTTTGCCATTGCTAAAAAGATCTGAAATTTTACTAAGGTACATAGGTATATACAGTTTTTAACTAAGTACACAGCAAATGCTCATACATGTATGTATTTCTTATGCAACAATGAAGTTCCGTTCGTATCCTCAAAACAGTGTCGGCCCATAAGTTGTTTTTTTCAGGCAATCAAACTTGTATGCAATACAGCGATTACTACTCTCTTGCTGTTACCCTTGCTTGGTGGTAAATCTGCACATGTTATTTGTCATCATTCACTTGATGGTCAGTTAATGAATTTATAAGAGGTATAATTAGTGGTAACACCACTCAAATTACCCGACAAAGGTCCCCATTTGGCATTTCTTGTGTCTGAAGTGAATACTCATCATTATAAATTGAGATCTGATGTGGCAAATGTATTACATGTTATGTAATATGCGTGCATGGAAGTGCAGCAAGAGGAATTATCAGCTGAGTTACAAAACAATCGATCAAAGGATTAACCGATAACATGCTGATTGATTATTGCTTTTATCTTGCACAGTGGATTTGTCAAAAGGTAGTGTTTATGTATGTAGATATACTAATCTATACTGAATACACCCTGTCGTAAAGTGTCTGTAAAAACAACGTCCTTCCGTCAAAGGATTAACCACCAATACATTGATTGATTGCTCATTATTAGCTAACTAAATTACATGTTTCAAGAATGGCAGACATCATGCAAATAGTTGCCAGGTGTGCTTTCTTGGGTGACCAATGGGACTATAGACCAATGTGAAAAACCTGAAACGATAGATCACTTTTTCGCATATTAAACTGTAAAAAGACACATGACATGGAGCTGGATTCTTTGTCAGCTGCAGATGAATGGCATCTCATTCATTTATGATGTGGATATTGATGGATACATTCCCTGAAAAAGGTAATAGCCTGATACTGTTGCTATAACTTTAGTCTGTTTTAATTTCAATATTTGCATTTTGTTATTATTCATTTGTTATAGCATTCAAGAGAATCATTTTTTCCCATAAAGTGTAATGAGACAGACAACATACACTAGGTCACACTTAGGGCATGTGTGTGAAATATGATTCATGTTGGCAATCTATTAAATGTTATACATTCACTAAGTAGAAGCAGATTGTGTGCATTTTATTAAGTTTCAAAATGCATACTAATATCATGTAATAATAATTTATACGAAAATTCATTATTAATTATAACCACAACAAGCAATATATTTTAGGATTCAGATACTAGGAAAATATAATTATAGAATATTAGTTTCATCATGTATCAGTAATAGCTTAGAGAAAGACTCCAGTCAAAAGTAGTAAAACTCATCTCACAGACATACTATTGAAAAAGGTATAAGTTACGGCTGCACAAAGTAATGTCTAGACGATTTAATGAACTGCTTTGATAATGTAAACATGTCATCACCTCCATTAAAACATATTGTGCAAACACTTTTAATTAGGGTCATTAAGCCATCTATTGTAACACCATAACCATCCAAGCAACATGTCATCACAATTAGTGCCAGTTAAATTAGGAAGCTTCCAGGACATGTGTCAATACAATTAGTGCCAGTTGAAATAGGATTAGCAGGATTAAGTACTCTCCCTGTCTGGTCATTTCATTTGTAGGACACACCCCATACCGCATATTCTGTATTTCATTGGTTAGTATAGGGAACACCCATTTTGTATCATTCAAAGAATCATAATCTTTTTATTGTTTCAATTTTAGATAAATAGTCACCAACTACATTTGTTCGTCAGTAGGGTTTAGACTCCGAACACAGGTCATCTCTAACCCTCAGCCCAGAGGGTTGTACCGACTCTCTGTGGCCACCCCATGTTATTTCTGTTCTTGTTAATAAAACTGTAATTAGCTTCTTGTGACTTCGGACTCTTTGCTGAGCTAATTCCCCCAAGCAGACCAGAACGTCAGTTAGATAAGGGGTTTCACCGGAACCAACACTTGGACCCAAGACCCCTATCATAATGCTAATATGATAATAAACTAATTAGGATATACGACAAAATATAAAGACGTACATTGACTTTGTTATTTCAGTCCTAACATTTTTTACCACTGGCAGATAGTTAAACTTCAAAATGTTTTCATTTGTTATCAAAATAATGAAGATATACTATCAATTGTGCATGAGGGTGGCACAGCAGAGGTAACGAACCAGTCATGAATTCTGGGATATCATCCAGGTACTCACGGGGAGAAAAACAATAACAAAAGCAACAAGCATTGTCACTGAGGTAACATAATGCCCCGCCGCAAATTATCAAATCAAACTTATAAAGTAATGAAAGTGAAGGTCGTAATTTAAGATGAAGCTAAATGTAAACACAAACATGACCAGTCAACCTCTCTTGATATCTTGCTCTGTAGTTGTTCAAACGCACAATTTTTTTCAAGACTCACTTTGACCTTGATATGAATGTCTTAGTGTATGAAATATGCAAATATAGTAATAAAGAAATTGCTTATTGAAAAACATTCAAGGGAAGTCTTGAAAGTCTATGAAGAAAATCCAGTGAACTGTTCTTGAGATATCTCGCTGACAATCTTAACACGCAGTTTAAGATGCTGAAATCTTCAAAGTGCTGATGTGACCTTGAAAATTATGTGAAGGTCACCTAAATCGACTGGTACTTGCACCTTCCCTAGATGAAGCTTGGTGTCAAATATGAAGAAAGTCCAGAGAACGGTTCTTGAGATATCTTGCTGACAATCTTTACATGCAGGTTAACATGCTGAAATCTTTAAAGTGTCACTGTGACCTTGAAAATTAAGGGAAGGTCACCAAAATCGACTGGGCCCTGCGCCTTCCCTCGATGAAGCTTGATGTCGAATATGAAGAAAATCCAGTTAACGGTTCTTGAGGTATCTCACTGACATGCTTAACATGCAGCTTAACATGTTGAAATCTTCAGAGTGTCGCCATGACATTGAAAACTAGGTGAAGGTCACCAAAATCGCTGGGCCCTGCGCCTTCCCTAGATAAAGCTTGGTGTTGAATATGAAGAAATTCAGTCAACGGTTCTTGAGATATCTTGCTGACAAGGGTAAAACGTTAAAGTCCCCTTGTGATCTTGAAATGAAGGTCAAGGTCACGAAACCTTTCTTTTACTGTGATGAACCTAGGTACCAATGAAAAGAATCCAGTCAACAGTTCTTAAGATATTCCAATTCGTACATATGGTAATTTCATATTTTAGTTTGTGCAAAGACAACAGCACTTACTCATGCATTCTTTATTGTCAATTCCAGTTCAGTCACCCTGGTATTGTGTTTAATCAACACGATCCCCAATCCACTAGCGTACAAACTCATGCTTCTTTCAGTCTGGATCATGTTACAACAACTCTTCCCACAATTCCACTTCCTAACGGTCTCATGCGTTGCCATGCATGCACAGTACGGCGGACATGAGATCACATTGTTTACCTTTATTAACCCATCAGTCGCACGCAGGTTCACTTTCTCCATTGTTTCAAGCCACTGAACTGTATCATCTATATCATCTATTGACTATTATCGGAACAGAATCCCTGTATTGCCATCCGACTTGTAGCTGTAACAGTAGACTATCATACAGCAATCATGGCGGAGAGGAGACGAGCTCAAGCAGCCAGAAGGCGGCGTAATCGGGTTAACGAGGGTGACAGCGATAACACAGATGTCAACACGGACCAAGTGGCAGCCATGCTCAATGATCACACACTTCCGGTAGTGATGCAGTGCGATTTAGTAGTCGACCGTATCTCACAGCGGCTGAGTTACGAAAACAGCTAGCTGAACGTGGAGTCAGCGTACCAAGGAATTGGCCAAGAAAAACCATGCTCCAGTTGTTCCAGGAGAATCAAGGCAGGAGGCCAGTAGCGGCGACAGTGACATCTTCAGACAGAGCGGCGGCGAGGCTGGATACTACATTAAATGTGGACGAAGGACAAATCCAACCCCCTAATCCGTATATACCCGCGTATACAACCAGTCAACCCTGAATACGGTCGAGGACATCGCCAGCATGACATCCAACTGCGTGCCCCCGGTCACTGTCACAAGTCTACAACGGAAATGGCAGAGTTGAAGAGTGCGGTGGCAAGCATTGCATGTCAACGACCAGTCCCAGCCGAAGAGGTGGATATCAGCTTCCCACTACAGCAAGGTCAAGAAGTGTCCTCAGATTCGCTGCTGCACATACACACAGTGGCTCCTGCTCTCAACAGGAGGATCCAAGATGGCAAGTATTGCAACCTTGCTCTACTTTTAGAGCCAAATCAAGATGCATTAGATTCAAGACTGGCAGAATTTGATGGCAATGTATACCACTTGAAAGACGATTGCAGGTTAAACCGTTCACTCACCTTAGCAGAATTTATTCAGGCACTTGGCATATACAAGGACATTTACTGTGAGAACAATGACGTTAAGCGAAAGCAGTTAGATGGACATGAGCAAACTGTGATTGAACTGGCTACGAATTAAGGGGGTACCTCACATTACGATTATCACAAGTTGTTCGCTGCCAGGGTGGCCTCTTATGCAGAGAAAGGATGCAGCATTCGGTGGGAAATGAGGGACACACGTTTGTATGGACTGTGCTCATCCGGTCGGCGGTCGAGATCATGCAATATATGCCATAGCATTACTTACGGTACAGACTTGTGTCCAGAGCGACGGATGGAGAGAGGTAGGCTAAATAACTTGGCTGACAGGACCATCTTATCAGACCGCCAGGGTGCTACTGACCGCAATGACACGAGAGGACGGGAGATTTGTAACAACTTCAATCACCAGGGTTGCACAAGATCCAACTGTATGTACCTTCATGTATGTATTAGGTGTCACGCCAATACCCATGGACAGGCCAATTGTGTTAAGTCTCCCAACAAGTCTAGGTGGGATACCCAAGCCTGACCATCACCACTGGAGGTAAATGTGGAAAAAGACAGTGTACCTGTTCACCCATCGTGGATTGGGGAATGTCTGACATTAAAGGGGCAAAACCATATTGCAACAAGTAGTAGTATATATAATGGGGGTACGAAATCAAGTCCAACAAAAGCCTCTGCAAAGCCTTATTTCACAAATAAAGCTTTTGTCAGGCCCTTAGATCCCGCCACCATTATATCTACTACTTTTGAACCCCCAGTTAACTTCCCGGCCCCACGTTGCCGGGAATATACCTATAAAAGTTGAGACACCAGCGGGATACCAACCCACATGTATACCTCACGCAAACTATAATAGGCCGCACCACTCAACCAATTGAGCTACCGGGGACTTAGCTGAAGTATCTCGGTTTAACGGGTCTATCCTGGGATTGTATCATCCAAAGCTGGGCTCCGTCTATAATAGCTCCACGTGGTACTACTATACCGCACGTGGCACTACTGTACCGCTATGATGTGTTGACAGGGGGAAACATTGTACCGTAGGTATGACTAATAATTCCTGTCTAACGAACCCTCTTCCTGGCCCATCTCTCAGGTAGTACAAGTTCGGCTCGTCGGCTTTGATGTCTACTTTATCTATGTTGTAAGTTTTGACTGACGATATCGGATCGGTGGCTCGCTTACGGCTATCACCCTCGTGTTCCCCCGGCTGGTATAGGTACCTCACGAGGGCCCTATCTGGTATCTGTTTCTCCTTCCCACGCAATGGAGCAGCCGACTCTGCCACTATTGATTTTAGTTTGATAGCGTCTGCTGGTTTCTTGCCGGTGAGACGGGTAGTTTCGTGGTTTATGGCCGACACCACCTGAGGTAACCGAGCTACCCATTCAGTCGATCGTTTTCCGGTTGGCCATCTCTCGCGCATACTGATGTCCGAATAAGCCGCCGCCAAAGTCCTATTGAATCTCTCAACTATGGCTTACTGCGATGGGCTCGGCCGTGCCATCTGACCTTGGTATCGTGTTTATCCAGCAGGTGTGACATGGCACCCATGAACTCCGCCGGGGTCAACTTGCAGCTCTGTTGGCCACGTCAGTGGACTGCGTTTTGTATATCGCGTTGAATCCTGGGCTACCTGGGCCGAGTCTTTTCGTGGTCAAGGGTTCGGCTTCCTTGTAGCGACTGGCAGCGTCCACGACGGTTAAGGCATACTTGTACCTCTTATCGTGGGGTAGGAATAGGAGGTCGGCCTGGTGAACGCTATTGGGTATGTTAATGCCGAATTTCCTTCTAGGCATGTAGCGTGGTGCCGGTAAATAGATCTGCCACAGGGCTTGTTTTTCAAGCCACGCTTTGGACTCCTCTGGGGGTACTCGCGCCATTTTAGCCAGCTTATGTACGGCGCTAACTCCTTTCCAGTACCCACGCGGGCTGTAGTAAATAGCCTCAAACTTTCTCTGGTTCCGTGACATCGTCGTCGCCCCGACAGGGTATGGTAATTACATATACACCTATGTTCTTGGTTCCATTTTCTCATGCCCGCCGCTGCAGCGTACGTGTTTATCCCATCAATAGCTATCCAACGTTTAGTGTCCATCGGCGACAGGGACGTCTTGTTTATAGTCAGTCCGTATATCCTATGCCCATCACTTCTCAGCGTGTTCATTTTATGCCTGAAGGTACGGGTCTTGAACAGGGCTTTCTTGAATCTGGCGTGTTTGATGTGTTGTTTCACCACGTACTTCTTAACACCTTTCGCCTTCGAGATCTCACCATTGTCGGCCTTCAGGATGGAGTACATCTTAGGCCTCAAACCTACGTACTCGGCTATGGGCATGCCAGCACACTTGTCCTTCATCTTACCTAGGACCTTTTTATTTACCGTGCTGTGTATGGCATGGTCCTTGGGGTAGTCGCTGGTGTCGTACAAATCGAGGCGTTTTTTCATGTCCTCTTACACGTCCTCGGTTCGAATCTCCATCAGCAGGGAATCCGTGTCAGTGTACAGCACTTCACACCTGTCGTCGTACTGTTTTTTCAGCTCGTTGTGGTAAAAGTCGTACATCAGGTGTTTGGATAAATCGAGGATGCTCATCCCCACGTAAACAGGCCGGTTGAATTTTATGTGGCTTTTCTTCATGTGTAGGGCAACTAGGTCATCGGTGAATATTTTGCTCGGTTGAATGCGGACTGGCTATCAGTCTCCTGAGCTTGTCTTCCTCATTCGACCGAACCAGCTTCACGGTCACGCGTTTCCTCAGGTTCTCCATAGTCTTACCAAACACCGAGTTGTTCATGAGCTTGTAGAGGTTTTTCTCAAAGTCACTGGTGGCAAGCTTTCGGAGGTCTGTGTTCATTCTGATGTATGGCTCCATCCAGGGGCTCTGGTTGAACACGAGCACCCTGTGTATTTTGGTCAGCCTCATACCCAACGACAGGTACAGCTGTAGGATGCGATAGTGAACGATGTACTTGGTCTTATTCATTAAGTTGGGCACGAGTTTTTCAACGTCTGTCACCCACCCACCTAACAAGTTATGTTGGTACTCAGACATCCAGTCTGGGTTAACCCTCATACGTTCGGGGGCCAGGGGGTAGCTGTTGTGTGATGTGTGTAATGCCTTGGGGTATTCTAAGTCCACCTCGAGGATATAGCCTTTGTTTGAATCGTCCGCAATGCTCATAACATCGACCTCGTCCGCGATGCCCATTCGAATCCCCCTGTGGGTAGATACTGGCTCATAGCCCAGCCGTACAGGTTGTTGGCATCGAGGTAGAGAATATGATTGGTTGGCTTGCTCAGGTCGTAGCCCTTCACGTATTGATTATTTGCTTTCGCATATCGTTTGGTTGCCATGGAAATCCCACCTTGCAAGCCTTTCTCAATGAATAGGTGCATGTCGTAATCTGTGAGCAATTCCAACTTAACTCCGGTCTTTTCAGCAAGGCATCCCACGACAGACCTGGGCTGGTGTAGTACCATGCGGGGTCGAGTTGATACTGCTTGAAACATGTCCGCCTAAACGTCTCAAACACGTCGGCTAACAGCAGTACATCTGTCCTCAAGTACAGGTCGTGATAGTCACCCAGATTCTTACAGCCCAGTTTATTCCATAAGTTATTAGCGTGCGAGTAATTGTCTTGGGATATTGCCGAGTCGGTCAGGTTCCTGTAAAATTCTCTGATGGGGGGTAGTCTGGTCTCGGCGAACTTGGCCCAGCCATCCATGTACTCGTAGGGGTACACACCCTTCCTCATCAGCAGGGGTCGAGTCTCGGTGTCGGTGTATCGATCGGTGATGGGGAAGGTATCGTTGGCCTTGACCAGACTGTCGAGTGACGACAGGAGGAACTGAACTGAGTCGATGAACCTCAAGCCATTCAAGCTGAAGGAAATGTATCTCTCCATGTTGTTGGGGATGCACGTCAGGTTGCCGTCGACTTTCGCGATGGCCTGCATGATCAAGTGAGAGTAGTACCCTCTCAAGTTGTGAAAGACCACGGGGATGTTTATTGTCTTGGGGGTGATTCTAAGCTTGAGGTTACACGCGCTGTGAGCGGCGCCTCTATACTAACCGGTGACGTGGCAGTGATCTCTCACCGAATCACCGTTAAGTGGTGAGTCACACACGTGGCAGTTAGTGCTACAGGCGTGGGCTAGCCGGTCGGCTTTGGTCATACGCATGGGAGAGACTGTATACAGTGCATTCCTAATAATTTTTTCTTCCTCCTGCAAACACTTTAGAAACTTTTCAGCCGCGTCGGGACCCCTATACACTACGGGAGCTTTCGTTTTCCCATCACATCGGACGACCACGTATCCAAACCCACAGGCCTCATGCTCCTGTGTTTTGTGTGTGAAGCTCTCGCCTGTGGGGGTACCCCCGGCAACCTCAACAGGTTTAACCAAGGCTTCAAAGTCGGCGTAGATGACATAAGGCACAGACATTTGGTTCTTGTGGTTGCCGAATTTTAGGATATTGTCACCTTCCTTAGGCATGTCGACTCGTATGGCCGTCTGCCCCACACCTTGGCAATCCTCCCGGTGGGATTCTAATAAATCAGCTCGTGTGAAGCCGTGTAGGCACCGTTTGCAGAAGTGACTCTTTTCTCTGTGTGCCGATTGGTCGTACAACAGCCTGCTAAAATATTTTATCCACGCGTAGTGGTACTTATCACCTCGCTGGATCATGAATATATTGATAACGCGGCGACCCAGACCCAACGGACTGACCCTGTGCACTATTGTTGTGTTACCTTCGTGCCCAAAGAAGTTTATAGCTATATCATTCTGTTTTTCTATTTTAGTTATCTTGGATATAGGGGTGGGTTCATCTATACCATCCCAGTTGAGCCCATCGTCTTGGGGATAACTAGAAGGCCCGTTCGAATTAGTGTCAGCTGGAAACAAGGCTGACCTGATAGCTAACCTCAGGCAATCGTTTCCTCTATTCTTGACGTTGACCATGGCCTGTTTTTTCTTATAGTAGGGGGGCAAGTCTAGGTATGACCCGCCTCTGAACGGCACGTAGTTAGCTATGTCTAGATAGACATTATCGATTTTATCAACAACCCACCCGGACCCCATGTGTGTGTAGCGTTCTAGGTATTCTCGTATCTGCTGAAAACTGGTATCGATTGATGCGTCTATGGTCTCTGTGTGAGTCACGATTTCTTGTTTACCTCGGAAGTAAGGCTGAACGCACTCAGTGACCCCAGCCCCTGCCTGCTTATCGAGTGACATTTTCACTGTGATCTGAAACTTTATACTTCCCAGATTGTTTAGTTCGTGGTTGACTTTATCAGCTATCAGAGGCTTGATATCTGTGATGTCTATGTTCCTATCAACATGCATGCGCCAGCCTCTCAAATAGTTGCCTACAGCGAGCTCAGTGGGTATGAACTGTAGGTCAATAGCTCTATTCTGCCGTAATAGTTCTACAAGCTGTGGCTTCCTCATATGGGAATAACCACCTAAACCCAAATTGCGTACCTCGGCTTTTAATTGTTTTACAGTGGGAGGTTTTGCTACGGGGTCATGTGATAACAATGCGACTAACCCGGCTCTCCCCAGGTTGGAATAACCCGTGAACCCAAGCTCTTTTGCTTGGACTTTTAGTAGTTTTACCGTGGGAGGGGCTTCTAGGCCTAGTAATCTCAACAAGGCTGGCTTCCTCATTCTAGAGTAACCAATCACACCCCGTTGCCTGGCGATCTGCTTGAGGTCCCGGGTAGTAGACATAGTTGCGTGCACACCTAAGTATATCAATCTCTAATTGGCCGCCGGCAAGGGCCAACCTTGATAAAAAAATAGTGAGGCGCCCATATCAGAGGGTTATATCCTCTCCGTCACCCCAATCAGCTATACTTAGATGAACCGTTTCGATCCAGTACTTACACTGGTGGATATAGTATTCCTTGAAGTTGTGCAGGTATTCCTGTATACTTGTAAAACAATTTATCTGGTATTGAGTCGTGATGCCCGCACCGCATGTGAAGGGGAGAGTATATAACACCCTCCTTAATCCATGCCACTTCCAATATGACCTGAAATCTGAAGCGTCCCCATAAGTTCAGTTCATCTTTGAGTATGTTTTTGACCAGAGATTCGATGTTCCTGGGCTCAATTTCCACAAACATAGTTATACCTAGGTGTTCACAGTCTCTAATTGGGGACTTATCCTGAGGAGGCGCCTACGTTCTTTTATGTAGGCCTTTTTATTCTCGTAGATGAGATGATGTCTGACTACGTTTGCTCTGTGAGCTTTGCATAGGCAGTAGTGCCCTTTAACCCCTATACCACACACAGAACACGTGTAGTTAGGGCTTCCAAAAGGAAACAACAGTACCCCTCAGTCCTGCATCTCCTACCACAGGCTTCTTTCTTCCCCATAAGTATGTATTCGCATCGGTACGGAGCAGGTCTCATCTTAAGCGTACTTATATGAGTACTTAGTCTAATTGTTTTGCAACCAACGCAGTCGCTGCTATACCCAGCGCGATGAAGACCAGTTCACGGTCCATTTGCCCCTTGGATGGTGTGTAGTACTGAGCGAGTGTGGGTTTATTGAGTGGTTCCAGCTGTTTACCTGTTAGTAGGTAGTATTCTCTCGCTGCGTCGTCGACATCGTGGAATGTTTTAACGGCATGGTTCTCACGCCAGAGTTGTTCGTTAATGTAATCGATCCTCTGAACACGTTTTTTCGTGTACTCGGATTGTGCCGATTGTAATTTCTCAACGGCAAGGTCGTGTCGCTTCCTCCCTGCCTGTATCTCAGCCGCGTGTGACTCTTGTAGTTTCGAGAAGAGGAAATTACTCCCGGAAAATGCCAGGGCATTTACTAACGCCCCACCGACCATCATGGCGATTGTAGCCATCCTATATTTACTTCATAATATTTTCAGGTAGTATCCCTTGTTTTACTAGGATGTCCTTTGTGGCCATCGCCATACCAAGGTTCATTATGAGCATACCCATATCCTGCAGGTTGAAATCTAGCTTGATAGTCGGTTGTTTAAGCACCATTTTGGTCAACCGAGCGTATCTTACGTGTATATAACCATGAGATAGCCACGGCAGCAGTTGCGCCTGCAATCAACAAGAGTGGAGCCGGGTTCAACGTGCTACTTTTATGTTGGTGACACCACCTTTTTTTACCGGCAGCTACTCTCTTAGGATTCTTCTGCCTGGTGACTGTAGGGGGGGTCCCCAACTTTGGGTTCACCTCGGGAGGGTTCACCTCCAGTTGGGGTGGGGTCTCCCCCAGTTGTGGGGTCTCCTCCTGTGCAGTATCCATCTATACTATTATTATTATTTTTCACCTCCTTAAATTGGCAATGCTTTGCCGTGATAATCGCCACCGTCACCGGGGCTAAAAACATACCGTATTTGTGGTACAGCACGCAGCTGATAGAGCTCAAGGCGTGTTCAATAAAAGCGTATTTCTCAAGGGCCTCCCACAGGTAAAGTCGGCGCTCCGGGGAGATGGGAAGGAAGTATGACGCAATACCAGTATATATCTGGGTCATAGCCGATCCTATAGTTTTCGTCATCTCTGCCCCGAGTCTAGCCTCGTATCTAGCGTACAGCTTATCGATTTCTTCGTCTGACATTTTGTGAATTTTATCGGGAGTGTAGTCTCCAAAGTAATGTTTGGCTTTGCCCCCAACAGCCAACGCCACAAGTCTCTCTCGCTTGTCATCACTCTTATCATCGCCCACTGGCACCAACAGTTGTTCCAGCAGTTCATCACACTCCATCTTATAATGTAACAAGTAAGTTTTAGTTTTAACAATATAATACCCGATGCAGGTAAAACGAAGCAAAATGAAGGTTAAGTTGCACACGACGAACACTTCAAAAAAAGTCATAGCTTAGCTTTGCTTAGCATTTCTTAGCATTTGCTAAGCTTTGCTTAGCTTTTACTTAGCATTGCTAAGCTAAAACACCCTATAGGCCACGGGTTGGTCGGTCTTGAGCACGAGCTTAGCATGTTTAGTTTCAGCGAGCTGTTTCTTCACCCATTCCCGTTCTAATTTGCTCATCACATCGTTCTCTCTCAAACACTCCTCGAACGAATCTCTGTCCTTGCAGTGAAATAAGGCCACCAATCGCGTCTGCTCCCTGAGGTCTTTCAACACCGAGCTGAACTTCTGCGTTAGCACCCAGACGCTGTGATTTGCGTGCCGGCCAGAGAAGGCCAGGTACGATAGCATGTCTCTTTTTGTTATCTCACAATAGACCGATCCAGTCCCGCCGATAAGCCCTCACCCACTTCGTTTTTGGCGTTAGGGGGACAACCACTGACTAATCACAATGGCGCCACCGCCGTGAAACGTGACGTGATTGCAAATGTTGTTGATGAATTCTGTTTGTTGTACTTTGGTATCCGTCGCCGCTTGTGAATGATATTTAAAAAGGAAAGTTATCGATGATTTTATTTTCAATATATTTTTTAGTTGACAGGTTGTATAATTGGCGGTGAAAATGTAGATCTACATGCCCGATGAAAAATGAAGCCGTATTTTCTACCAAATAATTTATCCGGCAATTCCGTTTAAGTGAAAGTTATTAGCAGGGGAAGGTAACTGAATTATGTTGTTTGTTGCTTTTCTAAAAAATTCCCATCGTAATATTATAAAACCGTGAACACAACCACATGTGCAAGTTGCAGATCGCTTCGGTATCTATAAAAGATTGTCAAAACTGCGGCGTATAAGCACCTTTATTTATTTATCCCTTGTTCAAATTTAGTTACATTAGAATTTTGTGAAAACATGGGTTTCTACCTTTCAAGGAACAACGCAGGGAAAACAGTATCCGTCTACTACTTCGTCCACCTTGTTTGTCTGTATATATTATCTGGAAAACGTTACTTGACCTGTTAACATGGATGTATCTGGACATACCCAGAAGCAAATATTCAGCAGCTTATCTGCAGCTATTCTCAGTAACATTTCTCTCTTCAAAATCTGTACACCATCTTAAAATGACACTGGCTTTTTATTAATCCTTACCAATTTATTTTTCTATGTGTACTTTGTTGTGGAATCCTAATCTACAAACCTCCACTATAATGGACTTCATGAACTGCCAGCATTTATCTACAGGTATGTCACACCACCATAAACACAAAGAATCCAAGATACAGTCTGCACTCTGTACACTGACACATCTTCCATAAATAGGAAACGGTGATGCAAAATCTTTGAACAGAGGATCCACAGTAATCCTAACAGTTAACTAGCATTGAAATAGAATGTTACACAACATACAAATATACTGCTTTTCTTCAGATATATTTAACTGCTAACTACTAATGTAAATAAGAGGCAAAGAACATATTCAAAGTTTAAAGCTTTTTGTCAATAAAATTACATATTGACATTATTGCTTCTAAACAATGATAATCTTATTAGATCTGAGACCATATCCCTTAGGGACATAACACTAATTCTGATCTATTTCCTTTTCTGAGATACTTACTAGTGTCATCAAAATTATATTAAAGTTGCTTAAAAAATTTGGTAAAAGTCATAACAAAAGTTTAGGAAAACATACATGAAAATGTCCTGAAGCTTTCACCTCCTGCAATTAAACCAGTGTGCAATTTAATATGAATTTAAGCTTATTTTCCAAATAAGCATCAACAAACCTTTAACAATTTGTCCAAAACCAACATCTTAATAAACACTGTTTTGGCTCAGTCTTCAAATATTGGTAACCTCCTCAAAAGCTGATGATTTCTAAGAAGTATTACATGAAATCGGGGTTGAATATGATATGTTTCAATATCCATTCCAGTTACATGAACAGTCAACTTAGAATTCTGTAAGTTATTTGGTTCCAAGACTGAATAGTGCCTGAGTGTGAACAAAACGTAGCCTTTGGGTTTTTTTCAAATTCTCTGGATGTTGAAATAACTTTATTATGAGTGATGATACTAGTGATCACTCTCTGAATAATCTTATTAGTAAACATATTATTTAAAGACCAAATATATCTTAAAACAATCTAGCTATCTTAGTACCAAGTGATTGTTCAGCCATGATATGTATATAGTGTTTGTTTGCCTAGTTCTGCCTTAAATTTACATGAATCTGATATGTGAGACAATTAAGTTATTATTTATAATTGATTCGATTATTACCTATTTTTATTACCTTTCCACGTTTCCTGAAGGAGGCAAGATTCTTAAAACAAACCTCGCTATCATTTCCAGTGAATTATAATTAAAATGACAGAACTATGTAATTACTCCTAAAATGTACCAATATACCCCCAACCCCCACCCCACCCCCACCCTACATGTAAAAAGTATGCTGTGACAAAAATCAAAACAAATAATGTTCTCATAGTTAGAAATAAACTTATATTTCACTCCGTCCGATATTCCAGAAAGTCACTATTCTTCTCACATAGTTTTCGTCTCCGATCCACATGGAGTAAGCTAAATCAATTCAAGGTCCCATCTCTTTATAGAAATTCAGAAATATTTAAGACATGGTTTTATAGACACTCATTTGAATTAATTTTGACGCTTGATATTATGCGTGATAGGCAACTGCTGACACTGACAATATTTCCGCTTGGATAAAAATATTACTCCTCGAATATTTTGCACTATCAACAGATACTGTACTGTTCATAGGCCTTCAGAAACTTTAAAACTTTTGAAACTTTAAAACATCTTAAAATGTGTGACAAATTTAAGAATATCTAATCGCGAATGCAACCATATCCACCACATTGTTCTTTAATGTAACAAGTTTTGCTATTTCGGTCGACCCTAACCGAAATCAGCTCGCTGTCAGATTTGTTTACATTGTGTCACGGCTTTCTCGCCTGTCTCATTTCAGGTTTATGGTGTACCAACTCAATGCCTAGTAGTGACGAAAAACGTGAAGCAAAAACAATTTTGTAGTTACAAGAATTGTCCGTGTTTATAACACTTGCAAAATACTAAACTGCTATTTGTTGTCATCTATTGGTAATGCTTTTGCACATGTGCGAAAGTGTGTAAATTCGCAAATTCTCACCTTCGAAAGCAGACGTAGGTTTCGTGGAACGACCGCGTCGACATTTAACTGCTCGTTAGGCCTATCGCATTCCTTGATCTGCCTCAATTTTTATGTCTTGATCGTAATGGTTTTGGTAAAGGTACACATCAAATCACAGCAATATGTAATAGATATAGCTGCGTGCAAATGGCATAATTCAAAGCACATCGCCTCGAGGCATCGCTTGACCCTCGAAATAAGTCTGACAAATCCACACAGCCGCCCGCCTTCTGATTGGCCAAAAGTGGCGCATGCTAGTTTTGATTGACAGACTGGATCGGTCTATTAGCTGCAGTCGAGTCCAGTATGAACAGCGTCGACTCCCTTTAAATTTCCCATGATAAGCTTTCAACCAGTCCTGCAGACGTGTCCTCGGTCGACTCTGTGTGCGTCCGGTCCGTCATCACCCAAGGTCTTTCCGTGTACGTTTTATTCATTTGCAGAGTAGGGCACATGATAACGATGTTGTCAAAGACATCCCAGTAGTACCCCTCCAACATATCCAACACGAAAACGGTCTTCCCACAGCCCGTCTGCCCGCACACTATGGCGCAGTGTGGGTCGCGGGGCAAATCAGTAGGCCGTGGTCTACTAGATGGCCTGCCGGCAGGCAAATCAATAAATGGCCTGCACGAATCTCCCTTTGTCTATATTAAGTTGTGCGTCCATAATCACGTACAGATATAATTTCAACTTGATCTGGATTGTTATCCCCTCGCTGCCGTTGTCGATGCGGCGACCGCTACCGTGCAGTTTATCGTCATCCGTGGATCGCATGTCCAACCACAGCGCATACTTGGTGGTCAGGTACTCGCCGATCTGCACAGCGGATAGGTCCAGGTCCTTGATGAGGTGTTGGTGCCGGGTCGGTAGTTTCATTATCTCATCCCACTGCTGGTTCGCCTCATACCGGCTGATTGGACAGCTGAATGGCTGATTGGGCACGCCCTCACTTCCACCTTTTCAATCTCGGGTTGAAAACTTCTCCGCTGTCCCTTCGAACGCTCGTAATCCTCCACGGGACGACCAGGATGCCTTTCATCGCGATCGGCGCACGCTTAGGTTTATGTTCCACAGCGTGTCGCTCTTATCCCGATTGATCGCTCTATGCCTCAGGACCCTATTGTACAGGATGGCCACCTTCCCCGAAAATACTGGTTTCAACCTGCCTGGCCAGCTCGGGCTAGTGACCATATCAAACCCCAGAGAGATGTTGTCGATGGTGTAACTGGCCTCTTCACCATTCGGCGTCGCGCGCGCGACTTTGCTGTAGTCGTTAAACGTGGAGCTCGCTTAGATTCAAGCCTATCACCCAGCGCGGCCTGGTAAAATGGCGCGGTCCTGTGAGCAACTTTCGAAGTCGAAGCGCACGCAGAACCTGTTCCCGTGATGCGCTTGGGCGATGGCCTTTTCACCGTCCGCGATCTTGTCTAACTGGTCTTCGCGTGAAGCCGTATCCCACAGCGCCAGCACCGGTCGATTTGTTGATGCCCTGGTACACGTCATTGACGCGTTCTCCCTCACTTTTCCAGAGGTCCCCGTAGCAATAAAATATGTCGCTGTTGTCGATGCTCAGCACCTTGTTACCACTGATCTTGATGGTGGTTTACTTGATGATGGCTCGACCTACGTTCCGCACTAGCTCGCATTTGTCATTGTCGGAGGTCAACGTGAGGTTGAACGCCAGTCGAAACGTGCCTGGTACAATGAGGTCATGAGGTTTGGGAATCTAACCAGCAGCGTTTGGTTCTGGTCTATCTTGCTGGGATTGTTGGTGATGGTCGACGACTGGCGCACGGCTCTGACGCCTAGAGGCTCTCTTGATCTTCGAAAAGGATCTAGTTTTCTACCATACATTGTTATATAAATGAAATATATAAGTTTTAATACTAAATAATGGCTGAGTACATCCCTATGGATGATATGTGGGATGATAGTGCCCAGGCATTCGGGGAGGATGACACCACATTCACGAACAACCCCTTAAGTGCTGAACTTGTACAGCCGGCCGTCGACGATTATTACGACGCAGTTGAAAATAGAGACAACATCAAGCCGTTGGTACGAGACTATGCCAAGTTTACCGTCGATAAGAAGGGCACGCTGCGATTGAAGGCTCAATCGGGATCGGGAGATCAACTGGAGAATTGATAGCATATCATGAAAAAAGACGGGAAAGGGCCATATGCTTTGTCAACACTCACCAGTCGCTGGTGGGAGCCAACTGATCCGTGATGAACTAGGCTTCATAGATTACGGTGGCGCACGACCTAAGTTTCCCCCGAAGGTCGTCCAAGATCTGCAAGCAGCCAGGCCTGAACTCAGCGGTGAAGGGGATATACCCCAACGTGCTAAAGAAACGTCTGACAGTATCGAAAATATATTGGCCACGTACCATGACAAACCCTTGCCGGGGCTCGAATTTCCCCTGAGGGAACTGCGAGGCCTAGACGAAGCCTTGAAACATGTACGCGGAGAACTCGTTAACAGCATGGGGAAACTGAATGAAGTGGACGAGCACATCGCTCGCGAGAAAATAAAACTCACCGAAACGGAGGACGATGATATGAAACGTCGTATCGAGGAGAGAATAAAAAACTTGGAAGACGAGAGACGGACTTGGTTGGAATCCGCTTCCTCGAACCGGGAAGCCCTCCGATCCCAGATCAGTCGTGTACGGGAAACCATCGATCGAGTCCTAAATGAGAACACTACGCTAGCTGACAGGATCCGAATCCTCTTCCGAGTGCAAGGCATAACCATCGCCAGCATTTTGGCTGCATTGGGCTTCATCATATCAACCCTGGTGGTGTCATTGAGTGGGGGTACCCCCACGCCTGCCGGCGGCACACCAACACCCACAGGTGGCGTCAAAGACTGGATAAAAAAACACCTGAAATCCCTCGGGGAGGCCCTGGCTAAACTGGCTGGTAAGGCCGCTGAAGCCCTGCCCGGCATCCTGGGTAGCATCGACTCGTGGCTGCTGAGCGCTCTGGCTAAAACTGCCACATGGCTCAGTCAAAACCTGTGGGCAGCCATCGTCGCCGTGGCGGGTTTGGTGTACGTAGCGGCTAAGGAATTTTTAACCAAATGAGCCCCACCCCGACCGCGACCCCGCCAACCACTAGGGCCGTTTTACGATCGATGTGCTGCTGATTGGATGCCTGAATGTGTGCAGGCTGTGGGGGTGACCCCACAGGGTGTGTGGGTTGAACCCTAGGCTCCGGGGGTGGCGCCACTATACCCGTTTCACCGGTCGTGGGTGGTAGGACGTGGGGGGTGTTAACATCGGGGTTGACACCCAACTTTTGGCCCGCCGTGGCTATGACTATTTCGTTGTTGTAGCCCACAACTTTTTTTACTCTCAGTTGCATATCACTCGGAGCCATGTACAGCCCCACGTCGAAGACGTAGTCGACTTTCGACCTGGCGTATTCCAACACGTCTTGGTAGCGTTTGATAGCACTCGGGAGATCAACTGGAGAATTGATAGCATCCTCAACGCTAACAACGAACTGTTTCTGAGCCGTCGTAAGCAGTCCCCTTACCGAGGATGTTGGAACGCGTTTGCGCCTGGCGCACCAACAGCTTCACACGCACGCTCGAATCGAGTCGTTCAATCTGATTACACCGGCACGAGTAAACCCTCTCGACGTGTCCAACATGAACTTTTCCCAGTCATCCGCTGCCCCCTGCTCGAACCTCCAGACTCGGTAATCCTTGCTGTTGTTGAAAGCCATGTAATGGTCATCCAACTCGTTCGTTGTGAGGTGATGATACGACTTGTCACCCCATTCTTTCATCTTCTCGCTGGCATCCACGAGGGGCATGTTGTGAACGATGGGGATACCCAACCCGTGGTTCGGTCCCGGCAAACGCCAATCCGTCTTCGGTTTTAGTTCAAATTCGCTGCAAATACGTTAAGAGGCCCGCTCTATCGTGATTGGTTGTTTACTCGCGCTCCATGCTTTGTCCTGTGGGACCGGGCTGATCTCTTTAAGGATACGCCTGACCTGGTAGTACACGTGGAACGTGAACACAGACTGACTCAGTGGTCCACGCCGAGTGTCGGTCAATGTCACACCACACCCCGTTGTAGCGCACCACACGGCGAAGTTGAGTTGATTCTGCCAGAACTGCATCGGGTTGTTGAACCAAGCATGAACTACCTTAGCGTTAGTCACTGAAAACCTATACAGGCCGAACACATCTATGAACTGGGCGTCGAAATACATCCCATCAGCGACCACGATCTTCAAGTGGGGGAAATCTATGTCCAGTTTAGGGTAAAACACTCCCGGGGAGTACATTTTAAAACTATTATATAATGAGCATATATACTCTAACATGTACATAACACTTCCAGGAATAACGAGCGGTGAGGTCGTTCAGCTGACGCACGCGATCGATAACACGTCGGGTAAAACTCGAAGCCGCACTCTGCGATATCACCTACCTACCGCGATGGAATAACATCAACAATAAGCTGTTCGTTAGTGGAGCTTGCAGCCAGATAACTGACGGCTACTACAGCGTGTGCTCTCTAAGTGACGAGGTCTTCAAACCCCTGGGAGCCGAACTCAAGATGAACGACTCAAACGGCACAGTGGTGTTAATCAACAACGGAAGAAACTCCTAGAGACTCGGTCGCCCATTGGCGAGGACACTCGGTATGTCGCCTGACGAGATAGAACCAACAACTACCATCACAGGCACGAAGTTACCCGACCTAGTACCATACCGAGAGCTGTGCATTCATCTCGTCCAGGTGAGCACAATGGACAACATTCAAGGGGGTCACCCTTCCACGATACTGAGAGCCATACCGGTGAAAACGGAGAAATACAACGACAGCAGAACCGAGTCGTTTTCACCGCGGCAGTATAAGAGGTTGACTCAGGGCAACATCCCTGAGCTGATAATATCGGTGTTAGATATAAATCATAATCCCGTGAATATAGGATACCTCAGCATAACGCTGCACATAAAATGACCAGCGCACAAGGCCCCGGAATGAAGTTGAAAAAATGCATCAATGTGGGGATCTCCAACCTCGGGGACACACGCAGATTCAACGACTCCGGAGTAGATGGTAAATTGTACGCCTTGCAACTGAAAAACAACATTTACAAACGCGTTGAAGTCCCCTCCATCGGGGGTACTAGCAACCTAAGTGATATAGTAGATACCTCAAGAGCGGCTGTCAACACTCGGTACACCCTAGTCAACACCGGTGATGATAAATGGATAATATACCCATCGTTCGGAGGCAAACTGTTCGACTTAGAAGATGTTGAGAGCAACGTGACGGCCATCACCAAAAATAAGCAGTATTCCCTCGTCTTCACCGAAGATGACAAGTGGGTGTTGTTACCCGATAAAGGCGACTGGTTTCTCAATATTAGGCTCGGCTCCCCCTATGTGTTCACGGAGAACAAAGACAACTACCTAAACAAAGTCGTGAACAACGGAACACTGCTCGTGGCTTACGCCCCGCTCAGAGGCGAGCGTAATCATCAGCCCAGTCGCCAGTATGGCAGCCCACATGCTATCGAAAGTAAACCGGAGTGCAAGACGTGACATTGCAGTTGGTGTCTGAATTCGAAGGCGTGGTCAACATCCTGACGAGCCTACCGGATAACGCCACTCTGATCATCAAAGTCTACCTAGGGGAACCATCGCGGGATGATGTCGAAATCGTGAAGGGGATCAAACTCGGGTGGGCGAAACGACACCAGTATCACGTTTGCACCGTTTACGTAAGTGCGGGTGGGTGTCGACTCCAAAACCAGTCTTCAGGGAGTCACCGTGATCGTGGAAGACACGATATCACTAACCAAGATCTTCCTACCCGACAACATACACTTCATGGGGGTGAAGTGCACCCCTGAACTATTATCAGAAAAACAATTGGAAACTATCTCGCAATAGTATTATAGCAATGACCAGTCATCACCCCAACGCTACGCTTAACGACCTAGGGGACACGGAGGGATTCGATCAGCCTGGTGAGGAAGACACCTTATACATCCTGCATTTCAAAGACAACGTGTATAGGCGGGTGTCGTTATCAGATTTTAAAGAGCCTGAATGGTTAGTCAACTTAACCCTCACCTCACCTTATATCTCCTTGAAACAAAATAATACTATCTCCGAGATTAGGAACAACGGCATGATTATAGGATCGTTCGTTCCGGAATCTAGTGTACAAGTCATACCAATACCAGACCACTCAGGCAACATGTTAGCTTCCAGTGGGAAGGTGAAGACAGAGATCAAATTACTCGATTACCAAGAGGTTTTTAGAGATGTCGCGGAAAACTTCATATTCATCATAGACGTCTATCTCGGAGATATAAGTTTGACTAGTAATTATATTCACATTGATATGATGATAGGTTGATCCTCGGATGGGTGAGGTTGGAAAGACTCCTGAGGTGTAATAATACCACCTTAGGCAAGTGTTTGTTCAAACTTGCCTCGTCCACCCAGCATAAATTGGGTATTAATACGGGTATCAGGAAACAAACCTTTAGCCAAGTCCTTTGAGGGAGTTCATGGATAAATGCCAATCTATTAATGGACTTAGAGCTAAGACAAACCTTTAGCAAGCCTTGAGGGAGTTTTACTTAATGGACTTAGAGCTAAGACCCGCTTTTACACGCAAGTTAATCTAAGTGTTATCAGCTTTAAGTACATTAATCGAAGGTTAAATGAAACCCAATTAAAATATCTTTTGTAATATATATTATAGGATGGGCTTTACCCAGTCGTAGAGGAAGTAGCGAAGACCCTGGAAACTGTAGACGGGTTCCGCTTGAGACAGTTATGTGATGTAAAACACCAACTAGAACAAGACCGCGACACGCGGAAAGCACTATATAAGAAGTACCATAGAGCTTTCAATGCCGTGGGCGGGACTGATACTGCCCTTATGGCAACCAGCATGGGACTAGGGGCGGCAGGTGTTGGGTTGTTAGCTACCATCGTGGCTGCACCTATAGTGCTAGGTATTGAAATAACAGCTGGGGTGACAGGGGTGTTAGGGTTGGTGCTTAAGTTTGCATCACGCAGACTGCATCGTAAAGCGTTGAAACACGACGAGATCAGGGTTCTGGCCGAAGCAAAGCTGAACACGGTAAGTGAGCGTATTTCCACGGCACTCACTGACAGTAAGATCTCAGAGGAGGAGTTTCGTTCAATCCTCTCTGAACTCACAAAATATAACAAAATGAAACAAGAGATTCAATCCAAGTCTCGTAAGTCTGCTATCAGCAAGGACGAGAAAAAAAAGTACATAGAACAGGGGATACAAAAAGCCCAGCAAGCCTTTATTACGAACACCGAAGAGATCATAGGCAATTCACATTAAACTGTTTCATCGAGGTCAACGTGACATAGCGGCACGTGCTAGTTCGCAGTCATAGCGGCACAGTCGTGCCACGTGGAGCTATTATAGACGGAGCCCAGCTTTGGATGATACAATCCCAGGATAGACCCGTTAAACCGAGATACTTCAGCTAAGTCCCCGGTAGCTCAATCGGTTGAGTGGTGCGGCCTATTATAGTTTGCGTGAGGTATACATGTGGGTTTGTATCCCGCTGGTGTCTCAATTTTTTATAGGTATATTCCCGGCAACGTGGGGCCGGGAAGTTAACTGGGGGGTTCAAAAGTAGTAGATATAATGGTGGCGGGATCTAAGGGCCTGACAAAAGCTTTATTTGTGAAATAAGGCTTTGCAGAGGCTTTTGTTGGACTTGATTTCGTACCCCCATTATATATACTACTGGTTGCAATATGGTTTTGCCCCTTTAATGTCAGACATTCCCCAATCCACGATGGAATGTATGAACAATCGTAGTGCTACTTCGGATCCAGTGGTAGTGACAGAGGCAGTACAGGCAGAAGTAGGCAGAAGTAGCCAAAGGATATGTGTTAGGACCTTTTCGACAGGCACCCTATCCTGTAAGAAGAGGTTAATTTTGGATTTGACTCCCAGTATTAATGATCTTATCAGTAAGTAATCTGCCTCACTTTCATATGTCACCATAGACAATACAATTGCAATTTTAAACAATAAGGACAAGGGGCGCAAATGTGCAAAGTGGACATTACTGATGCTTTCAAGCAGATCCCCCTGCACCCTAAATACTGACCTTTCTTTGGTTTCCAATGGGATGCAGAGTATTATTTCTATACCAGATTGGCCTTTGGGTGCAGGTCAAGTCCAAAGATCTTCGATGCCCTGTCACAAGCCTTGTGCTGGATGTTGCAGTACAACCATGGCATGCAAAATATTCTACATCTTTTAGACGACTTTCTGACAATTGACCCTGCTGGTTATGAAGCCAGTATAACTATGAAAGAAGTCCTAGACTTGTTTGATGATCTAAATATTCCACTGGCAGTACACAAGACGCAAGGACCTGTCACGAGTCTTGAGTATTTAGGGATCATCTTGGACTCGGAGACTATGACAGCAAGGCTACCAGATAACAAGTTGACGAGAATATTGGCTGTGTTAAGTTCATACTCTAATCAGAATAAGTACACAAAGAGAGAGTTGCTGTCATTGCTGGGACACTTAAACTATGCGTGTCGTGTGGTTCTCCCGGGCAGATCGTTCCTGTCGTACCTGATTCGACTGTCAACTTAGGTTACCAAGTTACACCATCATATCAGGCTATCTAGGGAATGTCGGATAGAAATACATATGTGGGACAAATTTCTGAACCAGTGGAACGGCACTTTTTTTTTCCATGATGAACACGTGACTTCAGCAGGTGATTTGAACTTGTTCACTGATGCAGCTGGGGGTGTGGGACACGGAGGATACTTCAATGGGGCATGGTTTGCCCAGGCTTGGCGTATCGATGTAAAGAACTTTCCAGATGCAGCACATTCCATGGCCTTTTTAGAGCTCTATCCTTTTGTGGTGTCGTCCATTCTCTGGGGACACAAGTGGTCAAAGAAGAGAGTATTGTTTCACTGTGACAATATCACTACTGTGCATATAATTAGGAAAGGTAGATCAAAATGTATTAACATTATGTCACTGATGCGAACCCTCACATGGCAAGCAGCTATTCATAACTTCATTGTGCTGGCAGAACATGTTCTAGGCACACAAAATAACATTGCGGATGCACTTTCTCATTTGCAGTTGCGGAAATTCCGAGCCCTAGCACCACACGCCAATTAGGAAAACACGCGGATATCCATCCAACACCTTGCCCGCCCAGCTCACAAGTAATGTGGACCTGAACAGATATCTGGATACCTTGTGGTCAGCAGCAATCAGCCAACACACAAGAACACCATATTCTACAAGTTGATTTTTTTGTATATTTTTTATTCACTTCAGTTGGATACAATCGTCATTTTGTGAGCCTTAAAGGCAACATGCATAGAAAGACATATTTAGATACTGAATTACAGTATGTGATAGGATTAGTAGACTATGCAAGATCGTGAATCACCATGGAGTGGAAGTACTGCATCTTCGTAAGATGAAGTCATAGCATTGGCAATGCTGGAGATATTACATCCCATTTTCTAACAAATGAATCTATGTTGATATATTTCGAACAAATATATTTTTCAATTTGATATACATCTTTTAATACTGCTTTATAGGTATTAAGACTGGGTTTCAAACCCTTTATGTTCATAACATATATATAGCGTTTGGCCAATAAAATCATGTGGTTGAGTAGGCGGTTGCTAGTGCAGAAAAATAAGATATCTATAGTAGAAAGCTCATATGTTTTGTTCAATAGTCTATTAACAAGATTGGTGAATTCTTTCCAAAACAGTGTAATAGTTGGACATTCAATATATACATGATAGATGTTCTCACTTACCGAACCACACGATGAACATAATCGTTATCAACCAGTTTCATTTTAAGCAAGTCCCTTTTTGTATAAATGGCTTTATATATAAATTTATATTGAAACTCTAGGAGTTTTGTGTCTTTGTTAGATTGTCTATATTGTAGAAATATATTCTTCCAATTTAAATGATCACTCAATTCGCTGTCCCATTTCTGACAGACAAAATTATTTTCTGATATGAAATTATCGTAAAATAATCTTGAGCCTTTACTGGGGTTGTTCAAATCATTCCAAGGGGAACATATTGACAATTTTGATTTATTTGGATGTTTTGTCGTTCGTATAACCTCTTTCCATTTTGGGGGAATACTGAGAAGAACACGATTTAGGTCAAGTATCGTACCCCTAATATCAAATTGTTTTAAGTTCTGAAAATGTAAGGAAATCATGGTCATTACAAATATCTTTAACGTGTACTATTCTTTTTTGGAACCAGTTCAATATAATCAAATTAGGGTGGTAACACAGGTGATTCAACCAAATGGGTTGCATAAGAATTTCATTTATATCATTGTTCCATTCATAGCCCTTAATATATCTACCCCATGCATCGAGTGCGTCTTTCCAAAACAGGTTTTCAATTTTGTATTGTTTACTAATATTTGCGCCTAATAGAAGAATGTCTTTTAAAAGGGAAACCAGCTAAACTATAGCACTTAGAATTTGACACGTATCTCTTTAAACATGCAATTTTTAGTGAATCAATAAAAGTTTTGATGTCAACCATTCTCAGACCACCATCCTCATATTTTCTCATTAAATTAATTCGCTTTATCTTGTCTTTCTTATCATTCCATATGAAATTAAAAAATATACTATTCAATTTTATGAGAACATGAACATGAACTATAGTTGCTAAAGCTAAACTTTTAATAACGGTTCATTTCCAATAAGAGTTAAGTTTCGTTTTTTCCAGTTCAAAAGAATTTTTTTAATGTGTTCTAGTCTCTTCTTTGTATTGATCACCCACAAGTTTTCTAAATGAGCATTAAGCTTTATTCCCCAAACATCAAAATTGTCACATTACCAGTCCAGCTTGAAATCATGGGATAAAGTTAGTTTGCAACCAGCCATTGCACCAATCCAAACCGCTTTTGTTTTGTCAATGTTAACCTTCAGACCAGACATATTGTAGAAAGTGATAAGTGTTTTCATTGCTTCATTAAGAGAGGCTTCTGAACCGTCTAAGAATAATTCAGTATTATCAGCATATTGGCCAATGATATGTTCAATTTCATTTAAGTATATACCCTTAATTTTCTTGTTGTCTCTTATCATTATACCTAGTATTTCGGCTACAAATAAATATAGATAGGGAGAGATTGGATCACCTTTTATTTTTTTTATTGGTTCCCAGGATTACAATGTCATGATATATAGAACAGTGATGTACAGACAGATGGATGATGTACAGGTATCAATATCATGTTAATACACATTTATAAGTCAATAAAAGAGAAATATGACCTCAGGTAAATTGGGTACATTTAAAATTCATCAAAGTACTGGGAAGAGAAGACCCCATTTATGATTGACATCTTCTATTTTATTATTTCGTTTGCATATATGGTTTTCCACAAAGAATATTTCTTTCAAAGTTTTTATAAATACAGTTATGTTTGGATGCGTATTTTTAATACTGCATACGTAAATGTGTCTTTTTGCTGCAATGATGATGTGATTTAGTAATATATTATGATGTAGAGTACCAAACCAAACCATATGTTTTGATAATAGCAGTGGATGAGGGTATAAATTGTTAAGCCAAATTTGCAGGTTTTTCCAAAAGTTTGTGTCTCCTGACATTCCCAGTACACATGACAAACACTCTCATTTAGATCATTGCAGAAACAACATAGACTGCTATCAACCTTTTTCATCTTAAGCAATTCTCTTTTTGTATAAATAACTCTTTGTAGAAATCTATATTGAAAATCTAAAAGTTTTGTGTCTTGCAATCCTTTTCTGTATGCTGTAAATATATTTTTCCAATCAAAGTCTATTTCAGGAAATAGCAGCTGCCATTTATTACACATATTTGGGTGTATATCATTGGAAATAAGTTTATCATAAAACTTCCTGCAGCCTTTAGATGTTTTTACTAGATATATCTGACATTGGTTAATATTTAAATCCCTGACTGGTATTAAATGACAGTGGTTAAGAGTATTTTTCCAAGAGTCAGGTAATACATGTAGTAAATATTCATAATCTAAAAAAGTGCCTTTGATACCATATAATTCTTTTTAAAGATTCTATTGACAATAATCCAGTTTCATCACACATATCCCTAATATTTATAATCCCTTTATCTGCCCAGTTCTTTATGAAGTTTAATGGATTTTTAAAATTATGATTAAACCATAATGGTTGGGATAGAATTTCATTAATGTTATTAGGGTCAATATAATGTTTTTTGTGGAATAGTTGCCATGCTTTTAGCACATCACGCCAAAAAGGATTTTCAATCTTAAAGTAAGTTTCAGAATTTGCTCCAAAATTAAATATGTCTTTAAAAGGTATATTGCATGGATTATTCTTATCACCTCTTTTGAAATACTGTCTTAAAGTAGATAATTTCAAAGCATCTATAAATGTTTTTGCATCAATCATTCTCAAACCTCCTTCTTCATAATTGTTTTTAATTACATTCCTTTTTATTTTATCATTCTTGTCATTCCAAATAAATTTAAAAAACATTTTGTCAAGGGACGTGATAAATTCTGCTGGTGGGTTTGGCAAGGAGTTGAAAATATGGACCAATTTGGAGATTGCTAGAGTTTTTATTACTGTTATTTTACCAATAAGTGTTAAATTTCTTTTTCTCCAAGATGCTAAGAGTCTATTAATTCCCTCCAGTCTCTTTCTTGTGTTGATTACCCATAAGTCTTTAAGATCTGGTGTAAATTTAATACCTAGCACATCAAATTCACCAATTACCCATTCAATTTTCAGATCATTACATATTTTATCCATAGATTTAGCTTTGGATCCAATCCAGATTGCTTTTGATTTGTCTAAATTAATTTTCAAGCCTGACATTTTGTAAAACTTATTAATTGTGTCAATAGCAGAGTACAAACTCTCTTCAGTTCCATCAAGAAATAGTTCAGTATCATCGGCATATTGATCCAGTTTATATTCATTATCATTGATGACAATACCTTTGATGTTTTCATTATTTCTTATCATGCAACCGAGAATCTCAGCCACAAAAAGGAAAAGATATGGGGATAGTGGGTCTCCCTGTCTACATCCCCTTTCATTTGCAAAGAACTCGGATAGATTACCATGTTGGATAACACAAGATGTTGTTTCATAGGTTAATATATTTATCCATCTTATCATTTCAGGGCCAAATTCAAGTTTATGTAAAACCAGGTTGATAAAATCTTTTGAAACAGTGTCAAACGCTTTTTCAAAGTCAATCAGAATCAGCAAACCAGGAATGTTTTGTTTCTTTGTTTCAAACATTATATCATATAACAATCTTGTGTTTTCACTAATAGTCCTACCCGGTATAAAACCAGTTTGGTTAGAGTGAATAAGTTCATCTAAAGTAGTTTTTAATCTATGTGCAATGCAGGAGCTGATAATTTTATAAATAGCATTAAGTAAAGTGATTGGCCTCCAATTTTTAAGTAATGTTCTATCTTTTGGGGTTTTGGAATACAGGTGATAACACCCCTTTTCATATTCAAAGACATTTCATTTTTTTGTTGATACTTCTTTTATAAATCTATAGATCCAAATTTTTAATTCTTTCCAAAAAAAAAAAGAAATCAATAGGAAATCCATCAATCCCTGGGCTTTTATTATTCTTCATCCTGTAAACAGCATTGCTAATTTCATCCAAACTGATTTCTCTTTCAAGATAATCTCTTAGTGTTTTGTTTAAAGTTGGAGTTTGAATATCCTTTAAGCAGTCTTCTTCCTTATATTGTTCCTGAGAAGCATAGAGAATTTTATAAAATAGTTTTACTTCATTCAGTATTGATTTGCTGTCAGTGATTTCGTTCTTATCATTAGTTATTATCTTATTAATTGATTTTTTTGAGAAATTCCTATTTTCTAGATGGCAGAAATATTTTGAAGGTTTTTCTCCTTCTTCATACCAAAGAATTCGGTTTCGGATTTGTATTCCTTTCATTTCCTCACTTTTAATTTCTTCCATTTCTTTCTTATATTTTGTTAGTTCATTCAAAAGTTCTTCATTAATGTTTTGGAAGTTTTTTCGAATAGTATCTTCGACCTGTTTTATTTTTAATTCTAGTTCTTCTGTATGTTTTACCTTTGTTTTCTTTATGTAGGATGAAAAAGATATGGTCTTTCCTCGGATTTTCATTAATAATGTTTCTAGAAATAAGGAGTTGGAAATTGTAAGTTTAATATTTTCAGTGTTTTTAAAGTTATCCATTTTATCTGTTGAGTATTCCTGAACAGTGTCATTTAAAATAGTTCTGACTAAGTTTCCATAATCAGGATTTAACAACAAGGAATTATTAAACTTCCAGTACCCATGTCCTCGTTCCTGGCTTAAAGCGTTTGAAAAAGTTAACGTTATTGTTGAGTGGTCACTTTTATAGCCTGGCAAAATATCTGAATCCAAAGTTATATCAAATATATCTTCTGATACAATAAAGAAATCAAGTCTGGCTTGTTGTCTTGGATTTTTTTCCACCAGGTGTATTTTCTACATTTATCATTCAAATTCCTCCAGACATCAATCAGATTATAAGATTCGATAAATTCTAATACAGTATTTCTTGATTTTGGGTTGTTTACATGCTTATAATTCTCAAGATCAATTGTAGGATCAATCACCAAATTCCAGTCTCCAACAATTACCATAGAATCATTCTCAAAATTCAGAATATTTTCAAATAGATTAATGTAAAATTGATGGTCATCATTATTAGGACCATAGAGATTAGTCAGTGTCAGTCTTTTTATCCTCTACGGTTATGTCAGCGATTATATAATTGCCATTTTCATCTATTAAGGTCCTGTGTATTTTGAGATCAATATTGTTGTTAAAAAGAATGGCCACTCCTCTGGAATTAGATTTAAAAGTTTCATTATTGAAAAACGAAGACAAATGACCATTCTGTATGATACATGATGAAGCATTTGAAATCAATATATTAACCCATTTCTGTATGTTGCAACCAAAACCGAATTTATCCAAGACCATCATAATAAATTTCTTAGAGACTGTAACGAAGCTTTTTCAAAATCTATCAAGATCAAAAGACTTTTTTTGTTTTGTTTTTTGGTTTCAAATATTATATCGTAAAGAAGTCTGATATTTTCTGAAATGCACCTTCTAGGGAGGAACCCAGTTAGCTTATCTTTTATAAGGAGATTTAGTGTCTTTTGAATTCTGTTTGTTATACATGTACTTATCATTTTGTATACTGCATTTAGGAGTGAGATAGGACGCCAATTCTTCAGAAATCTTCTATCTTTGCCTGGTTTAGGGATACAAGTAATCACTCCTCTAGTCATCGTCATTGTCATAGAATTCCGGTGGAAAGTATCCCTAACATATCTCAGAACACATATTTTAAGATCCTTCCAGAAAAATTTTAAAAATTCGATGGGAAATCCATCCAATCCAGGGCTTTTGTTGTTTTTCATTGATTTAATAGCATGTGCAATTTGTCAAGGTTGATTTCACGTTCCAGTTCATCTGATTGGTCTTTATTCAAAGAAGGTGTCACTATCTCTGTAAATATGGCTCTACTCTCGTTATCAATATCATTTTTTGATTTAAGAGGTTTTCGTAAAATCGTTTTTGTTCATTTATGATTGTTTTTCCATCCGTTATTTCTTGACCATTATCAATAATGACAGAGTTGATAAGTTTATTTGTGTAGTTTCTATTCTCTAAATGGCAAACATAGTTTGTTGGTTTCTCTCCTTCTTCATAATATTGTATTCTATTACGAATTTGTATTCATTTAATTTCTTCTTCTTTCATTTTTTCGATAATATTTTCAGAAAGATTTGCAAGAAGTGTTGACATTTTGAAAATCATTTCCTAATTCAATTTCCAAAAAACATATGTTTTGTTCTAATTCTTTATATTTATCGTTCTTATTTTTTTAGATATGAAGAATAAGAAATGGATTTGCCTCTAACTTTCATTAAAAATGTTTCTAGGAATAACGTGTCATTGATAATTAAAAGTAAGTCTTCATCATTAGTCTTATTCACTTCATCGTCTGTATATATAGGGTCTGCGTATTTACGTTTAGTATCATTTAGTACGTCGGTAACTAATGCTCTATATTCCTCACGTCTTAATAGTGACGTATTAAACTTTCAATAACTGCGTCCCTTTTCTTTATTTTTCTCTGTCGATAGAGGTATGGCGGAATGGTCACTTTTGTAGCCAGGTATAATGAAAATATCAGTGCTCATATTAGAAAGATCTTCAGTTACTAACATGAAATCTAACCTAGCTTGTTGGCGAGGGTTCTTCTTCCACCACGTAAAGTTTCTTGTATCCGGGTTTATTTCTCTCCATGCATCTGTTAGGTTTAGGTTTTCTAATTGTTCCAAACGATTTCGCGAGCCTGAGGGTTGTTGACGTTCTTATAGTTTTCAAGATCTATCGACGGGTCCATAACAAGGTTCCAATCTCCGCATATTGCAAATGAATCGTTACCCATTTTTACAATCGTTTTAAACAGATCAATATAAAACAAAGGATTATCTCTCTTTGGTCCTTATAGGTTCGTAAGAGTGAATCTAATGCCGTCAACAGCTATATCTAAAACTATATAATTTCAATTTTCATCTTTAGATATCTTATGTTTTTCATATTGAAAATTATTGTTTAGAAGGACAGCTACCCCTCTTGAGTTTGACTTAAAAGGAGCAATGGTACAATATAGACCCCATTCGTTTTTCATAGTATTCTCTAGTTCAACAGATATATGTACATTTTGTAAACATATAATACAGACTTCATTTTTTCTATATAAATGCATAACCTCTTTACGTTTTCTTTTATCGGCTAAGCCTCTACAATTCGCTGATACTATACTAAGTTTGTGGTATTTACTCATGATTAATTATTCTAACTGTAAACATGCATTTGACTGAAGATGAATGTTGTTGTATCCAAGTGAAGGTTTATGTTTAAGTACAACATGGGATAGAAAAGATAAAAACAAAGAAATATCCGCTGTTACCATGGACTATGTCTACAGAAGGGTAAAAGCTCCGTCTTCCCCTATGGAAAAAGAGAAAATAGGGAAATCATGAATATAACATACAAAGACGATATGTCAAATCTCCTTAATGACAAATTAAGAATCAACTCAATACTTAATTGGGTAATTCTGTCTAGGAGAGTAAATCTAATGTCACAACAAATAGGTCGTGCTTTTTTCTCCGCATTAAACAGGTTGAGCACATTGAGCATTATTCAATAGTGAGTAAATTAAATGTCACAACATACGTGTAGGTCGTGCTTTCTGATAAGTACAAGAGATCAAAAACATGCTTTGTACTTCAAAGAAGAACAAACAGGTTACCTACGATTTGTGAATCCGTATCAAACACAAATAATGTCCAAATTTTCTGAATCACACACGTGCTTGCTGGCAGCCCACTTTAGATGTATTTCACGTGCTCGCCTTAGCGTGGCACGCTCAATAGTGAGAAAATCAAATGACAAAACATACGTGTAGGTCATGCTTTCTGATAAGAAAGAGATAAAAAATGTGAATCGCACATCAAAATAGAACAAACAGGTTACCTGATAAGTACATGCTTCGTACTTCAAAGAAGAACAAACAGGTTACCTATGTTCTGTGAATCCGTATCAAACACAAATAATGTCCAAATTTTCTGAATCACACACGTGCTTGCTGGCAGCCCACTTTAGATGTATTTCACGTGCTCGCCTTAGCGTGGCACGCTCAATAGTGAGAAAATCAAATGACAAAACATACGTGTAGGTCATGCTTTCTGATAAGAAAGAGATAAAAAATGTGAATCGCACATCAAAATAGAACAAACAGGTTACCTGATAAGTACATGCTTCGTACTTCAAAGAAGAACAAACAGGTTACCTATGTTCTGTGAATCCGTATCAAACACAAATAATGTCCAAATTTTCTTAATCACACACGTGCTTCCTAGCAGCCCACATTAGGCGTATTTCACGTGCTTGCCTTAGCGCGGCACAATCAATAGTGAGAAAATCAAATGTCACAACATAGGTGCTGGTCGTGCTTTCTGATAAGTACAAGGGATCAAAACGTGATTCGTACATCAAAGAAGAACAAATAGATTACTTACTTTTTGTGAATCCATATCAAGCACAAATAATATCCAAATTATCTGAATCACACAGGTGCTTCCTAGCAGCCCACTTTGACGTGCACTCAATAATATGTTATGCTCTATGTAACACTCATTGTTAGAAAAAGGTACATAGAGCTTAGGGTACAACAACTTTGGATTATTTTCACATATATTTGTAAAATATGTCAAAATGAATGTGTCCACAGAAAAACAGAAAACTTTGTTTCATGGATATATATCAAGCAATCTTGATGATAATGTATTCAAATATATTTTCAAAGAGATATTGTTTAAGTTCAGTTAGTTTATAGTTATTGAACTCTCAAATGTGCAGGAAAGTAGCATCAACAGGAATGTCAACAATAACATGTTTTGATGTTACTGGTTGTCGTATCTGACCCAGGGAGATCCAGGTTTCTGGGGGTTGCGTGTCTCCAGGACCACTTCAGTGGACACCACCCTGACCCGTGTCCACACACCAGTATCCTGGCGCAGGGTGGCAGCCTGGCGACTTAGGATCGCTCGTCTCTTCTTCAAAAGGGGTGGCAGATCTGTCTGTATGCTAATACCTGACTTTCTGAGCAATTTTCTGGCGTCGTAAACAGCGTCTCGGTCAGGCATGTAAGAAAAAACAGGCTATGACTGCGTTCAGGTTGTTCTTCTTTTGGTACTCTGACACTGGTGTCTGTGTACGGTCTTGAAGAACGTGTCATAGACTTGTTGTTCAGAAAAGTTGAGGTTGTTGACAAAAAAATCACGGAGCCTCCTCTCTGTATTTTCCTGGGGAGATTCGGAAATACCGTAAAATAGGAGGTTTTGCTTTCTGTCATGAATGTCCTTCAGGATGTATTGTCTCTCGAGTTGGCAACGTTTCTCTCTCTCATCGGATAGCTCACTCCATAGTTTCATGATCTCGGAGTCGTGATTAGCGACATCAACTTCAATTGCCCCCAGCTTATTTTCCATATCATGAAACTCGCCTTTTAAAGAGTCAATCAAATTTTGCAATTCAGTTTTTGTAGAGATGATTAATTCTGCAAGCCTCCCTTCTGAAGCAAGGATCAGTTCATCAACATTAGCTGGCTGAGCTACCATTGTGCGTGTAACACGTTGAGTCTCTGCCATCGTGGAAGTAAGACACTCAAAATTATCAAAATTTGTAAAATAATTTTAACAAAGTTTCTTCAAAATGTCATTTGGACGCTGGAATTGTACCTTTCAATACTTTTGTATCATCAAAAAGCTCACTTCTTCGGTGCCCTTAAACTCAAACACGACACTCACACACGACACAATTTAAACGTACCAGGTATCCAGACCTCTGTTACCAATTCCGACAGCAAATCAGCCATTTCCTACCACATCAAAGCAAGCCCCAATCATCAAATAGAGTGGTCTGACATCACCATTCTCTCTAACAAACAAACAGACTTCACTAAACGCAAGCTCACTGAAGCCATCCACATCAAACACCAAAAGCCCACCATCAACCGAGACCAAGGATACTTCATTCCATCCGCTTATGATGCACTCATCCACCAAGCCCAATCTACTGTATAAACTCTGCTGTATAAACATCTCGGCCTACCTTTAGAATACAGCACCACAAACTTTAAAAATCGTCATAATACCCTTTTACGTAATGTAATGTGATTTTGTTCGAAAGCACGATCTCGAAACAATACGCCCTATGACACCTGCATGGCAACACGGTTGTCTGGCTCAGCGAGTGCATATAAGCTCCGCTCACTGGTGTTTCATCTCTACGGGCTATGTCATTGCATAAGCCCAACGATGTTGAGAGTTTCCAGTAGTTGTTTACCGGCGGATGCGCAATATTTCGCAAGCACCAGTTTGAAATATTTTTCTTTTTTCACTAATACGCTCATATTTATTTGTATTACGGGCTGCTGAGGTGTTATGTTTGTGTATTTTGTATTTTGTAATTTTTAAATTTACATATATATTTTGTCATTCAGTAAGTTGCACCATTACATAGAAAAGTGTTTTATTAGTATGTATTTTTTTGGAAGCGGTAATAATGCATTACACTAGACACGTCAGTCGTGTTTGTGCCGGTTCTGTCAATGCATTCTATTTATTAGGATTAATTCAAGGGATTAGGGTTAGGGTTAGGGTTAGGGTTAGGGCTAGGGTCTAGGGCTAGGGCTAGGGCTAGGGTTAGGGTTTAGGGTTGGGGTTGGGGTTGGGGACCTAATGCAATATAGTAGGTACATGTCCGGTGGTTCGGTCAATGCATTCTATTTATTAGGATTATTTCAAGGGGTTAGGGTTAGGGTTAGGGTTAGGGCTGAGGGTTTAGGGTTTAGGGTTTAGGGTTTAGGGTTAGGGTTAGGGACCTAATCCAATATAGTAGGTACATGTCCGGTGTAATACGTGAGTACCATTTGTTGTTTTTCCTTTTTGCATTTTAATACTTTTTTTTCACACAAAAACGGGAAACCAAAAACGTCGAAAGTACATTATGAAATGGGTTAATGTAGAAATTTTGAGCTAATGGAAATTGGCCTGGAATTTGCACTGAAGCCTCTTTCCCACGCAACATAAATTTTGTAAAGTAATGATTCGAAGGCTAACTCGCCCTCGTGCCGTCACTACACATGCTCATGTCTCCCTCGTTCCTTAGTCGCGATCCACATTATCCTTACAGTGTTCCCTACATCACTTTTCTGTCACAAAATCACAGATTTATATAAAAGCGCGTTATTCATGCATACACCGTGAAATCTACATCTGACGCCTGACGTCAACAACCCTTTTCCGTTTGAGGCATATCGGCTCATTCCACGCCACACGTTAATTTGTAGATTACAGAATGGGACGAGTGTGCCAAATGGCATCGGATCCATTCGGCAATTGTCCGTAGAATAAAATCACATGACACCAAGTCTACCCGTAGCGTTCGTAATTGTCCATAATTGTCCGTGACCTATTTGACTCTTTCCGTTCATTTCCGTGTCGGTTAGCTGTCGAGCTAACAATCCGAAGGTCGCGGGTTCGCGCCCTACAGGTTCTCACAAACTGGTTGCTTGTCTTAATGACACGTGACCTACGGCAGTGATCGTCCTCACGAGAAGTTGTGGTGCTGTATTCTAAAGGTGCTCCAACATCTCATTATTATTTGTGGGGCGGTGGGGTAGCCTAGTGGTTAAAGCGTTGGCTCGTCACGCCGAAGACCTGGGTTCGATTCCCCACATGGGCACAATGTGTTAAGCCCATTTCTGGTGTCCCCCGCCGTGATATTGCTGGAATATTGCTAAAAGCGGCGTAAAACTAAACTCAGTCAGTCAGTCATTATTATTTGTACATCATTGGCTTCCACGCCTGTCCTTTGTCTACTCTCTGGCTTCATCACCTTTCTGCCTTGTTAATTATGTTGTTTTCTTTGTTATTTTGTTACATCCAGTATATATATATACTTCCCCCTTCTTCATGTCTCATTATGCTTGACAACGGTACAAGAATCTGTATCGAAACGTGGCACTCACAAATAAAAAGAAGTTGTTATCCATAAAGTTTGTTCTATATTGTACTTCCCAACTTGTAAAATGCCACTCAAAGAAGTTATCATTAGGCACCTCAGGACTGGTGTTTTTGGTCCTTATAATGATCTTGTGATGGAGTGTATGTGTCTCACAGCTTTCTTCGGATTCCTCCGATGTGGAGAATTTATATGTGCTAGGGACTTTGATCCTAACATGAAAAACACCATGGATGACAGTCGATTCGATCACCACATTAAGAAATGTACCATTACCTTAAAAGTGTCCAAGACTGACCCCTTACGGCGGGGTATTTCTATTTCACTTTTCACAACCGACACCATAACATGTCTATATTCCGCTTGTCCAGACTGTTCTCTTTAAGAATGCAGTGCAGTGCTTCAAATAAGGATCCGCTGTTCGTAGATCAGGAGTATCAACCCATATCTAGGATTGTGTTTCTGGCATGGTTGGGTCGTGTTCTAGCAAGAGCCGGATTTAGCTCCGCGGACTACTCGGGGCATTCATTCCGGATTGGGGATTAACATTGAAGACGACCTAATTAAGACTATGGGAAGGTGGAATTCAGACTGTTTTACTAGGTATATCAGGACTTCAGAAGCTACCTTAAGGAATGCCCACAAGTCTATGTGTCGCACATAGCAGTGCGTGTAGCAAGGACAGTAGCAGGCCCTCCATGGTCCTAGGACAGACATGTTATTACACCTTAACTAAGACACTGACATGTGGTTTTGTTTTTTTTTAGGATGTGCTGGTATTTGAGTCATTTATCGGCATCATGTCTAACAAGGCTCAAACACTGTACTATGGAAATTATATTACTCGTTATAGGATGTGTATTACCTGCGTTTATAGCACACCATGTCTACCAAGGTTGACGTACTTAATATATGTTATTTACTCTTTATAGTTATTTAGTATTGATAGAAGTGTATATACCTGTGTCACAGCTCTACAACTTGGCTGACACGTCTCATGTATTCTACTATGTTAATATTATTTCATCTTACCACTTATACTTCCTATATTTCTTTGGGGGCTCTCGGTTGTACCAACCTCGTGTGGGCGTCACAAGCTACTCCATACTCAGAGCATGGAAGGCTTGTCGCCCCCAAAGAGCATTACTTAAGCAGGGATCGTCCGGGTCATCAGATCCCAGGACCGGTATATCCCTCTCATGTACACAAGTCCGGGTCCCTAAGACCCCAGGACATTTCAATCTTCCGGCCTGGGTCAACACGACCCCAGGGCCTCTCTCAACCCGGGTCACCACAACCCCAGGGTACACAGTAGGCAACCGAGGCAGCCCCCATATTGTGCCAAATATTTGTATGTAAATGAAGGTTTCTTGACATGTACTACCTCGTCATGTTGTGTTTTGCACAAAATGGTAATTTCATATTTTAGTTTGTGCAAAGACAACAGCACTTACTCATGCATTCTTTATTGTCAATTCCAGTTCAGTAACCCTGGTATCGTGTTTAATCAACACGATCCCCAATCCACTAGCGTACAAACTCATGCTTCTTTCAGTCTGGATCATGTTACAACAACTCTTCCCACAAGCGCACTTCCTAACAATCTGCGCATGCTCAGTACGGCGGACATGTCACATTGTTTACCTTTATTAACCCATCAGTCGTGCGCAGGTTCACTTTCTCCATTGTTTCAAGCCACTGAACTGTAACATCTACCCACCAGCCACCCCTTGGCTCCACCTGCATTGGCATGTCATGTATTCAATTATGTTAGATAGTACTGCTGGTTGGTGATCGGGTCATATATCATGTATTCGTGTATATATACACATTTTACCACTGCTGGGGCTGCTTCGGCATCACAATCTACTCCATACTCAGAGCATGGAAGGCTTGTGGCCCCAAAAGAGCATTACTTAAGCAGGGATCGTCATCAGACCCCAGGACCGGTATATCCCTCTCACATAAACAATCTTCCGGCCCGGGTCAACATGACCCCAGGGCCTCTCTCAACCCGGGTCACCACAACCCCAGGGTGCACAGTAGGCAACCGAGGCAGCCCCCATATTGTGCCAAACATTTGTATGTAAATAAAAGTTTCTTGACATGTACTACCTTGTCATGTTGTGTTTTGTACAAAACGGACGTCGGACGTACGGATGGACGAACGGAGCCTAATACTATATCCCCCGATAACAACTGGCTTCCGGTATGCTAATTAACTAGAGAAGACGTGGTCTCACATTCTCCTGACAAAATCTACAAACATCACTTAAAAATGCCGGGTGGGAAGAAAAATAGCAAATCGAAAGTCGACCAAAGTAGTCAGCCTTCTGCTCAAAAGTCAAATATGAACAAATTTTTACAAACAAGGAGTAAAACCGCTGAAATGGAGAGTGAATCAACTCAAGGCCAGGTGATTGAAGTGAATATGGCGACCCTCACATGTGAATTAAAACAATTTATCACAAACTCGCTGAACCAACAAACAAACGAGCTAACCGACAAACTCTACTCTTTTAAATGTGAAGTGAACAATTTAAAAGTCAAAACTGATGAAATTGTTGACACAGTAGAGTATAACTCGGACGCTATAAATGTAAACAGTTCTGAAATCGGTCACCTCCGCAAGGAAATCACTAATCTGCATGAGGATATGAACATACGTCTCCTAATTCAAGAGACACATTCCTGTAAGACTAACCTTTTAGTCTATGGAATTCCTGACGATAAAGATGCGTGCAAGGAATGCTTGAACTTTTTACAACACTTGGCTTATCAGATGTTGACAAAATGCAGTTGGTGAATGTGCATCATCTGCCAAGGCAGAGTACCAATCCTAGAACCTCACAAATGCCGAAACCGATTGTGGTAAAATTCGTCAGCATGTTTGATCGACAGTCAGTGATGAATGCTGTCTATTAAAACACTTCTACTCTTCGCGAACGGAAAATAACAATCCAAAGCGACCTACCTGTTGTCCTGAAAAAAATCAGGGGCAAGCTTGCAAATAAGGCATATGAACTCTGCAAGAACTTTAATGTGCAAACAAAGATCATGGAAAGAGGGATAGACATCACTATACTACAGGAAAAGTGCAAGCTATCCCTGGAAGTCTATCGGTCTAAAAGAAACCCCATTGACGTAAACATCTTGCCTGTTTGAAATTATTGGATGTTGTGTTCTGCCCCTCTACCTATCTCACAACTACCATTTATGTCTACAACCCAAGGTTTACCTAGGCCAACATCTGAACTGACTTACAAATTGCCACAAACACTACGTTCGACAGGTGCATGTTATATATTGTCTGCTCTATGTTGGAGCTGTCAACACACTACTGAACACATATTTACATCATGTGGACTGCAAAATGTGACCCACTTTTGTATGTTATATATTGTCTGCTCTATGTTGGAGCTGTCGACACATTACTGAACATTTATATACATCAGGTGGACTGCAAAATGTGACCCACTTCTGCATGTAATATATTGTCTGCTCTATGTTGGAGATGTCGACACATCGCTGAACATGTATATACATCATGTGGACTGCAAAATATGTGACCCACTTTTGCGTGATATATATTGTCCGCTCTATGTTGGAGCTGTCGACACATTACTGAACATTTATATACATCATGTGGACTGCAAAATGTGACCCACTTCTGCATGATATACATTGTCTGCTCTACGTTGGAGATGTCGGCACATTGCTGAACATTTGTATACACTGTGTAGACTGTTAAATTATGTGACCCACCTTTGCTTGATATATTGCCCACTTTAGGTTAGAGCTGTGTACACATTGCTGAACATTGGTATACACTGTGTAGACTGTTAAATATGTGACCCACCTTTGCGTGATATATTGCCCACTTTAGGTTAGAGCTGTGTACACATTGCTGAACATTTGTATACACCGTGTAGACTGTTAAATATGTGACCCACCTTTACGCTATATATACTCCCTGCTCTAGGTTAGAGCTGTCGACGCATTATTGAACATTTATTGTATACCGTTAAATGTATACTGTTATACCGTTAGACTGTTAAATATGTGACCCATCTTTGCGTGATATATACTCCCTGCTCAAAGTTGGAACTGTCGACACATTATTGAACATTTATGTATACCGTGTAGACTGTTAAATATGTGACCCACCTTTGCTCTATATATACTCCCTGCTCTAGCTTGGAACTGTTGACAGTATTGAACATTTATATATACCTTGTAGACTGTTAAATATGTGACCCACCTTTGCGATATATATTGCCTGCTCTAAATTGGAGCTGTCGACACATTATTCAACATTTATTTATATCATTATATACACCTAGAAACATAATTGCATCATCGTAAACATATTTCACACATAAGAAATGTAGCACTAGTTTATAACTAACATGAAATGCATCAATTTATAAAAATATCACTAGCGGTTAGCCTGAGGGTCAAGGAGTTGGAGTAACCTCCCCTGTTATTTACAGTACAACTGGATATAGCCGATTTATGGAAGTCACAAGTAAATATGTTATGAAGGTGATAACATAACAGCATAAATTTATTATCAGGTAATTGGGCATGTACTCTTCGTTATACTCGTCCACCCTGCGTTTCTTATGTTTTATCCTTTTTGGGAGAATGTGATCTCATTCTCTTCTCTGAGACCAACTCGGACCAAGTACATGGCCAGTTGATGCCAGTATGGTAGTTATCACTGCCAGACAAGCAAGACCCATGTTCATAAAGGTCTATTTTATGTTGCTTTGCCCTCTTCCTCATTTTTGGTGTATGGTGAAAACACCAAGAAGCTGTATTGAAAACGGTACAGACACACATGACTTTCCTAGTTGCTTTGTGCACTTGACTGTTATTATTATATATCGATACTTCATGTTCAACTCATACCTACAACAATTGATTTTCATTATAACTTAGATTATTATGGCTGAAACGTTAAAAATAATAACTGCAAATTGTAGAGGCCTCAATGACTCATTTAAGAGAAGACATATTTTCAGGCATCTTAGGAATAGGAACCCATCAATATGTTGTTTACAGGATACCCACTTTACTAAAGATATTGAACAGAAAATTAGTCAAGAATGGGGTTCCAATAAATGTTATTTCAGCTCCTTTAGAAGTAATGCTCGGGGTGTTGCTATCCTGTTTTCTAACACCATTGATGTAGATATACTAAATTCTAGATCTCATGATAGTGGACATTTCTTGGGTTTAGATATACTTATTAATGGAAACAAAGTTACTCTATTGACAGTCTATGGACCAAATGGGGACAATCCAGATTTCTTTAAGAAAAGAAAAAATATCATTTTGGAGTTTGATAACCCTTACACAATTCTAAACGGCGATTGGAATTTAGTACAAGATCAACAAATGGATACCTATAATTACAAGCACATTAATAACCCAGGGGCAAAAACAACAGTATTAAAGATTATGGATACTCATGATTTAAAAGATCCTTGGCGTGAAGCTCATCCGTATAAAAAACATTTACATGGAGACAAAAAAATCCAATTAAACGGTCCAGACTTGACTTTTTTCTAATTTCTCATAATCTAATTGCATCAGTACAATCATGTAACATCACCCCAGCTTTCAAATCAGATCATTTACCTGTAGAAATGGTATTTAAGTTAACAGAATTAACAAGGGGAAAAGGATTTTGGAAATTGAATAACAGTCTCTTAAGTGACCAAGAATATGTCATGAAAATAAAATCAAAGATCAATCAAACATTAGAACAATATAGATTACCAGATTCAAATAACCAGGATGATTATATAATTAATGACAGCCTTCTTTGGGAAACTCTTCTTTTGGAAATAAGGGGAGAAACCATACAATATTCATCAAGGAAAAAGAGAGAGAGAGAAACACTAGAGAAAGACTTGCTATCAGAAATAGACTCTGAATGTCTTATTACCTTACTAATGTCAATACATAACGGACAACACAAACATTATGTGTATTTTTATGTACGATTCACCTGTTATTATTATTATTATTATTATTATGTGTCACAGTTTGAACTAGCATGAAAACGGCATACCGCCCGGGAGAAGAGTGCATTGATGACGCTGTGGTTAAATTGTACTTCATTCGACATCGCAATCCTATCATATTTCTGTATATCTCGTTGCAGATATTTTCCTAATGTTCTTAAACTGTGTAAACCGAATTACATCACAATATTATGCAATGCATCTCTGTATTACAAATCCGCCATAACGCTTATAAACTTGTAGAAACAGTTAATCCTGCTTGATGCACGCTTTAATCATGCTCGACATGATATGAAATGGCATGAAAACAGATATGCACGAGAAAAGCATGCATATTGACATGGCGTGAGGCGATTCACGTGTAAGTTTCTTTTTCATTATGTTAGCTTGATTGTATTGGGGAGTTTCTGTTTTGTGTGTGTTTTTCCCCTTCACTTTCATGTTATTGAAGTTAACCAACATTATACGACAAATATATACTGAGTCAAAAAAGAAACTTCACATTCTTTCTTCAGGGCACTATAAAAGAACAAGAGATGGTAAGATGGTTAAATTGTTATTATTTCATTGCTGAGATCTATGTGATGTACTCGATACACTGACAGTGCCATAATCAGTTCCATTAGGCTACACCGCCGTTCCAACACATGGGTATACAGAATGTCAAGTCACAAGAATAAAAATGCGAAATTTCTCAGTTCAATATCCTGTATGGCCGCCCCGCGCATTCACAACTGCCAAACACCATCTCCTCATCGACTGCCTGATGCTTGTGAACACATGGTTGGGGATTCTGCGCCATTGCTCTTGCAAGGCAGCGCCAAGTTCCTGCAAATTCTGAGGTTGGTACCTAAGACCACGAAGCCTTCTCCCAAGTGCATCCCAAACGTGCTCTATTGGATTAAGGTCAGGGGACCTCGATGGCCAGTCCATGACGTTGATTCCAGCCTTTTGAAGGAAATTTCGTGTCAACATCGCGGTATGCGGCCAAGCATTATCATGCTGGAACTGTAGACCTGGGCCATGAGCCGCCATGAAAGGAACGAGTTCAGCACCTGGTCGCGGTAAGCAGCAGCTGTGAGGTTTCCACGAATGACCAGAAGTCGGGAACGGTTGTTCCCACAGAAAGCACCCCACACCATGCAACTTCCGCCCCCGAATCTGTCGACTTCCTGTACACAACATTGGGCATACCGTTCACGACGTCGTCTCCAGACTCTATGCCTGCCGTCCGCGAATCTGAGGGTAAACCTGGATTCATCGCTAAAGACGACTCGATTCCAGTCTCTCTGGGTCCATCGGAGGTGACGTTGGGCCCACAGCAGACGTTGACGTTGATGAAACGGCGTCAATATTGGCCCACGATATGGACGTTGAGAATGGAGATTGGCAACCCGCAACCGATTTCGAATGGTCTGTGAGGACAGTCGACCTCTAAACATCTCAGCCCTGGTTCGTGTAGCCGGCAGAAATCTGTCACGTAGGTGACATAGGACGATTTGACGGTCTTCTGCTCGTTGGCGTCACACGTGGGCGACCCGACCTTAGGCGATCAGAAGTGGTGCCAGTTTGCTGTAGACGACCTGCGCAAGTCATACACAATGCACGACGGCTGCATCCAATTGCTCTTGCGGCGTCAATAACTGATCTTCCCGCTTGCAACAGGCCAACGGCACGTTCACGTTGCACATTTGACAATCGTGGCATTTCAAGTACCGTTAGAACTGTGGTTTAAAAGTGTTTTTTCAATTCTTGAGGCCAATGCAAACACGTACGTATGAAGAAAACTTCGATGCCAAGATCACGTGATCGACTGCACGTGCAAAACCTGATTTGGCACTAACGTCATTTGCACGACAAATGGATGGGTTTGAGTGGGTTTTGCTAACGTTTTTCTAAAGTCGAAAGATAGGGATCCCATTTCGGATACATAGATGTATCATCAGAGAGAAATTATTCATTATTTTTCAAATTACATTTTGTGAAGTTTCTTTTTTGACTCAGTATATATGTCTTCTTTGATTGCATGTGTTTTAGTATGCACTCACTCTGAATGACTTATTACCTTAATAATGTTATTACATAACGGAGAATACAAGCATTATGTGTTTCTATATTTACGAGTCATCTCAGTGATGTTTTGCAAATGAGTAAATCTTGATGCACGCTTTAATCAAGCTCGACATGATTTGAAATGGCATAAAAACAGATATGCACGAGAAAAGCATGCGAATCATGCTCGACATGATTGACATGGCATAAAACAGATATGCACGCATGACGTGATTCACGTGTAAGTTTCTTTTTCATTATGTTAGCTTGATTGTATTGGGGAGTTTCTGTTGGTCTTCTGTGTATGTTTTTCCCCTTCACTTTCATGTTATTGAAGTTAACCAGCATTATACGACAAATATATATGTCTTTTTTGATTGCATGTGTTTTAGTATGCAGGTTTACATCTTGTAAACGGGTTTACAATTTCTTTTCACAGTTGGTGTTTCTAAATTTAAGAGTCGTTTTCTTGTAAACTCCATGAATGTCCTTTTTCCCCCTCTCTAACCGGCAGATCATGGTTATAATCTGCCTTCTTACTTTTTACCATTCTTTACAACAATTACTGTTCGTGACTTTCCCTTGATGACAAATGATCGGAGTTCACATAGTGCATGTATGTTTCTAAATGTTATATTTTGTATTCAGAATGCAATTGATTGTTACCATTTTTGCAGATGTGACTTAATTCATGTTTCGTGGTCAGTTTATACCAGTTCTAGTTTGTACCCCCACCATTGTCGCCATTCATTTGATCTCATAACGACCGATAATGCCAGTTAACATTTCTCAATACAGGCAATCGGTGGGTTTGTTCTCTCTAAAAATCTCTTCTGAAAAAACACATTTATTAAACTTTCGAAAGTTTGTAGTAATGATGACGTGCCTTTACGATGCTAGAATATCTCTACTCCTAACCTTATTGCTATTACTTTGTGGTGATATCCATCCCAACCCAGGACCAACGTGTTATACTGATCTTAAAATTATCCATTTAAATGCCTGTAGTGTTATAGATAAAATTGAACTCATAGGTCTAGAACTGAACGAATATGACGTTATCTGTTTGACAGAAACCTGGCTCCATGAAGGTATTTTAGAAAGTAATATTTTTATTCCAGGCTTTCAGTGTCCCTTTAGAAAAGATAGACTTACACGGGGTGGCGGGGTCGCTGTCTACGTTAAGAACACATTCATCGCCAAACGAGTAGAATCCTTAGATAAGATTGGTCTGGAAGCATTATGGATAGAGCTCCGCTACAAAAGCAGGAAGTATCTAGTGGATGTATTCTAGAGAGCAGACAAAAGTGAGCAGTATTGGAACCTGTTAGATCAATCGATTGGAGATGCAATGGATATGGATTTAGATACAATCATTGTTGGAGATTTTAACATTGATATTTACAACAAATTAGACGCTAAAATAAACAATCTCATGGTGGCTTATGGTTTGCATCAACTTATAAACTCACCAACCAGAGTCACCCAAAACAGTAGAACCCTCATTGATTTGATATTTGTTTCTCGTCTCGATATGGTAAAAGAGTCAAATGTTTTAGAACCTTTTTGTAGCGATCATTGTCCAGTATCCGTAACAATAAAAGAATGTATGAAGTCTACGAAAATATATCTGAGAAAAGTTTACGATTACACATTGGTAAACAAAGACGATATCTGCTTCCACGTTGATAATACTGATTGGGAAAACGTACTGTCATCACCTGACATAAATGTGAGCACTGGTGCATTTGTGAAAACCTTATCTCATATCTGCGATTCCAATATACCAAACAAAATTGTTACAATAAGATGTAAAGATACTCCCTGGATGAATAATAACATTCGCAAACTCATGCGGAAACGAAATCGACAACATAAAATAGCGAAACAAAATAATGGTGTAAATGACTGGGATACTTTTAGATCATTAAGAAATCAAGTGACTTCTGCAGTTAGAAAAGCCAAGAAAGATTATACAACAAAATTAGACACTCAAATAAACAATAATCATAGCACTAAACTATGGTGGCGTTTAGTTCAAACTATATGAACAGAAAATCTGAAAGTACCTCCTTTCCTCCTATTACCCACAATAACGAAGTCTATCAAGAACCAGAATCAATAGCAAACGTTTTAAATAATTACTTTATTGATCAGGCAACAATCGCTGACTCTAATAAGGATCCTCCAAATATGACATTAAACAATAATAGTAAATATATGAGGAATATATATCTTACAAAGCAGGATGTTGAAGATGTTCTATCATCGTTAAACATTACCAAAGCGAGTGGACCGGATGGTATTGGAAACCGCTTCCTACGTTTGGTATCCCCCTCCTTGTCACTAGCATTAACTAACCTCTTTAACAAGTCACTTCAAACACCAGTTTTCCCAGACATATGGAAAGAATCATCAGTTATACCAATCCACAAGAAAGGTAATATTAACGACTGTTCGAACTACAGACCCGTTGCCTTAACATCTTGTTTATCCAAGGTCTTTGAAAATGTATATTTAAATATGTCTTTAACTTCATGAGAGATAACAATTGCCTCTCAAATTTACAATCTGGATTCATGCCAGGAGATTCAACAGCTTACCAACTCACGCATTTGTATAATTTTATTGCTAAAGCTATAGACAACGGAAAAGAAGTAAGAGCTGTATTCTGCGATATAAGCAAGGCATTTGATAAAGTTTGGCACAAAGGGATTATCCCTAAACTAAAATCATGTGGGATAGATGGGAAGTTACTGAAATGGTTTGGAAGTTATTTGCAAAATAGAATGCAAAGAGTAGTTATCCAAGGTTACAAATCAGAATTAAAACCGATAATAGCCGGAGTGCCCCAAGGATCAGTCCTTGGACCTATTCTATTCTTAATATACATAAACAACATAGTTGATGGAATCGAAAGTAATATCGCTTTTCGCTTGAGCGACACATCACTCTATGTAATAATTGGCGATCCCCATCACGAGTGCATTTATTCTTAACTCAGATTTAGACAGAATATCTAAATGGGCGGAAACCTGGCAAGTGAAATTTAATCCAAACAAAACTGAAACTATCCAGTTTTCACACAAAACGAAACCTTCTACGAAACCTCCCCTCTCGATGAATGGTACACCTATAAATGAAGTGCAGATTCATAAACACCTAGGCATTATTTTTCAGGAAAACCTACTCTGGCATTCCCACATTAATGACATGATAAGGAAAATTAGCCCATTGATTAATTGCCTTCGTAGTTTTAAATATAGACTATCACGCAAAACTCTCGAAACAATGTATAAATCCTTTATCTTACCTCTATTTGACTATTGCTGTCATCTCTGGAACAACTGTACAAACGAACAGTCACTTCACTTAGATGCCTTACGCACAATATGCGGTGCAGTTAGAGGTACAAGCCATGCGAAACTATATCATGAGACAAACCTGACTTCCTTATCGAAACGGAGAGAAACTTCTAAATTAACATTATTTTACAAAATGGTAAACCATATGGTTCCTGACTATCTTTGTGATCTTGCTCCAGGGAATGTTTCTGATAACAGTAACTACAATCTTAAGAATAATGAAAATTATCAGACTATAAGATGCAAATCTACTAATTATGCCAAATCGTTTTTGCCCGATACAATTAAAATGACAATTCATATATTTTTGTTTGTGCAAACAGATAAATGTTTTCCCACTTGTATGTATCATTTACCTATTTATGTATGTAGTACTATGTTGCTGCGCACCCCTTTAGTCATTCAAGTGTCACTTCTTAATATTACGTATCGCCTGGCCTTACCAAGTATTCTCAGCAGCGGAAGTATGCACCGTTTCCTTTACATACCTTTAGCATGCACACTTTGTTTGCTTCCCACAACCCCTCTCTACTTCCTTCTGCTCCAAGTCATAGTGCTCGCAACATAACAGCAGCATACAAATTTTCTACCCGTTTTTCTGGCACCGTGAAGTGATTGGTATCGTTGGCTACTATACCTCACTGTCGATGGTAAGCTGCCAACTATCGCTGACATGGCCTCCAGGCGCTCTGCAAGGCAAGGTAGAACATACGCTGCAAGCTCAAGTCGCCTTCCTCAACCAGCGAAGGGATTGATACGCATACCGCCATGTTGGAGATGAGGATGGGGCAACCGCGCAGTACCAGGAACGCCATACCTGACTACAGATGTGTTGCGCCAGAGACTACAGGCTATTGGGGTTAGTGTGCCTTCGACATGGGGAGGAAGACCGTGTTGCAGCTGTACAAAGAGAACTGTGCGATCAGCAGGGGTGTTGAGGCGGTTCCAGTAACCCTCCCCCGTAACAGTGGCTCAAGTCCGACATCGGCCATTCCGTCTTCACAGCACACCCCCTCGCACATTGGAATTTCCGGGAACACTGAGGAGACATCCGATACCAGGGCGACACCACCAACTCCTTCGGCTGACATGATTGGCGTAATGAGAGAAATGAAGGATATGATTTCTACCCTCTCACAGCAATTAAATTCAAGGGGTAGGTCAAACGATGATAACATATCACCACCTTCAGTGCAGTTTGTGTCATCCGATACCATTCCCTACGTAAATTTTGTTGATGAACTTACAAGAAGGAAAATACACCAGGGGAAATATATTAATCTAGCATCACTGCTGCTGCCTACACAAGAAGCTGGAGACTATAGAGTCTCAGAAGAATCAGGAGGGTGTAGGACTGTCAAAGCCGATCCCCGACTCAGCAGAAACTTGAACTTTGCTGAATTTACCAGATCTTTCAAGATCTACAAAGACATTTTCAGCGAAGCGTGGCCAAACAGAAGAGCCCAACTGGACCAACACGAACATACCGTTGGAGAGCTACACAACCTGTACGGTGGTTTCGTCCATTATGAATACCACAAACGCTTTGCTGCTCGTGTTAATGGCACTAGCTAGCTGAGAGGGGATACACCTCGACTGGGGATCCCGATACCAGGATCTACACGACCTGTACATCCGGACTACGCTGTAGGTCTTGCGTACGATGTGCCAGCATTAGCCACGACACAGCTACATGCCCATCAGTGCTGGGGCAAGAGAGTGACTTGCCTCGGGCGGCAGCCATAAGGAAGACCTACACCCCTTCATCGACTACAACCGATTCATATGGACGGCAGAGGATACAACACCAAGGGCGAGAAGTTTGCAATAACTTCAACCAGGACGGATGCATGAGATCGCGGTGCAATTTTCTTCATGTTTGTGCCTCTTGCTTTGGCCAAGGTCACAGTAAGCTCGATTGCGGAAGACCAAACATGCTCATGACAAGAAGCAGTCATCACGAGAAAAAATGACCATCATTGACACCACTTAACGTAGACCAGTTACAAGAAGAACTGGCTTCCCATCCAGACGCAGACTTTGTGGAATATGTAACCAATGGACTTACATATGGTTTTCATCCCCTCGTGTCATCAGTGCCAGATGAAACTTGTGAGTGTAGGAACAACCTGAGTGCTCGAAAAGACCCCGCAACTGTTACTGCATTAGTGCAACAAGAACTGGACAAGGGCTATATCGATGGACCATTTAAACATTCACCTTTTGAACTGTTTAGAGTTAGTCCACTGGGGCTAGCAGAAGGTAAATATAGCATGAAGAAAAGGCTGATCCTCGATTTATCAGCACCTCATGACCACTGTGAAATTATGAGCATCAATGACATGATAGACAAAGACGTGTGCTCGCTAACCTATGTGACAGTAGATGATGCAATAAAACAATTGAATAATGTTGGCAAGGGTGCTCAAATGTGCAAGGTGGATGTCAAAGATGCATTTAAACAAGTACCAATCCATCCCGATTTCTGGCCATTGTTTGGATTCAAATGGGCAAATCAGTACTATTTCTTCAAACGTCTCGCGTTCGGGTGTAGATCTAGTCCTCGCATCTTTGATCATATCTCACAAGCTATTGAATGGATTCTAAAAAACAATTACAATGTCAAATTCATGCTCCATTTACTTGATGACTTTCTAACCATCGATAGTCCCACTTATCCAGCTACCAGTACTATGAACACTCTCAGAGTTGTCTTCAAAAAGCTACAGGTTCCCTTATCTGAACATAAAACGCTGGGACCAGCTTGTGAGATGGAGTACCTGGGTATAGTGCTAGACTCTGTGACAATGACAGCCCGGCTCCCCCGGGACAAACTGTCCAGGATATCCACCATGATTCTAGATTTCAGTCACAAGAAGAAGTGCACCAAACAACAGCTACTATCTTTGATTGGACATTTGTGCTATGCCTGCAAAGTTGGGGTGCCTGGGCGGTCATTCGTGTCGTATCTCATTGATCTCTCCAAGTCAGTGAAAAAACTGCATCACAGAGTGACCATATGTGCGGAATGTCGTGCAGACATGAACATGTGGCACACGTTTCTTCACAAGTGGAACGGGGTGTCATTCTTCCATGAATCGTCATCGACACCAGCTCCAGACATGAGACTGTATACTGATGCCTCTACCTTAGGATTTGGAGGATATTTCAATGGTTCATGGTTTTCTGCACCATGGCCAGTCAACATGCAACGTCTGTGCCGTAGTAGCAGTCGATCTATGGCTCTCCTAGAACTCTACCCCATTGTGGTAGCAGCAGTGATGTGGGGTGAAAAGTGGTCAACAAAAAAAGATTGTGTTCTATTGTGACAACGAATCTACTGTATGCATTATTACAAAGGGTAGATCAAAATGCAAGGACATTATGCCTTATATGCGCAGGTTAACTTCTCTAGCTGCTTCTCATAATTTTGTTGTACATGCAAAACATGTGCCTGGTGTCTCTAATCAAATTGCTGATTCTCTATCTCGGCTGCAGATCGCTCGGTTCCGGACACTAGCCCCCAAAGCAGATCTTCAAGCTACACCGTGCCCACCCCCGTCACAACTGACATGGGTCTGGCAAAACATCTGAACACCCTATGGGATGCAGCAATCGGAACAAGAACCAGAACTACCTACGCAACTGGTTTCCAGTCCTACATATCATTCCTCCTTCGATACAGCTTGTATACAACTCTGACGCAGCCCTTCGGAAACTTACCACCAGTGAACTCGGCACTGCTACAACAATATGTGGCTTACTGTTTTGGTGAAGCTAAACTTCAGTATAGCACTGTGAAGTCATACCTTGCGGGCATTCGATTCACCTATCTGAAAGCAGGTATCCACACTGTGTTTGATCTAGTCTCCTGTGGTGCTCTAAACCAACTGCAGACTCTTCTACATGGGTACAAAAGACTGCAGAAACCCAGTATATCTACACGCCTGCCTATAACTTATGATGTGCTAACAAAGATTGTGCTTAAACTAAGAGAAGGAGTGTTAGGACCATTTAACGATCTGGTTATGGAGGTCATGTGCACAACAGCCTTCTTCGGATTCCTCAGGTGTGCTGAATTTACATGTTCACGTGAATTCGATGCAAGTACCAACGTAACTGTGTCGGATGTGACAATGGATCATATCCAAGGGAAGTGTACTCTGACACTCAAAGCCTCCAAAACTGACGTCTTCAGACAGGGTGTCAACATATCTCTGTTCGCTAACTACACGGCCATCTGTCCATGTGCTAACCTTAACCGCCTCAAACAAGTAAGACTCTCTCAGGGTGCCGCGAACAGTGACCCTCTTTTCGTAGACTGTGTGGGGAAGGCGATCACACGTACAGTGTTGCTCCAATGGCTTGCCCAAACTATGAGACATGCAGGACTCGATTCCAGGAAATATTCAGGACACTCATTCCGTATTGGTGCAGCCACGTCTGCGGCTAGTGTACGCATGGAGGATCACTTGATAAAGACACTCGGCAGATGGCAGTCTGATTGTTATAATCGGTATGTGCGTACACCCGAATCTGTTATTAGGAATGCACAGTTGTCACTCATACGGCATCTACCCAAGGACTGAGCCTTAGCAGCAATCTTTCTCATGGTTGCATTATTTGCATGTCTTCATGTTCCTATCACATTCATGTTTGTATTTCGCAACTTGGGGGCTCTCATTGCTTAAATATTTTAACGGGGGACTCGCTTTCTTAAATATATTAATTCATTCGCTTTGGGCAATTACCCACTTAACACTGGATCCTTATCCCCCAAGTTTTAAACCAGAGCTCAGGTTACAGCCGGGTCCGCAGACCCCACTTTAGCAATCAGAGTCCGCAGACTCCACACACCTCTTCGTCCAAGCCGGCGCAGCGGTTCCAGTGCGGCAACCTAGCTCTTGGTCATCCCTTCTTCAGTTATCAGTCAGCTCCCAAGTTGTGCCAAATAAATGTTTATTAATAAAACAACTGTTGTGTTAAATTGCTCGTTGTGTTGTGTTTGCACAAAATGACAATTCATATATTTTTGTTTGTGCAAACAGATAAATGTTTTCCCACTTGTATGTATCATTTACCTATTTATGTATGTAGTACTATGTTTCTGCGCACCCCTTTAGTCATTCAAGTGTCACTTCTTAATATTACGTATCGCCTGGCCTTACCAAGTATTCTCAGCAGCGGAAGTATGCACCGTTTCCTTTACATACCTTGCGCATGCGCACACTTTGTTTGCTTCCCACAACCCCCTCTCTACTTCCTTCTGCTCCAAGTCATAGTGCTCGCAACATAACAGCACGTACAAATTTTCTACCCGCCCTCCCAATCCCAGGTGGTACGTTTTGTTCATTCCGTTGTTTGTACATATTCTCTCATAGTACCATATCTTCCATAACATTACAATGTGTCCATGCTCAGAGTATTGAAGCTGACTATGCTTCATGTAATTCCTCCCCTGGTTAGCAACAGGATCCGCAGATCCTCCCTTTATAGTCCATGTCCGCAGACGGGATCTTTTGTCAAGCGCCGCAGCGCTACCTCCACCCCTCCCCCATAGTGTGCATTTGTTTTCATATTCTGCTGTATGCTAGTATTCTTTCATAGCGTTTCGTTTCAATCATTTATAACATTACAATGTTTCCATGCTTAGATATGGAAGCCAACTATGCTTCAGTCAATTCCCTCGCAGGTACAACAGGATCCGCAGATCCTCCTTTATATTCCATGTCCGCAGACTGGATCTTCATTGTCAAGCGCCGCCGCGCTACCATACCCCCTTCCACAGCCTGCAATTTGTTTTCCTATTCTGTCAAATGTTTGTAGTATTTCATAGTATTGGTGTTAATCTTCTATAACATTACTATGTTTCCATGCTTAAGTATTGGAGCTGACTGATGCTTCATGCAATTCCCTCCCGGGTTACAAAGGATCCGCAGATCCTCCCTTATATTCCATGTCCGCAGACTGGATATCATTGGCAACCGCCGCAGCGGTTTCACGCCACCCTCGGGCTGGTACCCAACTATCACTGGGTCGGGCAATTACCCACTTAACACTGGATCCTTATCCCCCAAGTTTTAAACCAGAGCTCAGGTTACAGCCGGGTCCGCAGACCCCACTTTAGCAATCAGAGTCCGCAGACTCCACACACCTCTTCGTCCAAGCCGGCGCAGCGGTTCCAGTGCGGCAACCTAGCTCTTGGTCATCCCTTCTTCAGTTATCAGTCAGCTCCCAAGTTGTGCCAAATAAATGTTTATTAATAAAACAACTGTTGTGTTAAATTGCTTGTTGTGTTGTGTTTGCTACAAAGGATCCGCAGATCCTCCCTTATATTCCATGTCCGCAGACTGGATATCATTGGCAACCGCCGCGAGCGGTTTCACGCCCACCTCGGGCTGGTACCCAACTTCGGTCGGGGCAATTACCCACTTAACACTGGATCCTTATCCCCCAAGTTTTAAACCAGAGCTCAGGTTACAGCCGGGACCGCAGACCCCACTTTAGCAATCAGAGTCCGCAGACTCCACACACCTCTTCGTCCAAGCCGGTGCAGCGGTTCCAGTGCGGCAACCTAGCTCTTGGTCATCCCTTCTTCAGTTATCAGTCAGCTCCCAAGTTGTGCCAAATAAATGTTTATTAATAAAACAACTGTTGTGTTAAATTGCTCGTTGTGTTGTGTTTGCACAAACTGTGGAATGACCTACCTACAAATACTACAAACGCTTCCTCTGTTGGACAGTTTAAGAATTCAATCACACCACAAGTTAATACCAACACAATGTTTGATCTAAATTTTGGTAGTCGATTTTGTCAAATAATACACTGCCGCCTTAGATTGGGATGCAGTGACTTAAACAGTGATAAATATAATTGTTTCATTTCTGATAATGATTCTTGTTCCTGCTCACAAGATTATGAGGATGTATTCCACTATTTTTTCATGTGTCCTAAATATAATACCATCCGATACGAATCGTATTTCTGTGTGAAAGGTTTCTCCCTGCGGGATGTGCTAAGTGGCAATAACTCAGTATCTCATCAGACAAATATGGATATTCTACGGTCCGTCCATCAATTCATTATTACATCAAAACGTTTTGATTCATAAAGTTTTGTAGCTTCTCTTATTTTTTTTATTTGTATCAACAGGCCACGAAACAAAACCAAGATAAATTTTTGATATCCATGATTGTTATTATTCAGAGATAACTTGTTATAACCACTATAAATATTTATTATGCACAAATGTGAACCTTCACTTGTATTATGGAGCGGCATTAATATAAGCCATTTAGGCTTGTTTGCCAATCCTTTTCTTTCTTCTTGAATAGAATAAAATATGTTTAAACCAGACTCTGTTCAAGAAAAAAATGGATGAGACTACAGACATTGAATTTGGAATCAAGAAATTTCCTGAATAAAAGCTTCACAGAAATCCAGGATACCTTTGGAAATATGATAAGAGATCAAAAATTAATTGAAAAAGAAGTGAGAATGTTCTATTATAAACTCTATCAACAGCAGGAAATTTCAGATATTGATTTAAACCAAGTTTTTAAAGATATCACTGTTCCAATCTTAAATGATGATACAGCATCACTATTAGAAGGTCAAATCTCTATGGCAGAATTGCTAGAAGTCTTAAAAGGAACAAAAAATGAGAAAAGCCCTGGGCCTGATGGTTTTACTTCTGAATTTTACAATTTTTTTCTGGAAGGATCTCAACAAATATCTTTTAAATGCTATCAATTATTCTTTTGACACAGGTGAACTATCTATCACTCAAAAACAAGGACTTATAACTTGTATCCCTAAGGGAAATAGACCTAAACAATTTATTAAAAATTGGAGACCAATCTCACTCCTTAATGTTTTCTATAAGTTAGCTTCAGCTGTTATTGCTCAAAGAATAAAATCTGTCTTGCCACACTTGATCAATGAAGATCAAAAAGGATTTATGGCAGGTTGTTATATTGGCGAAGCCACCCAGCTTATCTATGACATCAGGCATTATACTGAAAACTATCAAATTCCAGGCTTGCTTCTTCAAGTAGACTTTGAAAAAGGCTTTGATACAGTTGATTGGAAATATATTGATAAAGTACTAAGTTTTTTTCAATTTTGGCCCAGTAATTAAAAAATGGATAAACATACTCTACAAAGATATAAAATCTTGTATCCTTGTGAATGGATTTGCTACTCCCTTCTTTCCAATATCACGTGGCTGTCGACAAGGCGACCCATTATCACCATACATTTTCTTACTGTGTGTAGAAATCCTTGCCATTATGCTGAGAAACAACAAAAATATTAATGGTGTAAGAATTGGAAATATTGGATATATTCTCTCACAATTTGCTGATGACACAACTATTAATCTGGATGGAACAGAAAAATCTTTATATACAACAATATATGAACTAACTTTCATTGCTAGGTTTTCAGGACTTAAAGTTAACATTGAAAAAAGCAAAATTATATGGATTGGATCTAAAAAGAGATCAAAACAAAAACTATGTAACAAATGGAATCTTGAATGGGTAGAGAGCTTTAATTTGCTTGGAATAGACTTTGATGTAGATTTGGATGTGATGTTAGAAAAAAATTACAATGATAAACTACAAACCATGTTAAATTTGATGAAAATCTGGTCACTTCCATTGGGAAGAAATACAATACTGAAATCACTTCTCTTGCCTAAATTGTACCATCTCTTCTCAATGTTACCTAATCCAACTCAGAACATTGTCGACGAACTACAGAGGAACTGTTTTCAATTTATTTGGGGTGGAAAGACTGACAAAATAAAGAGAGAAAATGTACTGTACACATAGAGATTTGAGGAATTAAAGTACCACATATCTTTAAAACAATACAGTCACAAAAACTGTCTTGGGTGAAAAGAATCTTGATAAAAGACTCAAACCTCCAAAATCTTTTGTTTGTAAATCTACCCCGTTACCAGTAAGTTTCTTTGAAATTGGCCCAAGTCAAATAAGAGAATATGCTGACAACATGAATAATCCTTTTTGGAGCGATGTACTTATGGCTTGGGCAGATTACATTGAAACCTTATTGCAACTATCACCAAGTGTAGAGGAATTTCTGACATTTCCTTTGTGGATCAACAACAAACTAATTATTGGTGATAAAACACCTTTTTACTCAGATTGGTACAAGAAAGGAGTAAGGTCGGTTAAAGATTTACTGGATAATGATGGAAAATATTTGGATTTTAATGAATTTGTAGCTAAATTTCAGTGCAATGCCAACTTCTTATCTTATCAAAGCCTGATCAGCTGTGTGAAACACCTCCCCAAAAATATTAATTTTGCTACCCTAATCTCAGATCACTTATCATTAGAATTGCCTATAGTGCCTTATTACATTAATAAACTGTTGGGTTTTGATAAGGGTTGCAAGTTGTTTTATATCACTCTTCTCCCGCCAATATTCAAGAAATCAGTCTCAAATTTAAAATGGGAAACCATACTTCAATCCAATATTGATGAATCAGATTGGAGAATGCATAACATTATACCATATAGATGTACACAGAGTACGGAATTAAGACATTATTAACAATATTTTAGGCACAAATTATTATTTACATAAAATAAAAGTCAGTGACTCATCACTGTGCAGCTATTGTAATACATGTACTTCTAATGAAACCATTTATCACCTTTTTGGGGATTGTAATTTGATAAATAGATTTTGGAAGAAAATTGAAGAGTGGCTCATGTCTGGAATAAGGATTAAATTCACTCCACAAATCATACTATTTGGATTAAAGGAAAATCGAAATCATCCTTTAAATATAATTTTGCTTCTTATTAAACAGACAATTTTTCACAACCAAAAGTATGGAGTAGTACCAGATCGAAAAAACATTTATAGAATCTGCTGCCAATTATCATGCCTCAAAATGTATTGCTTTTACAACCTGTTCATATGATAGATTTCCAAAATTTTGGTCATCGCTACACACTTTATTTGCCTCGTAATATATTACTTGCTTTGGGCAAAGTCCAAATTTAACATGGAATGTAAGCAAAGACTGTAGACCAATAAACATTTATTTCCATAGCTGTATAGACTCTGATATTAGAATCTTTATATATATACATATTCACTTGAAAGTGTTAAAAGCATGCAGTTGTCAATCTATCCTATTGATTACATGTGACCTGTACAAATGTCAGAGAAAAAAAAAGCAACAACCAGTCCACGGAAACTGGTCTGGATCAGTGCCCCTTTAACATCAGAAAAGCAAAAGGACCTGGCAACCTTGACGGCATTGTGTTGAAGGAGTGCCGAATTCAACTGTGTACAGATTTCACTAGATTGTTTCAATTCTCAGTGGATACACACGTTATTCCTTCAGTCTGGAAAACATCAGAGATTGTACCAGTTCCCCAAAAGACACAACCTAAAGTACTCAACGACTACAGGCCAGTTGCTCTCACATCTATAGCAATGAAGTCGCTGGAACACATCTTGCTTGGACATCTCCGACAGGAAGTTGCCGACATACTGGGCCTGCTTCAGTTTGCCTACAGGTCAAGGAGAGGAGTTGTTGATGCCACACTGTCACTCCTTAATAACGTCAATAAACATCTAGAGACACCTAAGTCATACATCAGGATACTCTTCGTTGACTTTTCACCATCCAGCCACATATCATGATACAGAAACTGTTAGACATGGGTGTTAACTCATACCTCATCAAGTTGATCGAAAACTTTCTTGTGGACAGACAGCGGGCTGTATCGTCGAGTACGTGAAAGTTAACGGGGCTGTATCGAGTAAACAGACCACCAACACTGGTGCACCACAAGGCTGTGTAATATCTCCTGTTCTTTTCACCCTCTACACTAATGATTGTGCAAGCTCGAATTCAACCTGTTCAACTGTAAGGTTCGCAGATGATGCAGCAATTGTCGGCAAACTGAACGACACTGATTCTGAAGAACTGTATAAAGACGACATTTATCATTTCACGACTTGGTGTGCAGAAAACCACTTAATCTTAAATGTCACAAAAACAAAGGAACTGATAATTGACTTTCAGTTTAAGCCCACAGAAATGCTTCCAGTGATAATCAATGGTGAATGTGTTGAGACAGTGCTGAACTGGAACTCTAACACTGAAGCCCCATACAAAGAGTGTCAACAATGTCTTCATCTCATGCGTAAACTGAGATCTTTTAATGTTAACCCATCTGTGATGTCATCATTTTATGTAGCATTTATTCAGAGTATTTTAACATTTTCCTTCCATTGTTGGTACGGGTCTCTCTCAGTTCATCTCAAATCTAAACAAGACAAAATTGTTAACACTGCAAGTAAAATCACTGGAGTCAGATTTGAATGTTTATCATCAATATATGAGCGGCAAATCGTGAATCAAACTGTCAAAATTATATCTGACCCAACTCACTACTTATATTCGGAATACAACCTCCTCCCTTCAGGCCGCCGCTACAAAGTTCCAATTGTGAAAACTAAGAGAGCCTGTACATCTTTTATTCCAAGAACCATATCTCTTTTAAACAAATGTGAAGATACCTAAATCAATCAATTTATGTAAATATGTTTTGTATCTCTCTGATGTGTCAGTATCTCTGCTGATGTAACACAAATTCCTGGAAAGGCATTAAAGTATTCTATTCTTCTGTTCTATTCTATATGTGCATATGAAGTGACACGCAGCAGAGTACCAAAAACAACAACTGGTAATTGATAGCAAGTAGCTATAGCAAGAACAACATATAGTACAAGTCACGAAGCCAATATACAGAAAGGATTAAATTGTAAACAAGCTGACTGGATGCTAATTGAATATCAGAAGTTGATTCATGCTAAAAAACAAGAAGTTGTTATCCATAAAGTCGTACACATTGTTATGTATCCCCATGCTGTGTAAGTACTGGCCATAAAGACAAAAAGCGAGGTCAGCTTGTCATTTGTAACATTGTGGGCTTCACTCCCATTAGTTAGACATCCCATTAGTTAGACATCCCAATTGTTAGACACTGGACAAGGGATTAACTAGGACAACACCCATATATAAATGTGAATGTCCCAATTGGATATTTCAACCAGAATAGTTGAACCTAAGGTGAGGTGAGGTGAAATTGGGTTTTACGTCGTGCTTGAGAATATTTCGCTCATATGAGGACGTGCATGCGTGTGTATGTGTATGTGTGGCTGCTTGTACTAGCCCAGACTTAAGCTGGTTTTATAGTGCTAGCCAATTGAGATACCATGCCGCAGTTAAGCATGAATACCCTCACTCAGACACATTATACTGACACAAAGCCGACCAGTCCTTGTTGTACCCATTAATGCCGAGCGCCAGGCAGGGACCAACAAGTACCATATTTTAACTTCTTTTCGTATGACACGGTCGGGCTCGAACCCACGACCTTCCGCTCTTCAGGCATTGAACTATGGAAAACTGTTATTGTGTATATTATGTTGGAGTGTTTTTTGGACAGAAAATGTTCTTTTCAAATTTTTACCTGTAAAGAAATGTACCCCGCTGTATATGCTTTATGCCGAATGAGGTAGAGTCCCACTTTCTGTTGATGTTAAAACTCGTAAGTTAACTTTTTGTTCTAAATTGTTTACAAACAATTCATCTAAGTTATCTGCAATCTTTTATTCTATTCTATGTAATCTTCATACTCAGAGCCTCAGAGGTGGAAAATTCCATTCCCTTTTGAAATCTCAATTTGTATTTGAAAATTATCTAACGTCCCTACTGTTTAACAAAGTTATCCCCTTTCTCCATTTTCGTATTTCATCCCACCATTTACCAGTTGAAGAAGGAAGATGGAATACCATACCAATAAATCAAAGAAAATGTAAATTATGTTGTATGAATGTTGTGGGTGATGAGTTTTATCATATTCTTAAATGCAAATATTTTAGAAAAGAAAGATCAATGCATACACCAGCTTCCTTCATAATCAGACCAGATACCTTAAATTCAAATCACTCTTTACAAGTAAAAAGATATCTGTTATGAAAAATCATCTCAGTAAATTCTGTAAATATATCATGCAAATTGTAAAACTATTCCTCCATAATTTTTATTGTCGTTGGTACCTCATATGCTGATATCGGCATGAGAGTAATAAAGTTCTGTTCTTTTATTTATTTTATGGGCCATTCCTATTTCATTAAGAGGTAACAGGCAGGGGATTAGCTGTGCACTCAACCAGATGGTTTATTGTTTTAACCTGTCTGACTATTGGGATGTCTGACAAATGGGAGGATACCCATTGTGTAGATCTTTCTTTAATCTCTTGACAGCTTTCCCAAGTTGTCTCAGAGGTTTAGTTTCTGACTGCCAGCATGTTACGGTTGCTGAACTAATCTGCTGTTGTTACAAGCAGGTCGCATAAAAAATTTAATGTACAATTTACATATAGGGCTTAGTAATGAGTGGTACTTGTATTTCTTAGGAAAATGAAAGAAAACACAGATGTACAATTTTTTTTATTTTTGAAAACAACCATAGGCAATAAAATAGGATAGACATAATATCATAGTACATCATAACTGACTTTATAAATGGACAATTATTCTTGGAAATCAGTGGACATCTGAAACAATATGTAAGAATGTACTTTAAGGATGGACAATTACATGACATTTTATTCTTGCAGAGCAAAGGACATATATTATTCATTAATAATTACATTATAAAATGGACTAAATCTGGACAATGAAAGAAATAATTTTATACACGAACACCAAAGGACATCAAAATGAAATTTACAGTTAAGTATATTTGCTTCACGACTTGTGCTATGTGTGTGCGTTTCCTGTTATCTATTACTTGTTACAGGTAGTGCAGTACTGCTCTCACTACATACCTCTCATCGCCTGGTTGTGGTCACTTTAATCGAAATGTCGCTCTATGCGATTAACAAGACATTATCATATGCCTCGTGATATCTAAAGATCAGTTTTGCTGATCTGTATCAGATATCATGATATCTTAAGATCAAATGTTCATATACAGTTCATGTCTTTGTATAAAAATGATGACTTACACAATATGGTAAATAATGGAATAGATAGTAAAACGCTGGCTATATATTTGTCCTTTTGGGTTGTTAATAGTAACAGGATTGCATCATGGTTATATTGTTGATTGCTGTGCTGTATCCGTACCAACATTTCTTTCATCTGTTTAGGAAAACTACAAGTCCAATATAACCTAATTGATGCTTGGTGGCAAATGAATAATAATACAGGAAAAAATACATGGTGGCAGAAAAACCCTAGACAACAGGCTCATCTTGATTTTTCTTAGTATCAGAAAATCTTTTTTAATTTGACCTTGGAGTCTAATATTATCCCTGATATAAATCTGACCACTCCGCCATCACACTAAGTAGTAGATACAATAGCGGTACGGGATCAAGTCCAACAAAAGCCTCTGCAAAGCCTTATTTCACAAATAAAGCTTTTGTCAGGCCCTTAGATCTCGCCACCATTGTATCTACTACTTTTGAGTCCCCGTTAATTTCCCGCCCACACGTGGCACTACTGTGCCGCTATGCCACGTTGTTTTGTTAACTTCCCAGCCACACGTGGCACTACTGTGCCGCTATGCCACGTTGGCAGGAGGTAACATTGTACCGTATGGTACGATCAATAATTCCTCTCTGACGAACCCTCTACCTGGTCCATCTCTCAAGTAGTACAAGTTCGGCTCGTCGGCTTTGATGTCCACTTTATCTATGTTGTAAGTTTTGACTGACCATATTGGGTCAGTGGCTCGCTTACGGCTATTACCCTCGTGTTCCCCCGGCTGGTATAGGTACCTCACGAGGGCCCTATCTGGTATCTGTTTCTCCTTCCCACGCAATGGAGCAGCCGACTCTGCCACTATTGATTTTAGTTTGATAGCGTCTGCTGGTTTCTTGCCGGTGAGACGGGTAGTTTCGTGGTTTATGGCCGACACCACCTGAGGTAACCGAGCTACCCATTCAGTCGATCATTTTTCCGGGTTGGCCATCTCTCTCGCATACTGATGTCCGAATAAGCGCTCGGCCAAAGTCCTATTGAATCTCTCAACTATGGCTTGGCTGCGATCGGCTCCCGCCATGCCACGCCTGACCTTGGTATCGTGTTTATCCAGCAGGTGTGACATGGCACCCATGAACTCCAGCCGGGGTCAACTTGCAGCTCTGTTGGCCACGTCCAGTGGACTCGCGTTTGTATATGCGCGTTTGAATCTGCTGGGCTACCTGGGCCGAAGTCTTTCGTGTGGTCAAGGGTTTGGCTTCCTTGTAGCGACTGGCCACGTCCACGACGGTTAAGGCATACTTGTACCTCTTATCGTGGGGTAGGAATAGGAGGTCGGCCTGGTGACAGCTATTGGGTATGTTAATGCCGAATTTCTTTCTAGGCACGTAGCGTGGTGCCGGTAAATAGATCTGCCACAGGGCTTGTTTTTCAAGCCACGCTTTGGACTACTCCGGGGGTACTCGCGCCATTCTAGCCAGCTTATGTACGGCGCTAACTCCTTTCCAGTACCCACGCGGGCTGTAGTAAATAGCCTCAAACTTTCTCTGGTCCCATGGCATCGTCGTCGCCCCGATATGTACACCTATGTTCTTGGTTCAATTTTCTCATGCCCGTACGCGTACGTGTTGATCCCATCAATAGCTATCCAACGCTTAGTGTCCATCGGCGACAGGGACGTCTTGTTTATAGTCAGTCCCTATATCCTATGCCCATCACTTCTAAGTATGTTCATTTTATGTCTAAAGGTACGGGTCTTGAACAGGGCTTCCTTGAATCTGGCGTGTTTGATGTGTTGTTTCACCACGTACTTCTTAACACCCTTCGCCTTCCGAATCTCACCATTGTCGGCCTTCAGGATGGAGTACATCTTAGGCCTCAAGCCTATGTACTCGGCTATGGGTGTGCCAGCATACTCGTCCTTCATCTTACCTAGGACCTTTTCCATGGTCCTTGGGGTAGTCACTGGTGTCGTACAAATCGAGGCGTTTTTTCATGTCCTCGTACACGTCCTCGGTTCGAACTCCATCAGCAGGGAATCCGTGTCAGTGTACAGCACTTCACACCTGTCGTCGTACTGTTTCTTCAGCTCATTGTAGTAAAAGTCATACACCAGGTGTTTGGATAAATCGAGGATTCTCATCCCCACGTAAACAGGCCGGTTGAATTTTATGTGGCTTTTCTTCATGTGTAGGGCAACTAGGTTGTCGGTGAATATCTTGCTACGGTTGAATGCCGGACTGGCTATCAGCCTCCTGAGCTTGTCTTCCTCATTCGACCGAACCAGCTTCACGGTCACGCATTTCCTCAGGTTCTCCATAGTCTTACCAAACACAGAGTTGTTCATGAGCTTGTAGAGATTTTTCTCAAAGTCACTGGTGGCAAGCTTTCGCAGGTCTGTGTTCATTCTGATGTATGGCTCCATCCAGGGGCTCTGGTTGAACACGAGCACCCTGTGTATTTTGGTCAGCCTCATACCCAACGACAGGTACAGCTGTAGGTTGCGATAGTGAACGATGTACTTGGTCTTATTCATTAAGTTGGGCACGAGTTTTTCAACGTCTGTCACCCGTCCACCTAACAAGTTATGTTGGTACTCATGTTGGGTTAACCCTCATACGTTCGGGGGCCAGGGGGTAGCTGTTGTGTGATGTGTGTAATGCCTTGGGGTATTCTAAGTCAACCTCGAGGATATAACCTTTGTTCGAATCGTCCGCGATGCTCATAACATCGACCTCGTGCGATGCCCATTCGAATCCCCCTGTGGGTAGATACTGGCTCATGGCCCAACCGTACAGGTTGTTGGCATCGAGGTAGAGAATATGATTGGTTGGCTTGCTTGGGTCGTAGCCCTTCACGTATTGATTATTTGCTTTCGCGTATCGTTTGGTTGCCATGGAAATCCCACCGCAAAGCCTTTCTCAATGAATAGGTGCATGTCGTAATCTGTGAGCAATTCCAACTTAACTCCGGTCTTTTTCAGCAAGGCATCCCATGACAGACCTGGGCTGGTGTAGTACCATGCGGGGTCGAGTTGATACTGCTTGAAACATGTCCGCCTAAACGTCTCAAACACGTCGGCTAACAGCAGTACATCTGTCCTCAAGTATAGGTCGTGATAGTCACCCAGATTCTTACAGCCCAGTTTATTCCATACGTTAATAGCGTGCGAGTAATCGTCTTGGGATATTGCCGAGTCGGTCAGGTTGCTGTAAAATTCTCTGATGGGGGGTAGTCTGGTCTCGGCGAACTTGGCCCAGCCATCCATGTACTCGTGAGGGTACACACCCTTCCTCATCAGCAGGGTCGAGTCTCAAGTCCGGTGTATCGACATCGGTGATGGGGAAGGTATCGCTAACCTTGACCAGACTGTCGAAAGTGACGACAGGAGGAACTGAACCGAGTCGATGAACCTCAAGCCATTCAAGCTGAAGGAAATGTATCTCCTTGTTGTTTGGGATGCATGTCAGGTTGCCGTCAACCCTCGCGATGGCCTGCATGATCAAGTGAGAGTCGTATCCTCTCAAGTTGTGAAAGACCACGGGGATGTTTATTGTCTTGGGGTTGATTCTGAGCTTGAGGTTGCACGCGCTGTGAGCGGCGCCTCTATACTTACCGGTGACGTGGCAGTGATCTCTCACCGAATCACTGTTAAGTGGTGAGTCACACATGTTGCAGTTAGTGCTACAGGCGTGGGCTAGCCGGTCGGCTTTGGTCATACGCATGGGAGCGACTGTATACAGTGCATTCCTAATAATTTTTTCTTCCTCCTGCAAACACTTTAGAAACTTTTCAGCCGCGTCGGGACCCCTATACACTACCGGATCTTTGGTTTTCCCATCACATCGGATTTTAACCACGTGTATCCAAACCCACAGGCCTCATGCTCCTGTGTTTTGTGTGTGAAGCTCTGCCTGTGGGGGTACCCGGCAACCTCAACAACAGGTTTGACCAAGGCTTCAAAGTCGGCGATGACATAAGGCACAGACATTTGGTTCTTGTGGCATGCATTGCGAATTTTAGGATATTGTCACCTTCCTTAGGCATGTCGAATATATTGATCCACCGGCTGACGGACTGATGGTATTGGCCGCCTGCCCCACACCTGTGGCAATCCTCGGTGGATTCTGGAAACAAGGCTGACCTGATAGCTACCCTCAGGCAATCGCCTCCTCTATTCTTGGCGTTGACCATGGCCTGTTTTTCTTATAGTAGGGCTAAGTCTAGGTATGACCTCGCCTCTGAACGGCACGTGAAGTTAGCTATGTCTAGATAGACATTATCGATTTTATCAACAACCCACCCGGACCCCATGTGTGTAAGCGTTCTAGGTATTCCTCGTATCTGCTGAAAACTGGTATCGATTGATGCGTCTATGGTCTCTGTATGAGTCACTTAATCTCTTGCCTACCTCGAAGTAAGGCTGAATGTACTCAGTGACCCCAGCGGGGGTTCCCCCACCTGCTTATCGAGTGACATTTTCACTGTGATCTGAAACTTTATACTTCCCAGATTGTTTAGTTCGTGGGTTGCCTTTATCAGCGATCAGAGGCTTGATTTCTGTGATGTCTATGTTCCTATCAACATGCATGCCAGCCTCTCAAATAGTTGCCTACAGTAGCTCAGTGGGTATGAACTGTAGGTCAATAGCTCTATTCTGCCGTAATAGTTCTACAAGCTGTGGTTTCCTCATCTATGGAATATCCGCTTAACCCCAAATTGTGTACCTCAGCTTTTAATTGTTTTACAGTGGGGAGCTGAAGGTGACAGTTCAGCGCTACGGGGTCATGTGATAACAATGCGACTAACCCGGCTCTCCCCAGGTGGGAATAACCCGTGAACCCAAGCTCTTTTGCTTGGACTTTTAATTGTTTTACCGTGGGAGGGGCTTGCAGGCCTAGTAAACGCAACAAGGCTGGCTTCCTCATTCGAGAGTAACCAATTACACCCCTCTGTCTCGCGATCTGCTTGAGCTCACGAATAGTAGTCATAGTTGCGTACACACCTAAGTATATCAATCTCTAATTGGGCGGCCGGCTAGGGCCAACCTTGATAAAAAAATAGTGAGGCGCTCATAAAATCAGAGGGTTATATCCTCTCCGTCACCCCAGTCAGCTATACTTAGATGGTCCGTTTCGATCCAGTACTTACACTGGTGGATATAGTATTCCTTGAAGTTGTGCAGGTATTCCTGTATACTTGTAAAACAATTTATCTGGTATTGAGTCGTTGATGCCCCCTACCACATGTGAAGGAGAGTATACTTAACACCTTCTTTAATCCATGCCACTACCAATATGACCTGTAATCTGAAGCGTCCCCATAAGTTCAGTTCATCTTTGAGTATGTTTTGACCAGAGATTCAATGGCGTGGTATACTTTCCCTGGGCTCAATTTCCACAAAACATAGTTATACCTAGGTGTGCACAGTCTCTAATTGGGGACTTATCCTGAGAGAGGCCTCTACGCTCTTTATGTAGGCCTTTTATTCTCATAGATGAGATGATGTCTGACTCACGCTTCCCATGTGGAAACAACAGTACCCCTCAGTCCTGCATCTCCTACCACAGGCTTCTTTCTTCCCCATAAGTATGTATTCGCGCGATCGGGTACTGAGCAGGTCTCATCTTTGGTATACTTATATGAGTACTTAGTCTAATTGTTTTGCAACCAATGCAGTCGCTGCTATACCCAGCTGACATGTGATGAAGACCAGTTCGGTCCATTTGCCCCTTGGATGGTGTGTGTAGTACTGAGCGAGTGTGGGCTTATGTAGTGGTTCTAGCTGTTTACCTGTTAGTAGGTAGTATTCTCTCAGCTTTCGCTCGTCGTCGACATCGTGGAATGTTTTAGCGGCATGGTTCTCACGCCTGGAGTTGTTGTCGTTAATGTAATCGATCTTCTGAACACGTTTTTTTGTGTACTCGGATTGCGCGGCTTGTAATTTCTCAACAGCAAGGTCGTGTCGCTTCCTCTCTGCCTGTATCTTAGCCGCGTGTGACTCTCGTAGTTTCGAGAAGAGGAAATTGCTCCCGGAAAATGCCAGGGCATTTACTAACGCCCTGCCAACCATCATGGCGATCGTAGCCATCCTATATTTACTTCATAATATTTTCAGGTAGTATCCCTTGTTTTACTAGGATGTCCTTTGTGGCCATCGCCATACCAAGGTTCATTATGAGCCTACCCATATCCTGCAGGTTGAAATCTAGCTTGATAGTCGGTTGTTTAAGCACCATTTTGGTCAACCAAAGCGTATTCCTACAGCTAGACTGGCGACCACGGTGGCGTGGTATGCGCCGTTGACTTAACGTTTTCCCCTCAGACATTATGTATATGATATAAAAATATAAATTTTATAACATGATATGTGGGTTGACCTCTAATTGCGGGGGTTTCTCCCCGGGATCCCTGGGCCGTGTATATAACCATGAGATAGCCACGGCAGCAGTTGCGCCTGCAATCAACAAGAGTGGAGGCGGGTTCCACGTGATAATTTTATGTTGGTTACACCACCTTTTTTTACCGGCAGCTACTCTCTTAGGGTTCTTCTGCCTGGTGACTGTAGGAGGGTTCACCTCGGGAGGGTTCACCTCCCTGGGGGTTTCCCCCAGTTGGGGTGGGGTCTCCTCCTGTGCAGCATCCATCTATACTATTATTATTATTTTTCACCTCCTTAAATTGGCAATGTTTTGCATTGTGATAATCGCCCGCCGTCACCGAGGGGCTAAAACATACCGTATTTGTGGTACAGCACGCAGCTGATAGAGCTCAAAGGCGTGTTCAATAAAGGGTCTTTCTCAAGGGCCTCCACAGGTAAAGTCGGCTCGGGATGGGAAGGAAGTATGACGCAATACCAGTGTATATCTGGGTCATAGCCGATCCTATAGTCTTTGTCATCTCTGCCCTGAGTCTAGCCTCGTGATCTCGCATTGTACAGCTTATCGATTTCTTAGGCTGACATTTTGTGAATTTTATCGAGTGTAGTCTCCAAAGTAATGTTTGGCTTTGCCACCAACAGCCAACGCCACCAGTCTCTCGTGGAGTCACTCACCTGTATGCGATTGTGGCACCAACAGTTGTTCGAAAGCAGTTCATCACACTCCATCTTATAATGTAACAAGCAAGTTTTAGTTTGAACAATATAATATACGGTGTAGGCTAAACACAGAGAAATGAAGGTTAAGTTGCACACGACGAACACTTCAAAAACAACCATAACTATAACTTGCTAAGCTAAAACACCCTATAGGCCACGGGTTGGTCGGTCTTGAGCACGAGCTTAGCTAGTTTAGTTTCAGCGAGCTGTTTCTTCACACGTTCCCGTTCTAATTTACCCATCACATCGTTCTCTCTCAAACACTCCTCGAACGAATCTCTGTCCTTGCAGTGAAATAAGGCCACCCATCGCGTCTACTCCCTGAGGTCTTTCAACACCGAGTTGAACTTCTGCGTTAGTACCCAGACGCTGTGCTTTGCGTGCCGGCCGGAGAAGGCCAGGTACGATAGCATGTCTCTCTTTTTTGTTATCTCACGATGAGCGCTGCAGTCGTCCAGTATGAACAGCGTCGACTCCCCTTTAAATTTCCCGTGATAAGCTTTCAACCAGTCCTGCAGACGTGTCCCCGGGTCGACTCTGTGTATGTCCGGTTCCGTCATCACCCAAGGTCTTTCCATGTACGTTCTATTCATTTGCAGAGTAGGGCACATGATAACGATGTTGTCGAACACATCCCTGTAGTACCCTCCAACATATCCAGCACGCGGTCTTCCCACAACCAGTCTGCCCGCACACTATGGCGCAGTGTGGTTCGCAGGGCAAATCAGCAGGCAGTGGCCTACCAGATGGCTTGCCACCATCAGTAGATGGCTTGCACGAATCTCCCATTGTCTATATTAAGTTGGCGGCGTCCATAATCATGTACAGATATAATTTCAACTTGCCAGCGGATTGAGCCTTCTTGGTAATCTGGATTGTTATCCCTCACTGCCGTTTCGTCGCGGCGACGCATCGCTACCGCAGTTTATCGGTCATCCATGGATCGTGATGTCCAACCACAGCTGCGTGCTTGGTGGTCAGGTACTAGCCCGATCTTCACAGAGGATAGCCCCATTCTCGCATGCCAAGGTTTGGGAATCTAACCAGCAGCGTTTGGTTCTGGTCTCTATCTTGCTGGGATTGTTGCTGATAGTCACCGACTGGCGCCGCGGCTCTGACGCCTAGAGGCTCTCTTTGATCTTCGGGAAACAGATCTAGCTTCCTGCCATACATTGTTATATAAATGAAATATATAAGTCTTAATTATTAAATAATGGCTGAAGGCGGTCATGAGGACATACCTATGGGATGATATGTGGGATGATAGTGCCCAGGCATTCGACGAGGAGGAAACCTCATTCACGCAAGGCAAACGAACTTCGTGAAGCAGGCCGTCAACGGGTTTTACGATGGCTTAAAGGGGATAAAAATTACGCCGTCGAGCCGTGGGGGCGAGACTATTCCAAGTTTTTATGTCGATGGCAAGGGCACCCTGCGATTGAAGGCTCGCCTCGAGATCGATCTCATGAATAAGTGCACGAGAACCGCTGCACTTATCAACACTCGCAGTCGTCATGGGGTGACATTATCTCTCACGATGAACTAGGATTCATAGATTATGGTGGCGCATGGCCAAGCTTCCCGGAGTCCGCTCAAGATCTGCAAGACGTCAGGGTGCCACATCAGATCAAGACATGACTGATAACATTGAAAAGCTGTTTGCCACCTACCATAACAAACCCTTACCCGGGTTCGGAATTCTACCATTCGAACTGCGGGGCTGGACAAGGCCATGCAAACCATTCGGGGACATCTCGTGGAACAACACGCCAAACTAGGCCATAGACGACCACATCGCCCCATGAACAGGTCAAACTCGTGAAGCGGAGGGACGCAGTCTCTGAAAGCCACCATCGAGGAAATGAATATCGTAATTTGAAGAGGAAAGGAAGACCCGGCTGGAAACGGCATCCTCCTTCCGAGACCAGCTTCGATCCCAGATCAGCTGTACGCGGGAAACACCAGGACACCACGTTAGCTGACAGGATCCGAATCCTGTTCCGGGAGCAAGGCATCACCATCGCCAGCATTCTGACGGCATTGGGCTTCATCATATCAACCCTGGTCGTGGTCATTGACAGGGGGTACCCCTCGCTTCGCTGGCGGTAGTGGCACACCACCAAGTGGTGGGGGCGTCAAAGCCTAGATAAAAACTTCGGGAAGCCCTGGCTAAACTGGCTGGTAAGGCCGCTGAAGCCCTGCCCGGCATCCTGGGTAGCATCGTCGCTCGCGGCTGCTGGCTGCTTCTGACTTAAACTGCCACGGCTCAGTCAAAACCTGTGGGCAGCCATCGCCGCCGGGGTTTGGTATAATGAGCGCTAAGGAATTTTTAACCAAAATAAGTCCCACCTCAATCGCTAAACCCCCACCAACCACCAGGGCTGTTTTACGGTCAATGTGCTGCTGCAGGTGTGTGTGTGACCCCACAGGGGTGTTGGTTGAACCCTAGGCTCCGGGTGGCGCCACTATACCCGTTTCACCGGATCGTGGGTGGTGGGACGGGTGGACATTGACATCGGGGTTGGCTTCAACTTTTTGTCCGCCGCGGGCTATGACTACTTCCGTTGTTGTAGCCCACCACTTTTACTCTCAGTTGCATATAAACGCCTGAGCCATGTACAGTCCCACGCCGAAGACGTAGTCAATTTTCGACCTGGCGTATTCCAACACGCCTTGGTAGCGTTTGATGGCACTCGGGAGATCAACTGGAGAATTGATAGGGCATCCCTCAACGTTAACAACGCACTGTTTCTGGCGCCGCCATAAGCAGTCCCTTACCGAGTGATGTTGGAACGCTGCTTTATGCCTCGCGCACTCCAACAGCTTCCACACGCATCGTTCAATCGAAGTCGCTCAATCTGATTACACCGCACGAAAAAGCCTCTCGACGGTCCAACATGAACTTTTCCCAGTCATCCGCTGCCCCTGCTCAACCTCCAGACTCGGTAATCCTTGCTGTTGTTGAAAGCCATGTAACGGCCATCCCACTTGTTTGTTGTGATATGATACGACTTTTGTAACTCCAATCTTTCACCAGCTGTTTGTTGGCTTCCGGCCGACAGGGCATATTGTGAGCAGTGGGGATACCCAACCCGTGGTTCGGTCCCCGCAAACGCCAATCCGCCTTCGGGTTTAGTTCGAATTCGCTGTAAATACGCTCAGAGGTCCGCCTATCAGACTGGTTATTTACTGCGCTCCATGCCTTTATCCTGTGGGAGCGGGCTGATCCTCATTGAGGATACGCCTGATCTGGTAGTACACATGGAACGTGAACACAGACTGACTCCAGTGGTCCACGCCAGAAAGTGTCGGGTCAATGTCACACCACACCCGTTGCTGTAGCACTACACGGGCGGTTGAGTTGATTCTGCCAGAACTGCATCGGTTTGTTGAACTAAGCATGAACTACCTTAGCTTAGTCACCAAAAACCTATACCGGCTCGAACACATCTATGAACTGGGCGTCGAAATACATCCCATCAGCTAACCACAATCTTCATGTGGGGAAATCTATATCCAGTTTAGGGTAAAACGCTCCAGGGGAGTAAGCATTTTAAAACTATTATATAATGAGCATATATACTCTAACATGTACATAACACTTCCAGGAATAACGGGCGCAGGCCGTTTCAGCTGATGCACGCCGATCGATCGATAACACGCCGGGTCAACTCGAAGCCGCGACTCCGCGATATCACCTACCTACCGCTGATGGACTAACATCAACGCCAGCAACAATAAGCTGTTCGCCAGTGGCTCTAACCAGATAACTGACGGCTACTACAGCGCGCTGTGCTAAGCTGACGCAGGTCTTCAAGCCCCTGGAGCCGAACTCAAGATGAATGACTAAAATGGCACAGTAGTGTTAACCAACAACGGAAGAAACTCCTTTGAGGCTCCTCGGCCGACCATTGGCGAGGACACTCCGGTATGTCGCTCTGACGATAAAACCAACAACCACCGTCCACAGGCACGAAGTTACCCGACCTAGTACCATACCGAGAGCTGCATTCATCTCGGCCAGTTGAGCAATAACGGACAACATTCAAGGGGCACCCTTCCACGATACTGAGAGCAGTGCCGTGAAAACGGAGAAATACAACGACGGTAGAACCGAAGTCGCTTTCACCGCTGCAGTATAAGAGGTTAACCCAGGGCAACATCCTGAGGTGATAATATCGGGTGTTAGATATAAATCATAATCCCGTGAATATGGATACCAGCATAACGCTGCAACATAAAATGACCAGCGAATAAGGCCCCGGAATGAAGGTAAAAATGTGTCATGCGGGATCTCCAATCTCAGGGACACACGCTGATTCGGACGACTCTCGAGTAGATGGTAAATTGTAATGCCTTTGCAACTGAAAAACAACATTTACAAACGCTGCTGTGAAGTCCCTGGAGCCCTAGGTGATATAGTAGAGACACCTCAAGAGCGTCGCCAACACTTGGTACACCCTAGTCAACACAGGTGATGATAAATGGATAATATACTCATCGCTCGGGGCAAACTGTTCGACTTTAGAAGATGCTATGGAGAGCACTACTGTCTTCAAACAAGCCATATAATTTCGTCTTCACCGAAGATGACAAGCGTGGTGTTGTTACCCGATAAAGGCTTAATTGGTTTTTCCTTAATATTAGCTCTGCTCCCCTATGTGTTCAATCACGGAGAACAAAGACAACTACCTAAACAAAGTCGCATTGAACAACGGAACCCTGCTCCACGCTTACGCCCGGATCATAGGCGAAGCGTAGTCATCAGCCCAGTCGCCAGTATGGCAGCCCATTACGCTATCGAAAGTAAACCGGAGTGCAAGACGCGACATTGCAGTTGGTGTCTGAATTTGTTGGCGTGGTCAACGCCCCTATGCGTAGCCTGCAAATGAGAACGCCACCAGATCATCAAAGTCTACCTAGGGAATTATCGGCTTTGTGAAGTCGAAATCGCGGAAGGGAATCAAACTCAGTGCGGGCTTAAAACACTAGCAGTATCATCGTTTGGCAAAACCAGTTCTGTGGAGTCACCGTAGATCGGTGGAAGAATAATGATATCACTAACCAGGATCTTCCCATCCGCAGACAACATACACTCTTTATGGGGTTGAAGTGCTCTGAGAAATTTATCAGAAAACAATTGGAAACTATCTCGTAAGCCCGTATTATAGCAATGAAGCAGGGGCCCCGTCCCCTAACGCTACACTTAACGATGCATCTTAGGAGACACGGAGGGATTCGATCAGCCTGGTGAGGAAGAAGGTATTCATACCGCCCTACACTTCAAAGACAACGCGTATATGTATGGCAATGGCCCGATCATCTACCCAACATCACACTCGGGGGTCTAGGAGACATATAGAGGGATTCGATCAGCCCGGGGGCGGACGCGCACCTTGCACGCCCCGGCTATACAACGGTGTACGGCGGCAGCATCTGCCAGATCGACTTTATAGAGCCCGAAATGGGTTTGCTCCACTTTACTTGACCCTCACCACACCTTACGCCTTTCCGTGAGTGGTAGTGGTAGACTTATCACTAATAGGATATCACTGAAATTAAGAACAGCGGTATCTTACTCGGGAGGTTTCTTCATCGGACGACTCTCAAAATAGAGGTGAATTTCCTCATGAACCCCAAATCGCCCGGTTACATGTTAGATGTACAAACCAGGAATGCATAGTTATCATTTAGGGATATATATAATGCTGACCTACCATTTTTTCTAGGTTTATGCCCTGCGGCTCCACATTAATCATAAAAAATCTTTTAAAGCCTGCCCGTTAGGGTCTCATGGGACCCTTTTATCTGGGGTGGAAATAAGATCATCTGTTGATCCACCTAGAGACCGCCATTGTAGTATGCGCTTTCATACGACGGGACTCGGCCCGGTGAGGGGTTGCTGCCCCCTTTAATGAAGCCACTCTATATTTAAGTGCGCATAAAAGAAAGGTTACCTATTGACCTTTCCGCTTTATTCACTTACCCAGAACGAAGGCCTTATAAGCTTCCAAAGTACGCTTGGGATCGACTCATTAACTGAAGCCCAATTAAAAATATCTCATAAGACATATTACAGAGGCGACAGAATGGGGCTGTACTCCAGTCGAGGAGGAAGCCCCAAAGCCACTGGAAACCGTGAGGACGGGTTCCGCTTTGAGACAGTTATGTGGCACCAAACGCCAACTAGAACAAGACCGCATTAATAACGGGCAGCATTGTATCGGCACCATAGAGCTTCCAATGTCATGGATGGGGTTGATACCGCCTATGGCTGCCAGTATGGGGTTAGGGCAGTAGGTATCGGGTTGTTGGCTACCATCATAGCTGCACCGCGAAAGTGCTAGGCATCGGGGTAAATAACAGCTGGGGTGTCAGGGTTGGCCGGATTGGTGTTTAAAGCCTGTCAACGCAGGCTGCACCGAAGGCATTGAAACCACATCGAGATCAGGATTCCCGGCTGAAGCAAAGCTGAACACCGGTAAGTGAATGTATTTCACAGCACTCACTGACGGTAAGATCTCAGAGGAGGAATCTGCTCAATCCTCTCTGAACTCGATAAGTACGTAAGATGAAACAAGAAATCCGCCTTCAAGTCTGCGTAAGTCTGCTATCGGGCGAAGACGAAGAAAAAGTACATGGAACAATGGGTGCTGAAACATTAAACTGTTTCACGTCCATGAGTGCCACGTGGGCTGGGAAATTAACGGGGCCCAAAAGTAGTAGATACAATGGTGGCGAAGATCTAAGGGCCTGACAAAAGCTTTATTTGTGAAATAAGGCTTTGCAGAGGCTTTGTTGGGACTTGATCCCGCATCGCCATTGTATCTACTGCTCACTATCAATCTCAAATAACCTTAGCAAAGAAAAGGGAAAAGGATACTGGAAATTTAATGCCCGCCAGATACCATAAGGAATTTGTGTCTAATGTTCAGAAGATCTTACGAAAACAAAAAATTGAATACGCAGACGCATTGAATTCCAAACCGTCGATGATAACATGGAAGATATTGATGACTTGGATATTAATTCAAAAATCTCTGACGGTTTATTCCTAGAGACATTGCTTATGAAAATACGAGGCTACTGTATATCTTTTCATCATTTATAAAAAAGATAAATGTAACAAACTCCAGAACCTAGAAAACAAAATAACTGAAATTGAAGATGACCTTTTAGAAAAGCAGACCATCAAAATATAAATGAAAAGGACACTTGGAGACCTCTCTAGACTTAAAAGAGAATTTGAAAATATGAAAGAAGAAGAAACTAGGGGACAACATGACTTAGGTGGTATGAAGAAGGAGAAAAACCTTCAAATTATTTTTGCAATTTGGAGAACAGAGACTATACAAATAAACTAATCAATAAAGTGATAAATAGTAATAACTGTATAATAACTGATGGAAAAGAAATAAGAAATGAACTAAAACTTTTTTAATGAGACACTATATGCAGAGCAATCCGAAACCGACCAGGAGCGCGATAGATTGGAAGAACCAATTACACTCAAAGAAACAGCAACTGCCGTAAAAAGCATGACAAATAATAAGAGTCCAAGAATTGATGAATTTCCAGTAGAGTTCTTTAAATTTTTTTGGGAAAGACATAGGAAACGGGATTTTTAGGGTTTATTTCAGAAGCGTTTGTTGTTGGAAGAAAAGCTTATTAGATAATTGTAAACAGACGAGTTATTACTTGCTTACCAAAAGGTACAATGTAATAAAGATAGAAAATACCTGGGCTACAATTGGTGCCCCATCTCGCTATTAAACACTTCCTTTACAAGATCTTAAGTACGTGTATCACCAACAGATTAAAAAAACCTCCTCCAGTATCTCATTGATGGAAATCAAACAGGATTCATATTCAAGCAATGTATTACTAATAATTATTAAAAAACCTGTATGACATAATATATGAGATGAAAAAGAGGATAGACCAGGCCTGTTAATTCTAATAGATTTTGAAAAGCATTTGATACTGTTTCAAAACAATTCCATATTCAAAGTGTTAAAGAAATTCGGTTTTGGGCCAAAATGATAAAATGGATTAGAATCCTCACTAACAACGCTACCTCATGTGTAATTCAAAATGGACACCTGTCCTCTTTTTTTCTCAAACGGACCGGGATGTCACAAGGGCTGATCCAGTGTCCCCATATCTTTCTTTTGTTGCAGAGGCTGCGTGAATTATGATCAGAAATAATGTCCACAGAAAAAGGAATAGAAATAAATAATAAAGAACCTCAATTAGATCAGATACGCTGGACGATTACAGAACTTTTCCTTGATGGATCTGAGAATAGCTTGAAGGCGTGCGTTCTCTGATACACTGGACACTTTTCACCAAATTTCTTGGACTTAAGGTGAATATTGAGAAGACTAAAGCAACATGGCTAGGATCCAAGGCAGACTCTAATGTAACACTATGTGAGAAGATAGAAAATTAAATTGATAAAATCTGACTTCAAGTATTGGGAATTACTTTAAATTCACAGTTGGACAATCTCTTACTGGTCATAAATACTAGAAAGAGACTAGAAACAATACATAAACTACTGGCAAACTGGAGAGAAGCAAGTTGGATCTTATTAGATAAAAAGTACTGTAATAAAATCATTGATACTATCCACATTAGTTCATATATTCTCATAGAACTCCATCGTGATGGAATAATGTAACAGGAATACATGAATGCACAATTGTAATAATCCTGAACTATAACTTGCTATCAACTCTATGTCAGTTTTGCTAATCAAAGAAAATGTAGGTTATGTTGTATGAATGTTGTGGGTGATGGGTTTTATCATATTCTTAAATGCAAATATTTTAGAAAAAGAAAGATCAATGCATGCACCAGCTTCCTTCATAATCAGACCAGATACCTTAAATTCAAATCACTCTTTTACAAGTAAAAGATATCTGTTATGAAAAATCATCTCCAGTAAATTCTGTAAATATATCATGCAAATTGTAAAACTATTCCCTCCATAATTTTTATTGTCGTTGGTACTCATATGCTGATATAGACATGAGGGAGTAATAAAGTTCTGTTCTTTTATTTATTTTATGGGCTTGGCATTCCTTGGCTTTCATTAAGAGGTAACAGGCAGGATGGCTGTGCACTCAACCAGATGGTTTATTGTTTTAACCTGTCTGACTATTTGGGATGTCTGACAAATGGGAGATACCCATTGTGTAGATCTTTCTTTTAATCTCTTGACAGCTTTCCCAAGTTGTCTCAGAGGTTTAGTTTCTGAATGCCAGCATGTTACGGCTGCTAAACTAATCTGCTGTTGTTACAAGCATGTGGGTCGTATCAAATTTAAATGTACAATTTACATGTAGGTGTTAGTAATGGGTGATACTTGTATTACTTAGGAAAATGAAAGAAAAAGTAGATGTGCAACTTTTTCAATTTTGAAAACAACTTTAAGCAATAAAATATGTTAGACATGTTATCATAGTACATCATAACTCACTGACTTATAAATGGACACTTATTCTTGGAAATCAGTGGATCTTTGAAACAATCAGTAAGAATGTACTTTAAGGATGGACAATTAAAAGACATTTTATTCTTGCAGAGCAATGGACATATATTGTTCGTTAATAACTACATTATATAATGGACTAAATCTGGACAATGAAGGTAATAATTTTATTTGTGAATACCAAAGGATATCTTAAAGAAATTTACACAGTTAAGTATATTAAGCTTCACGACTTGTGCTATGTGTGCTTCCATGTTTATCTATTACTTGTTACAGGTAATTGCGGTACCGCTCTCACTACCTACCTCATCTCATCGCCTTGCCGTGGTCACTTTTAATCGATATTAGGCTCTATCGATTAACAAGACATTATCATATGCCTCGTGGATATCTAAAAGATCAGTTTTGCTGATCTGTATCGAATATCATGATATCTTAAGATCAAATGTTCATATACAGTTCATGTCTTTGTATAAAAATGATGACTTACACAATATGGTAAATAATGGAATAGATAGTAAAGCGGCTGGCTATATATTTGTCCTTTTGGGTTGTTAATAGTAACAGGATTGCATCATGGTTATATTGTTGATTGCTGTGCTGTATCCCGTCACCAACATTTCTTTCATCTGTTTAGGAAAACTACAAGTCCAATATAACCTAATTGATGCTTGGTGGCAAATGAATAATAATACAGGAAAAAAATACATGGTGGCAGAAAAACCCTAGACAACAGGCTCATCTTGATTTTTTTCTTAGTATCAGAAAATCTTTTTTAATTTGACCTTGGAGTCTAATATTATCCCTGATATAAATCTGACCACTCCGTAGCCATCACACTAAGTAGTAGATACAATGGCGTATGCGGATCAAGTCCAACAAAGCCTCTTGCAAAGCCTTATTTCACAAATAAAGCTTTTTGTCAGGCCCTTAGATCTCGCCACCATTGTATCTACTACTTTTGAATCCGATTAATTTCCGCCCACCAACGGCACTACTGTGCCGCTATGCCACGTGTTTTGTTAACTTCCCAGCCACGCGCGGCACTACTGTGCCGCTATGCCACGTTGGCAGGGTAACATTAGTACCGTATGTCGATGCATCAATAATTCCTCTCTCTGACTAACCCTCTACCTGGTCCGCATCCATCTCAAGTAGTACAAGTTCGGCTCGCTCGCTTTGATGTCCACTTTATCTATGTTGTAAGTTTTGACTGACCATATTGGGTCAGTGGCTCAAGCTCACGGCTATTACCCTCGTGTTCCCCGGGCTGGTATAGGTACCTCACGAGGGCCCTATCTGGTATCTGTTTCTCCTTCCCGCGCTAAATGGAGCGGCCGACTCTGCCACTATTGATTTTAGTTTGATAGCGCGTCTGCTGGTTTCTTGCGGTGAGACGGGTAGTTTTCGCGTGGTTTATGGCCGACACCACCTGAGGTAACCGAAAGCTACCCATTCAGTCGATCATTTTTCGGGTTGGCCATCTCTCGCATACTCGATGTCCGGAAAAGCGGCTTCGCCCAAAAGTCCTATTGAATCTCTCAACTGTAGGCGGCTGGCGATCGGCTCCATGCCATGCACACGCCTGACCTTGGTATCGTGTTTATCCAGCAGGTGTGACATGGCACCCATGAACTCCGGATTGGTCAACTTGCAGCTCTGTTGGCCCGTCCAGTGGACTCTGCGCTTGTATATGCGCTTGAATCAGCTGGGCTACCTGGGCCGAAGTCTTTCGTGGTCAAGGGTTTTGGCTTCCTTGTAGACTGACTGGCCCGCCCACGGCGTTAAAGGCATACTTGTACCTCTTATCGCATGGGGTAGGAATAGGAGGTCGGCCTGGTGACAGCTATTGGGTATGTTAATGCCGAATTTCTTTCTAGGGCACGTAGCGTGGTGCGGTAAATAGATCTGCCACAGGGGCTTGTTTTTCAAAATGCGCTTTGGACTACTCGGGGGTACTCAGCGCCATTCTAGCCAGCTTATGTACGGCGCTAACTCCTTTCCAGTACCCACGCGGGCTGTAGTAAATAGCCTCAAACTTTCTCTGGTCCCATGGCATCGTCGTCGCCCCGATATGTACACCTATGTTCTTGGTTCAATTTTTCTCATGCCCGTGACGCAGCGACGCGTGTTGATCCCATCAATAGCTATCCAACGCTTAGTGTCCATCGGCGACAGGGACGCCTTGTTTTATAGTCAGTCCCTATATCCCTATGCCCATCACTTCTAAGTGTGTTCATTTTATGTCTAAAGGTACGGGTCTTGGAACAGGGCTTCCTTTGAATCTGGCGTGAATGATGTGTTGTTTCACCACGTGCACTTTAACACCTCTTCGCCCTCCGGATCTCACCATTGTCGGGCTTTCAGGATGGAGTACATCTTAGGCCTCAAGCCTATGTGTACCTCGGCTATGGGTGTGCCAGCACATCTCGCCCTTCATCTTACCTAGGACCTTTTCCATGGTCCTTGGGGTAGTCACTGGTGTCATACAAATCGAGGAATTTTTTTCATGTCCTCGTATTAATCGCCCTCGGTTCGAACTCCATCAGCAGGGAACCGCGTCAGTGTAGTGTGCAGCACTTCACACCTGTCAGCCGTGACTGTTTCTTCAGCTCATTGTAGTAAAAGTCATACACCAGGTGTTTGGATAAATCGAGGATTCTCATCCCCAATGCGTAAACAGGCCGGGCTTGAATTTTATGTGGCTTTTCTTCATGTGTAGGGCAACTAGGTTGTCCGGTGAATATCTTGCTACGGGTTGAATGCCGGACTGGCTATCAACCTCCTGAGCTTAATTCTTCCTCATTCGACCCGAATCCAGCTTCACGGTCGCGCATTTCCTCGAGGTTCTCCATATAGTCTTACCAAACACAGAGTTGTTCAAGAGCTTGTAGAGATTTTTCTCAAAGTCACTGGTGGCAAGCTTTTCGCGCGGTCACAATGTTTCATTCTGATGTGGTGGTTCCATCCAGGGGCTCTGGTTGAACACTCCAGCACCCTGTGTATTTGGTCAGCCTCCATGCCCAGCGACAGGTACGGCTGTAGGTTGCGAGCAGTGAGCGATGTACTTGGTCTTATTCATTAAGTTGGGCACGAGTTTTTCAGCGTCTGTCACGCGTCCACCTAACAAGTTATGTTGGTACTCATGTTCGGGTTAACCCTCATGCGTTCGGGGGCCAGGGGTAGCTATTGTGCGTGATGATGTGTAACGCCTTGGGGTATTCTAAGTCAACCCCGAGGATATAACCTTGTTGAATCGGGTCCGCGATGCTCATAACATCGACCTCGTCATGCGTGCCATTCAATCCCCCTGCGGGTAGATGCTGGCTCATGCCCAACCGTACAGGTTGTTGGCATCGAGGTAGAGAATATGATTGGTTGGCTTGCTTCGGGTCGTAGCCCCCTTCAATGCATTGATTATTTGCTTCGGCGCATCGCTTGGTTGCCATGGAAATCCACCTCGCAAGCCTTTCTACAATGAATAGGTGCATGTCGTAATCTGTGAGCAATTCCAACTTAACTCCTCGGTCTTTTCAGCAAGGCATCCCAAGACAGACCTGGGCTGGTAGTACCATGCGGGGCTCGAAGTTGATACTGCTTGAAACACGCCCGGGCCTAAACGCCTCAAACACGCGCCGGCTAGCAGCAGTACATCTGTCCTCAAAGTATAGGTCGTGGATAGTCACCCAGATTCTTACAGCCCAGTTTATTCCATACGTTAATAGCGGCGAAGTAATCGTCTTGGGATATTGCTAGAGTCGGTCAGGTTGCTGTAAAATTCTCTGATGGGGGTAGTCTGGTCTCCGGGCGAACTTGGCCCAGCCGCCATCCATGTACCGCCAGAGGGGTAGTACACCCTTCCTCATCAGCAGGGGTAGTCTCGGCGTCGGTGTATCGACCGGGTGATGAAGGGTATCGGTTGAATCTCAGACCAGACTGTCGAAAGTGACGACAGGAGGAACTGAACCGAGTCGATGAACCTCAAGCCATTCAAGCTGAAGGAAATGTATCTCTCCTTGTTGTTTGGGATGCATGTCAGGTTGCCGTCAACCCTCGCGATGGCCTGCATGATCAAGGGAGAGTCGTATCCTCTCAAGTTGTGGAAAGACCACGGGATGTTTATTGTCTTGGGGTTGATTCTGAGCTTGAGGTTACCGCAGCGCTGTGAGCTGGCTACTCTATACTTACCGGGTGGACGCGGCAGTGATCTCTCACCTGAATCACTGTTAAGTGGTGAGTCACACATGTTGCAGTTAGTGCTACAGGCGGGCTAGCCGGGTCGGGCTTTGGTCATAATGCATGGGAGCCGTAATGTATACAGTGCATTCCTAATAATTTTTCTTCCTCCTGCAAACACTTTAGAAACTTTTCAGCCGCTGGCCGACCCCCTATACACCAACGGATCTTTTGGTTTTCCCATCACATCGGATCTTTACCACGATCCAAACCCCACAGGCCTCATGCTCCTGTGTTTTGTGTGTGAAGCTCTCGCCTGTGGGGGTACCCCCGGCAACCTCAACAGGTTTGACCAAGGCTTCAAAGTCGGGCGAGATGACATAAAGGCACAGACATTTGGTTCTTGTGGTTGCCGAATTTTAGGATATTGTCACCTTCCTTAGGCATGTCGACTCGTATGGCCGTCTGCCCCACACCTTGGCAATCCTCCCGGTGGGATTCTGGAAACAAGGCTGACCTGATAGCTACCCTCAGGCAATCGTCTCCTCTATTCTTGACGTTGACCATGGCCTGTTTTTCTTATAGTAGGGCAAGTCTAGGGTATGACCCGCTTCTGAACGCGACGCGAAGTTAGCTATGTCTAGATGGAGCATTATCGATTTTATCAACAACCCACCCGACCCCATGTGTGTGTAGCGTTCTAGGTATTCTCGTATCTGCTGAAAACTGGTATCGATTGATGCGTCTATGGTCTCTGTATGAGTCACGACCTCTTGCCTACCTCGGAAGTAAGGCTGAATGTACTCAGTGACCCCAGCGGGGTTCTCCCCACCTGCTTATCGAGTGACATTTTCACTGTGATCTGAAACTTTATACTTCCCAGATTGTTTAGTTCGTGGTTGCCTTTATCAGCGATCAGAGGCTTGATTTCTGTGATGTCTATGTTCCTATCAACATGCATGCCAGCCTCTCAAATAGTTGCCTACAGCTACAGTGGGTATGAACTGTAGGTCAATAGCTCTATTCTGCCGTAATAGTTCTACAAGCTGTGGTTTCCTCATACGGGAATATCCGCCTAACCCCAAATTGTGTACCTCAGCTTTTAATTGTTTTACAGTGGGGAGCTGAAGGTGACAGTTCAGCGCTACGGGGTCATGTGATAACAATGCGACTAACCCGGCTCTCCCCAGGTGGGAATAACCCGTGAACCCAAGCTCTTTTGCTTGGACTTTTAATTGTTTTACCGCGGGAGGGGCTTGCAGGCCTAGTAAACGCCAACAAGGCTGGCTTCCTCATTCGAGAGTAACCAATTACATCCCTCTGTCTCAAGCGATCTGCTTGAGCTCACGAATAGTAGTCATAGTTGGCGCATACACCTAAGTATATCAATCTCTAATTGGGCTGACGGGCTAGGGCCAACCTGATAAAAAATAGTGAGGCGCCATAAAATCAGAGGGTTATATCCTCGTCACCCCCAGTCAGCTATACTTAGATGGTCCGTTCTTCGATCCAGTACTTACACTGGTGGATATAGTATTCCTTGAAGTTGTGCAGGTATTCCTGTATACTTGTAAAACAATTTATCTGGTATTGAGTCGTGATGCCCCGCCCACATGTGAAGGAGAGAGTATACTTAACACCTTCTTTAATCCATGCCACTACCAATATGACCTGTAATCTGAAGCGTCCCCATAAGTTCAGTTCATCTTTGAGTATGTTTTTGACCAGAGATTCAATGGCGGGTATACTTTCCCTGGGCTCAATTTCCACAAACATAGTTATACCTAGGTGTGCACAGTCTCTAATTGGGACTTATCCTGAGAAGGCGCCTACGTTCTTTTATGTAGGCCTTTTTATTCTCATAGATGAGATGATGTCTGACTACGTTTCCCATGTGGAAACAACAGTACCCCTCAGTCCTGCATCTCCTACCACAGGCTTCTTTCTTCCCCATAAGTATGTATTCGCATCGGTACTGAGCAGGTCTCATCTTTGGTATACTTATATGAGTACTTAGTCTAATTGTTTTGCAACCAATGCAGTCGCTGCTATACCCAGCGCGATGAAGACCAGTTCCCGGTCCATTTGCCCCTTGGATGGTGTGTAGTACTGAGCGAGTGTGGGCTTATGTAGTGGTTCTGGCTGTTTACCTGTTAGTAGGTAGTATTCTCTCGCTGCGTCGTCGACATCGTGGAATGTTTTAACGGCATGGTTCTCACGCCTGAGTTGTTCGTTAATGTAATCGATCTTCTGAACACGTTTTTTTGTGTACTCGGATTGCGCGGCTTGTAATTTCTCAACAGCAAGGTCGGTCGCGCTTCCTCTCTGCCTGTATCTTAGCTGGCGTGTGACTCTCGTGAAGTTTCGAAAGAGGAAATTGCTCCCGAAAATGCCAGGGCATTTACTAACGCCTGCCAACCATCATGGCGATCGTAGCCATCCTATATTTACTTCATAATATTTTCAGGTAGTATCCCTTGTTTTACTAGGATGTCCTTTGTGGCCATCGCCATACCAAGGTTCATTATGAGCCTACCCATATCCTGCAGGTTGAAATCTAGCTTGATAGTCGGTTGTTTAAGCACCATTTTGGTCAACCGAAGCGTATCCTACAGCTAGACTGGCGACCACGGTGGCGCGTGGTATCGCCGTTGACGAACGCTTTTCCCTCAGACATTATGTATATGATATAAAAATATAAATTTTATAACATGATATGTGGGTTGACCTCTAATTGCGGGGGTTTCTCCCCGGGATCCCTGGGCCGTGTATATAACCATGAGATAGCCACGGCAGCAGTTGCGCCTGCAATCAACAAGAGTGGAGGCGGGTTCCACGTGATAATTTTATGTTGGTTACACCACCTTTTTTTACCGGCAGCTACTCTCTTAGGGTTCTTCTGCCTGGTGACTGTAGGAGGGTTCACCTCGGGAGGGTTCACCTCCCTGGGGGTTTCCCCCAGTTGGGGTGGGGTCTCCTCCTGTGCAGCATCCATCTATACTATTATTATTATTTTTCACCTCCTTAAATTGGCAATGTTTTGCCGTGATAATCGCTGCCGTCACCGGGGCTAAAAACATACCGTATTTGTGGTACAGCACGCAGCTGATAGAGCTCAAGGCGTGTTCAATAAAAGGGTCTTTCTCAAGGGCCTCCCACAGGTAAAGTCGGCGCTCCGGGGGGATGGGAAGGAAGTATGACGCAATACCAGTGTATATCTGGGTCATAGCCGATCCTATAGTCTTTGTCATCTCTGCCCTGAGTCTAGCCTCGTATCTCGCGTACAGCTTATCGATTTCTTCGGCTGACATTTTGTGAATTTTATCGGGAGTGTAGTCTCCAAAGTAAAGTTTGGCTTTGCCACCAACAGCCAACGCCACCAGTCTCTCTCGCTTGTCGTCACTCACCTGTGGCGATTGTGGCACCAACAGTTGTTCGAGCAGTTCATCACACTCCATCTTATAATGTAACAAGCAAGTTTTAGTTTGAACAATATAATATACGGTGTAGGCGAAACACAGAGAAATGAAGGTTAAGTTGCACACGACGAACACTTCAAAAACAACCATAACTATAACTTGCTAAGCTAAAACACCCTATAGGCCACGGGTTGGTCGGTCTTGAGCACGAGCTTAGCTAGTTTAGTTTCAGCGAGCTGTTTCTTCACACGTTCCCGTTCTAATTTACCCATCACATCGTTCTCTCTCAAACACTCCTCGAACGAATCTCTGTCCTTGCAGTGAAATAAGGCCACCCATCGCGTCTACTCCCTGAGGTCTTTCAACACCGAGTTGAACTTCTGCGTTAGTACCCAGACGCTGTGCTTTTGCGTGCGTCGGGCCGGAGAAGGCCAGGTGCGATAGCATGTCTCTCTTTTGTTATCTCACGATGAGCTGCAGTCGTCCAGTATGAACAGCGTCGACTCCCTTTAAATTTCCGTGATAAGCTTTCAACCAGTCCTGCAGGCGTGTCCCCTCGGTCGACTCTGTGTATGTCCGTTCACATCACCCAAGGTCTTTCCATGTATGCTTCTATTCATTTGCAGAGTAGGGCACATGATAACGATGTTGTCGAACACATCCCTGTAGTACCCCTCCAACATATCCAGCACGAAAACGGTCTTCCCACAACCAGTCTGCCCGCACACTATGGCGCAGTGTGGGTCGCAGGGCAAATCAGCAGGCAGTGGCCTACCAGATGGCTTGCCACCATCAGTAGATGGCTTGCACGAATCTCCCATTGTCTATATTAAGTTGCGCGTCCATAATCATGTACAGATATAATTTCAACTTGCCAGCGGATTGAGCCTTTTTGGTAATCTGGATTGTTATCCCCTCACTGCCGTTGTCGATGCGGCGACCGCTACCGTGCAGTTTATCGTCATCCATGGATCGCATGTCCAACCACAGCGCGTACTTGGTGGTCAGGTACTAGCCGATCTTCACAGAGGATAGCCCCATTCTCGCCAAGGTTTGGGAATCTAACCAGCAGCGTTTGGTTCTGGTCTATCTTGCTGGGATTGTTGCTGATAGTCACCGACTGGCGCACGGCTCTGACGCCTAGAGGCTCTCTTGATCTTCGAAACAGATCTAGCTTCCTGCCATACATTGTTATATAAATGAAATATATAAGTCTTAATATTAAATAATGGCTGAAGGCGGTCATGAGGACATACCTATGGATGATATGTGGGATGATAGTGCCCAGGCATTCGACGAGGAGGAAACCTCATTCACGCAAGGCAACGAACTCGTGAAGCAGGCCGTCAACGGGTTTTACGATGGCTTAAAAGGGGATAAAAATTACGTCGAGCCGTGGGGGCGAGACTATTCCAAGTTTTTTGTCGATGGCAAGGGCACCCTGCGATTGAAGGCTCGCCCGGAGATCGATCTCATGAATAAGTGCGCGAGAGAACCGCTTGCCTTATCAACACTCGGCAGTCGTCATGGGGGTGACATTATCTGCGATGAACTAGGATTCATAGATTATGGTGGCGCATGGCCTAAGCTTCCCCCGGAGTCCGTTCAAGATCTGCAAGACGTCAGGGGTGCCACATCAGATCAAGACATGACTGATAACATTGAAAAGCTGTTTGCCACCTACCATAACAAACCCTTACCCGGGTTCGAATTTACCATTCGGGAACTGCGGGGGCTGGACAAGGCCATGCAAACCATTCGGGGACATCTCGTGAACAACACGGCCAAACTAGACGCGATAGACGACCACATCGCCCATGAACAGGTCAAACTCGGTGAACGGAGGACGAGTCTCTGAAAGCCACCATCGAGGAACGAATACGTAATTTGGAAGAGGAAAGGAAGACCCGGCTGGAAACGGCATCCTCCTTCCGAGACCAGCTTCGATCCCAGATCAGCTGTACGCGGGAAACACCAGGACACCACGTTAGCTGACAGGATCCGAATCCTGTTCCGGGAGCAAGGCATCACCATCGCCAGCATTCTGACGGCATTGGGCTTCATCATATCAACCCTGGTCGTGTCATTGACAGGGGGTACCCCCACGCCTGCTGGCGGCAGTGGCACACCACCAAGTGGTGGGGGTGTCAAAGCCTAGATAAAAAAACTCGGGGAAGCCCTGGCTAAACTGGCTGGTAAGGCCGCTGAAGCCCTGCCCGGCATCCTGGGTAGCATCGTCTCGTGGCTGCTGAGCGCTCTGACTTAAACTGCCACGTGGCTCAGTCAAAACCTGTGGGCAGCCGTCGTCGCCGTGGGGGGTTTGGTATACGTAGCGGCTAAGGAATTTTTAACCAAATAAGTCCCACCCCGACCGCAACCCCACCAACCACCAGGGCTGTTTTACGGTCAATGTGCTGCTGCAGGTGTGTGTGTGACCCCACAGGGGGTGTTGGTTGAACCCTAGGCTCCGGGGGTGGCGCCACTATACCCGTTTCACCGATCGTGGGTGGTGGGACGTGGTGGACATTGACATCGGGGTTGACGCCCAACTTTTTGTCCGCCGTGGCTATGACTACTTCGTTGTTGTAGCCCACCACTTTTTTTACTCTCAGTTGCATATCGCTCGGAGCCATGTACAGTCCCACGTCGAAGACGTAGTCAATTTTCGACCTGGCGTATTCCAACACGTCTTGGTAGCGTTTGATGGCACTCGGGAGATCAACTGGAGAATTGATAGCATCCTCAACGTTAACAACGTACTGTTTCTGAGCGTCATAAGCAGTCCCCTTACCGAGGATGTTGGAACGCGTTTGCGTCTGCGCACCCAACAGCCTCCCACCGTGCACGTTCGAATCGAGTCGTTCAATCTGATTACACCGGCACGAGTAAACCCTTTCGACGTGTCCAACATGAACTTTTCCCAGTCATCCGCTGCCCCCTGCTCGAACCTCCAGACTCGGTAATCCTTGCTGTTGTTGAAAGCCATGTAACGGTCATCCCACTTGTTTGTTGTGATATGATACGACTTGTAACTCCAATCTTTCACCAGCTGTTTGCTGGCTTCCGCGATAGGCATATTGTGAGCAGTGGGGATACCCAACCCGTGGTTCGGTCCCGGCAAACGCCAATCCGTCTTCGGGTTTAGTTCGAATTCGTTGCAAATACGTTCGTAGGCCTGTCTATCGTACTGGTTATTTACTGCGTTCCATGCCTTGTCCTGTGGGAGCGGGGCGCTGATCTCATTGAGGATACGTCTGATCTGGTAGTACACGTGGAACGTGAACACAGACTGACTCAGTGGTCCACGCCGAGTGTCGGTCAATGTCACACCACACCCCGTTGTAGCGCACCACACGGCGAAGTTGAGTTGATTCTGCCAGAACTGCATCGGTTTGTTGAACCAAGCATGAACTACCTTAGCGTTAGTCACCGAAAACCTATACCGGTCGAACACATCTATGAACTGGGCGTCTAAATACATCCCATCAGCGACCACAATCTTCATGTGGGGGAAATCTATATCCAGTTTAGGGTAAAACGCTCCAGGGGAGTACATTTTAAAACTATTATATAATGAGCATATATACTCTAACATGTACATAACACTTCCAGGAATAACGGCGAGGCCGTTCAGCTGATGCACGCGATCGATAACACGTCGGGTCAACTCGAAGCCGCACTCTGCGATATCACCTACCTACCGCGATGGACTAACATCAACGCCAGCAACAATAAGCTGTTCGTCAGTGGCGCCCGCAACCAGATAACTGACGGCTACTACAGCGTGTGCTAAGCGACGAGGTCTTCAAGCCCCTGGGAGCCGAACTCAAGATGAATGACTAAAATGGCACAGTAGTGTTAACCAACAACGGAAGAAACTCCTTGAGGCTCGGCCGACCATTGGCGAGGACACTCGGTATGTCGCCTGACGAGATAAAACCAACAACCACCGTCACAGGCACGAAGTTACCCGACCTAGTACCATACCGAGAGCTGTGCATTCATCTCGGTCAGTTGAGCACAACGGACAACATTCAAGGGGGGCACCCTTCCACGATACTGAGAGCAGTGCCGGTGAAAACGGAGAAATACAACGACGGTAGAACCGAGTCGTTTTCACCGCGGCAGTATAAGAGGTTAACCCAGGGCAACATCCCTGAGCTGATAATATCGGTGTTAGATATAAATCATAATCCCGTGAATATAGGATACCTCAGCATAACGCTGCACATAAAATGACCAGCGCACAAGGCCCCGGAATGAAGGTAAAAAAATGTGTCAATGCGGGGATCTCCAATCTCAGGGACACACGCGGATTCGACGACCCCGGAGTAGATGGTAAATTGTACTCCTTGCCACTGAAAAACAACATTTACAAACGCGTTGAAGTCCCTCCCCCTGGTGATATAGTAGATACCTCAAGAGCGGCCGTCAACACTTGGTACACCCTAGTCAACACAGGTGATGATAAATGGATAATATACCCATCGTTCGGGGGCAAACTGTTCGACTTAGAAGATGTTGAGAGCACTACCGTCGCCCGAAACAAGCCATATACGCTCGTCTTCACCGAAGATGACAAGTGGGTGTTGTTACCCGATAAAGGCGACTGGTTTTTCTCAATATTAGGCTCGGCTCCCCCTATGTGTTCACGGAGAACAAAGACAACTACCTAAACAAAGTCGTGAACAACGGAACCCTGCTCACGGCTTACGTCCCGGATCATAGGCGTAGCGTAGTCATCAGCCCAGTCGCCAGTATGGCAGCCCACATGCTATCGAGTAAACCGGGAGTGCAAGACGTGACATTGCAGTTGGTGTCTGAATTTGCTGGCGTGGTCAACGTCCTGGCGAGCCTGCAAATGAGAACGCCACTCAGATCATCAAAGTCTACCTAGGGGAATTATCGCTGGGTGAAGTCGAAATCGTGAAGGGAATCAAACTCGGGTGGGCGAAACGACACCAGTATCACGTTTGCAAACCAGTCTGCAGGGAGTCACCGTGATCGTGGAAGACACGATATCACTAACCAAGATCTTCCTACCCGACAACATACACTTCATGGGGTTGAAGTGCGCCCCTGAGAAATTATCAGAAAAACAATTGGAAACTATCTCGTAATAGTATTATAGCAATGACTAGGCCCCGTCCCAACGCTACACTTAACGATCTAGGAGACACGGAGGGATTCGATCAGCCTGGTGAGGAAGGTGGCTCATACGTCCTACACTTCAAAGACAACGTGTATAGGCGGGCGGCAATGGCCGATCATCTACCCAACATCACACTCGGGGGTCTAGGAGACATAGAGGGATTCGATCAGCCCGGCGTGGATGGCACCTTGTACGTCCTGCGCTTATACAACGGTGTGTACTTGCGGCAGCATCTGCCAGACGACTTTATAGAGCCCAAATGGTTGCTCAACATGACCCTCACCACACCTTACGTCTCTTTCCGTAGTGGTAGTGGTAGACTTATCACTAGGGATATCGCCGAAATTAAGAACAGCGGTATCTTACTCGGGAGGTTTCTATCAGACGGACCTCAAAATATGAGAATTTCCCAAACCCCAAATCGCCCGGGTTACATGTTAGATACAACCAGGAATGCACAGTTATCATTTAGGATATACGCTGACCTACCATTTTCTAGGTTTATGCCCCCAGGCTCCACATTAATCATAAAAATCTTTTTAAAAGCAGCCCGTAGGGTCTCATGGGACCTTTTATCTGGGGTGGAAATAAGATCATCTGTTGATCCACCTAGAGACCGCCATTGTAGTATCGTCATACGACGGGACTCGGGCCCCGGTGAGGGGTTGCTGCCCCCCTTAATAAGCCACTCTATATTTAGTGCATACGAAAGGTTACCTATTGACCTTTCCGCTATTCACCTACCCGAGAACGTAGGCCTTATAAGCTTCAAGTACGTTGATCGACTATTAACTGAAGCCCAATTAAAAAATATCTCATAAGACATATTATAGGCGCACAGAATGGGGCTGTACCCAGTCGAGGAGGAAGCCCCAAAGCCACTGGAAACCGTAGACGGGTTCCGCTTGAGACAGTTATGTGGCATAAAACGCCAACTAGAACAAGACCGCGACACACGGGCAGCATTGTATCAAGTACCATAGAGCTTCCAATGTCATGGATGGGGTTGATACCGCCCTTATGGCTGCCAGTATGGGGTTAGGGGCAGTAGGTATTGGGTTGTTGGCTACCATCATAGCTGCACCCGCAGTGCTAGGCATCGAAATAACAGCTGGGGTGTCAGGGTTGGCCGGATTGGTGTTTAAGTTTGTGTCACGCAGGCTGCACCGGAAGGCATTGAAACACGACGAGATCAGGATTCTGGCTGAAGCAAAGCTGAACACGGTAAGTGAGCGTATTTCTACAGCACTCACTGACGGTAAGATCTCAGAGGAGGAATCTCGTTCAATCCTCTCTGAACTCGATAAGTACCGTAAGATGAAACAAGAAATCCGGCTCAAGTCTCGTAAGTCTGCTATCGGCGAAGACGAGAAGAAAAAGTACATAGAACAATGGGTGCGAAACATTAAACTGTTTCACACGTCATAGTGCCACGTGTGGGCGGGAAATTAACGGGGGCTCAAAAGTAGTAGATACAATGGTGGCGAGATCTAAGGGCCTGACAAAAGCTTTATTTGTGAAATAAGGCTTTGCAGAGGCTTTTGTTGGGACTTGATCCCGTACCGCTATTGTATCTACTGCTCACTATCAATCTCAAATAACCTTAGCAAAGAAAGGGAAAAGGATACTGGAAATTTAATGCCTCGCTGTGATACCATAAGGAATTTGTGTCTAATGTTCAGAAGATCTTACACGAAACAAAAATTGAATACGCAGACGATGACCAAATCGATGATAACATGGAAGATATTGATGACTTGGATATTAATTCAAAAATCTCTGACGGTTTATTCCTAGAGACATTGCTTATGAAAATACGAGGCTACTGTATATCTTTTTCATCATTTATAAAAAAAAGATAAATGTAACAAACTCCAGAACCTAGAAAACAAAATAACTGAAATTGAAGATGACCTTAGAAAAGACCATCAAAATATAAATGAAAGGACACTTGGAGACCTCTCTAGACTTAAAAGAGAATTTGAAAATATGAAAGAAGAAGAAACTAGGGGACAACATGACTTAGGTGGTATGAAGAAGGAGAAAAACCTTCAAATTATTTTTGCAATTTGGAGAACAGAGACTATACAAATAAACTAATCAATAAAGTGATAAATAGTAATAACTGTATAATAACTGATGGAAAAGAAATAAGAAATGAACTAAAACTTTTTTTAATGAGACACTATATGCAGAGCAATCCGAAACCGACCAGGAGATGACTGAAAACATACTGGAAACAATAGATACTCCGGAAATGAAAGTTGATTTATTTGATAGATTGGAAGAACCAATTACACTCAAAGAAACAGCAACTGCCGTAAAAAGCATGAAAAATAATAAGAGTCCAAGAATTGATGAATTTCCAGTAGAGTTCTTTAAAAAAATTTGGGAAAGACATAGGAAACTGGATTTTTAGGTTTATTTCAGAAGCGTTTGTGGAAGAAAAGCTATTAGATACTGTAAACAGAGGAGTTATTACTTGCTTATCAAAAGGTACAATGTAATAAAGATAGAAAATACCTAAGCAATTGGCGCCCCATCTCGCTATTAAACACTCTTTACAAGATCTTAAGTACGTGTATCACCAACAGATTAAAAAAAAACCTCCAGTATCTCATTGATGGAAATCAAACAGGATTCATATCTGGGCAATGTATTACTAATAATATTAAAAAACCTGTATGACATAATATATGAGATGAAAAAAGAGGATAGACCAGGCCTGTTAATTCTAATAGATTTTGAAAAAGCATTTGATACTGTTTCAAAACAATTTATATTCAAAGTGTTAAAGAAATTCGGTTTTGGGCCAAAAATGATAAAATGGATTAGAATCCTCACTAACAACGCTACCTCATGTGTAATTCAAAATGGACACCTGTCCTCTTTTTTTCGAAACGGACGGGGATGTCGTCAGGGCGATCCAGTGTCCCCATATCTTTCTTTTTGTTGCAGAGGTTGCAGAATTATGATCAGAAATAATGTCCACATAAAAGGAATAGAAATAAATAATAAAGAACCTCAATTAGATCAGTACGCTGACGATACAGAACTTTTCCTTGATGGATCTGAGAATAGCTTGAAGCGTGCTCTAGATACACTGGACACTTTTCACCAAATTTCTGGACTTAAGGTGAATATTGAGAAGACCAAAGCAATATGGCTAGGATCCAAGGCAGACTCTAATGTAACACTATGTGAAGATAGAAAATTAAATTGGATAAAATCTGACTTCGAAGTATTGGGAATTACTTTAAATTCACAGTTGGACAATCTCTGGGTCATAAATACTAGGAAAAGACTAGAAACAATACATAAACTACTGGCAAACTGGAGGAGAAGAAAGTTGACCTTAATAGATAAAAGTACTGTAATAAAATCATTGATACTATCCACATTAGTTCATATATTCTCATAGAACTCCGTATGGAATACGTAACAGGAATACGTAAATGCACAATTGTAATAATCCTGGAACTATAACTTGCTATCAACCTATGTCAGTTTGCTTTTATTAAAGCAAACATTACACCCTGTCCATCAGTACAGCTGCTTTGTATGAATTGTATGAACTTATATGCCATTGTATGAACACATTCTTTATTAAAGCAAACATTACACCCTGTCCATCAGTATAACTACCCGGTATGAACCGTATGAACTTGTATGCTACTGTGCAAACAGGTAACCATATACAGTGTTTGCTTTATATACTACTGTATGAGCATGTTCTTTATTAAAATACAGACTACACTCTGTCCATTAGTATAATTACCCTGTATGAACTGTATGAACTTGTATGCTACTGTACGAACATATAATCATATACAATGTACAACATATTGTTTTATATACTGCTGTACGAACATGTAACCCTGGTGTACTGAAATAAAAATTGAAAAAAACAACAACAAAAACTACAAGTCCAAATTAACCAACATATTAATACTAAGTATGTGTATTCATCTGTCCTTATCAATGTTGAGATCTTTCTAATTATGAGTGTTTGTATGTATACTGGACTATTATACTGATTAAGAAATGAAATCTATGTACTGTGTCTACAAGTTTCAAAATGATTATACCGCGATAATCTAATCATAATCTTACCATAGATATAGTAGTTATTTGCTTTATTTAACGTTGCACTCACAACTAAGGTATTTCGGTGACAGGGTAGTACACTTATTAAGAAATGAGGGGAACAAAAAATTGAAAGAGTGGTGTTACTACCCAAAACAAACCCAACAACTGAGTATTAAAGATCACATATACTCTAGGGGGTAAAAATACAAAAATCACTAATTGACATTGTTATAAATGAAACCTCGTCATTGAAACTACTCATTTCGATCTTTTATTAACTTAAACCGACCTTTTTGACAACAGTGCACAATTCTCACCTGCGAACTAAAAATTTCAACCAATCAGAGCGGCGCATCTCTGTGACGTAATGTGAGGAATAGATATGAGGGCCGATGTAGAATTCATGTACATTTCAGGGGGTAATTTATATTCTTTACAGGTTTGTATAAACCTGAAATCGTGACAATTGTTGTGAAAAATGAAATCTATATGTTCTCACAATCTACTGTCCTTTGATTTTGTCTCCTGCTTTGCCTAGTTTCCGAGTTACAACTTGTTTTCATAAACGATTCTGTGAAAATGGCTTGGTGTCGCTAGGCCTCATTTGTTCGAGCCCGACGCTAGTGATGACAGACATCTGAAACATCACTCTGTATATCCCGCACAACTGTTCACAACATTCTTGTAGTGCAATGCCAGGTATTCTGTCGGGGCCGATAGATTTCTGAATATTAATCTTCCTAAATCTTAGCAAGGTCGGTGATTACTAAATTATCATCTTCTGGTAGGCTTTGAATGAAGGCATTGTTTGTCTGAGAGAAGTAATGTACATCAAATCTTGAGTAGAACTGATTGAGATCTCTCGCAAATAAGACATTGTTTTGAGTGTTCAGGACTTTACATTTACTGTCGTTGCCAATCATGGTTTTAATTCAATTCCACGCTGCTTTCAAGTTATTACTTTGAACTTCCTTTTCTATTTTCTTTTTGTAATCAAGTTTATATTTTTTAGTCACACGTTTGATATCTCGTTGTATTTCTTTCACTCGAGTTCTGTCTCCTGCACAGAAAGCGCTTCTTCAAGTCCTTTCAATTCAATGCTAATCCAAGGTTTGTTGTTAGGGAAAAGTTTTATGGTTTTTGAAGGAACAATATCATCGATAAAGAACTTGATATAATCTGTTACAACGTCGTTCAGCTCATCCAGATCAGTCGATGATTCACGGAAGTTATCCCACACTGTACAGTCAAAGCAACCTTTCAGTTGATTAATAGATTCTTTTGTCCAGATTTTAACAGACTTTACTGTTGGTTTTTGTGATTTGAGAGTTTGTTTATACTGGGGAACGAGATAAACAACGTTAAGATCTGACTGACCAAGTGGCTGCGCTTCACATACGATTTATAGGCTTCTTTTATGATCTACAGATCTAAGGTTTTATTTTTAGCGTCTCACAAGTGACATACTGGTGATAATGAGGCAGTACTTTATTTAACACACAGCCATTGAAGTCCCCAAGAATCAGTTTTGGTGCATCAGGTGAATGGGCATCGAGCTTACTGATGTGAGCAGACAGTATTCCCCGCCGCTGTGTTTGAATTTGCCTTCGGATGGATATAGACAGTCGATATAAATATCTGACCAAATTCTCTTGGCAAATACTTGGGTCTCATCGATATGAATAAGAGTTCTATATCCTCCGTGCACAAGTGTCTCTTACAACATAATTACTGCACCATCTTTCATTGATATATATGCACACTCCGCCTCCGACTTTCTTACCAGTAATGCCGCTGTCCAATCTGATAGGATTGTTGAAGCCCTGGATCCGTAGCGCATCATTGGGGATTTTGTTGTTCAGCCACGTTTCAGTGAAACATAATAAACATGACTCACGGTATTCATACAAATATTTGACACTTGTTTCAAGTTCCGGCAGTTGTTGCCGCAAGGATCGGACGTTGGAAAGCCCTATTGTAGGTAGAGGAGGGGGAGTTTTTCCTTACTCGTACACGTTGTCTCAAACCCCCTTTTTTACCTCTTTTCCGCTTTTTAGCATCATTCCTGGAACATTCCTTTGGTAAATCAAGTGGCGTACTGTAATCCGATGAGAAAGTGTTGAAACGCAAGAGCTGATCGCGTTCATACCGTAGAGAGAGATGCTGAGGAACTGGATGTCCACCATCTTGAATAACATCCAACGGACTTGTAGCAGTCGCACAGTAGAGCTGATGGAATAGGATGATTCCTGTTAACGTTACCGCTAACCCAGTGCTCATTGCTTTCTTCATTATGATGAATACAACATTTGTGCACTAATGTTCACAACTTCAGAAATATAAACTCAATTTAACAACAAAACTCAAGAATAAATCACAGAGCTCTTTGATTACGTGTCGCCAGGCGCAGCCCCACCTACATTTGATGGTCTATGGAGACCTTAAAGTCTCTGTCTGTTAGGAAGGCAGATACAAAGTTAAGAAGTGCTCCTTTTAAACCTTTTTTTTGTAATTTTTGGATGACACCCTGTGTAACAGGCCAAACTTTCCCCCTGGCCAAACCTTCCCCAGGGTAAGAATATCCTGGGACAAAACTGCCCAAGGGAAAGTTTAGACCGGGGAAGAAATGGCCTGCTTCACCGGTCTCCAGAGCATATCAAAGGCCTTGGAGAAATAAAAAAAGACTGCAAGTGTGTATTTTGTTTGTGTTTTGTGTTAGATGTTTAACTCTTGGCCTTGTTTGTGTATGGGTATGTTAAGGGAATATTTCCAGGATTTTGGTATTTTACCCAAGCTGTATCATAAAGTTTTAGTAGTTGGTCTACTAATGGTTTGGGGGCGTTCTGTAACATGATAAAGCTGGTATTGTCTTGACCTGGGGCAGTACTTTTTTGTGGTTTTGGTATAAACAGGTACAGCATAGTGGGACATGTAATATGGTTGCAGTTAGGCTGCATAGTTTAAATAAGGGGACTTATAAAAGATAGAAAAAGGGTTTAAGTTGGTGTGTGGGTGGGGGTAGGGGGAGTGAAGAGAAGGCAGTAGGGCAGGGGCCGTAGCTGGTTGTTGTTTGCTGCAAGCAGCTGGCTGAGGTGGGTGGCCTTGACCTTGTACGGGAGAGGGTTTGTTCACATTTAGAGAAGAGATGGCTAGGCTAGTGCGCAGACATCGTGGAAGACAACCAGTGCTATGGATAAGTGAAATTTTATTGCCTGGTCTAAATGTATACTGGCTACATAAAGAAACTGTGCACACAGAAAATGCCTTCAGAATTGGAATACAACACAGCACAGATGAAATGATATAGACACTTTATAAGCTGAAGTATCGAGCCACAAGAAATTGTCAAAAGAACATGAACAATATCCGTAACGATGACGTCAGAAGTTCAAAATCGAGTAGGGGGTCCCACGACGAAGTCACAAAGTCAATAACGGGTATGACCACCGTGTGTATGAAGCACAGCAGTTCATCGAAGACGCATAGAGGCTACCAAATGAGCATTGAAGGCCTGGGGAATGATCTGGGACTTGGTCACTGCTGTCTGGAACCTGTATCTGAGATGAGTCACCCGAATCGATCTGTCCTGTCTTGGCGTCGTTACGTCGGGAACGCCCAGAACGTGGGTGGTCGGCGACATCATTACTGTTTCTATAATGCTTGACCAATGCAGATATCGTGTTACGATGGCATTGGAAATGTGCTGCCACCTGTTGTTGGCTCATTCCTGCTCGAATCATTCCAATGGCTTCATGACATTGAGCAGATGTTAATCTTGGCATGATGTCAATGTGACTTCTCATGTGAATTTGTGAACGTTTGAATGACCAAATATCAAGCTTTCGACAGTGACAGCAATTTCAGAAATTCACATGTTGTGTGCAGCTGTACGGGCTGCACGTGCAGTAACACATTGCAAGGCCATAGGCCACCGTCAATGACGTCACGTCACCTGGCACGTGCATGAGCGTTTGATTGTCTCCAATACTTGCTATGTTCACAAATGTATTTATGTATAACGACGCTGTGTGCCTATATTTATATTTTCTGTGTGCACAGTTTCTTTATGTGGCCAGTATATATGCTTGTAATCAGTAGGGTTGTAGAAATTTGTTTGGGATGTTCTAAACATTATCTAGAAGGTTGGAGTTTTGTAGGAAAGTGGCTAGGGCTTGGAAGATAGTGGGCGGATTGTGAGGGTTGAGGAGTATGTGAATATTATTGTGGTATTTTGTGGGTATGTTGCTGTGTAGCTGCTTAATGTTTGTTTGTTGTTGATGTTTTTGATGTTTGAGTATGTGGGGATTTTTCTTATTGGAGATTTTATAATAGAGGTGACCCAAGTTGATTTGTTTGTGTTGATGTTGTGTTGGAAGTTTGTATTTAGTATGTTTGTTTTAATGAGTTGTTTGATTTCTGTTTTGGATGTGTGAAAGTTAATGTTTGGTGATATGTGGGATGTCACGAGTTTGGCTGCGGTGTCTGCAGTGTCATTTCCTGGGATGTTTGAGTGGCTGTGTATCCACATGATTTAAACATATTTATTTCCAAAGAAAGGAACCGGATTGGTAAACAAGCATAAGCTTATATGAATACCGCTCTGGGATACAATGGAATGAAGAGTAAACATGTCATAATGATTGTACAATGTGAATGATATATAAATTTTGCAAAAACGAGAAATAACACCAATCATTGTTAAACAGTACATGTCATATGAAGAAATTATTTTGGATCAAATCTGCCTGTTATATTTATAAACGAGTGCACTGAATTTAAAAGTTCTTTGTTTACTATCGAGGAACACCTTTGGTTTCCAAATAAAATTGATTTTAGGTCAAATCCTTTAGTATAAAAATACATAATATGACGTTGTAAAGAGTACATGAGAAGAAATAATGAGCATAGTCTTCATAGTTGTGGCCACAAGAGCAAGATGATGTTGGAGATATAAATCTTTCATATTTGTGCGCATTAAGGTCACTACATTCAACTCGGAGACGAGAGTGTATGATTTGACAAAATCTGCTACCGAAATTTAAGTCAAAATGAGTCAATATTAGAATCATTTAAAAGTACATTTTTGAATCTCGATAGGCATGGTGATTCTCTATGTTCAGCTGGCAATGAATTCCATAATTTAACAGTATCTGGAAGAAAGGACCTCACATAATTTACAGATTTACAGTTTATAGTCTGAAGATTTGAATCACCGCGCAGATTATAGCCAACAATATCTGATACTCTAGGCGGAACAAGGTTACTAAGGTAACTTGGCGTAGTGTTATTAACCATTTTATAAAACATAGTCATTTTAAGAAGGTACCGTCTACAACACAACGGGTGACAATCAGTTTCTTTGTATATTTTATGATGGCTGGTACCGCGAACAGCACCACACACGGTTCTTAGAGCATCAAGATTGGGCTTTTCAAGTATATCTGCTTGCTGTTTAGTACAATTATCCATATGTGACTGCAATAATCAAAACTGGTAATATGAACTGTTTGTACATGGTTTCTAATGTTTTTCGATTTAAACGATATTTGAGACTTCTCAGACAGTAGTATATAGAATAGCGGTACGAGATCACTTTTGGCAAAAGCCTCTGTAAACCTTTATTTCATAAATAAAGCTTTTATCAGGCCCTAATCTCTTCCGCTAGTGTATATACCACTTTTGAATCCCCAGCCAACTTCCTGGTCACTCGTCTATCTTGTTTCATATCAACCTATATAATGTTGATCTCCGCGAAACAATTTAATGTGAACCTCCTATGATTTCATTGGTTTTCGTAATGAATGCTTGTTGGGCTTGTTGTATCCTTTGTTTTATGTACTTTTTTTTCTCGTCTTCACTGATGGCAGTGCTTTTACGAGACTTGGTTCGAATCTCCTGTTTCATTTTGCGAGTTCAGAGAGTACCAAACCAAACTCTTCCTCTGAGATTTTCCTATCAGTGAGTGAGGTGGAAATATGATCGGCTATTGTGTTTAACTTTGCTTCGGCTAGAATTCTAATTTCGTCTTGTTTCAATGCTTTACATTGTAATCTGCGGGATGCAAACTTAAACACCAATCCCACCAACCCTGACACTCCAGCTGTTATTTCAATGCCTAGCACTATAGGTGCGGCTACGATGGTGGACAACAACCCGACACCTACCGCACCTAATCCCATACTGGCTGCCATAAGGGAGGTATCAACCCCACCCACGAAATTGAAAGCTCTATGGTATTTCTTACATAATGCTTTCCTTATGTCACGATCTTGTTCTAATTGATGTTTTATGTCACATAACTGTCTCAAACGAAATCCGTCTACAGTTTCCAGTGTTTTTGTTACTTCTTCTAGGACTGGGTACAGCCCCATCCTGTGTACATATATATATTTTATAAGAGATTTTTTAATTGTGTTTTATTTAATTTTTGTACAGTGTATTTGAGGCTTATAAGGTTTAGATTATTGTACAGGAAAATATGTGAGAGGCTAATAGGTAACTCTTCGTCTACACGAACCCCATAGATGCTTACTAAGGGGAATATAAAACCTGTTAAGGGTGCGGTTCCAGTTGTATGACGATACGGCAACGTTGGTGCCAAGATATGGAGTCCCAGTGTATTGTCAACCTGGGTAAAAGTTGTCGTTCTGTATCCCCAAAAACCAACCCGAGATAGACTTCTATGACGAGTGTGGTGTTTCGTTTCACAGTCATAAGATCCAATTGGGAATCGTGTACGCGGAACCTTAAATCTGAATCCCCGTTTGAAACTAACATGTTGCCCGTGTGATCCGGTATTAGTCGAGCATTTATACTAGAATTCGGAATGAAAGCCCTTAGCAAGATACCTTTGTTCCTAATTTCGGAGACAGAACTATTTTTGTTTAAAGAGATATAAGGTGCGGTGAGGGTCATGTTGATCAACCATTCGGGTTCTTTAAAGTCTGCCAGAGCCACCCGCTCATACACGTTGTTATCTTTTAAGCGCAGGACATACAAGATGTCGTCCTCGCCGTGCCGATCGAATCCCTCTGTGTCCCCTAGATCACCGAGTGTGATGTTTGGGTGATGACTGTTCATCGCTTATATAAAATGTTATAAAATCGTTTCCAATTGTTTTTCTGATAATTTCTCAGGTGTGCACTTCAACCCCATGAAATGAATGTTGTCGGGTAGGACAATTTTGGTGAGTGATATCGTGTCTTCCACGGTCACGGTGACTCCCAGCAGACTGGTGTGGGAATCGATGTTCACCCGCACGTAAACAGAGCAAACGTGGTATTGTTGTTGTTTGGTCCACCGGAATTTGATTCCTTTCACGATTTCGACAGATGATGATGGTTCACCGAGGTAGACTTGGATGATCAGCGTGGAATTCTCTGGTATATTTTCCAGGATGTCGACCACGTTGTCGAATTCAGACACCGTTTGCAATCCAATGTTTTGCGTCCCAGGTTTACTTGATAGCATGTGGGATGTCGTACTCGAGAGTGCGCTGATGATCACACTGTGCCTCTCTGTCGGGACGTAAGCCACGAGCAGGGTTCCGTTTGTTTAGGTAGTGGTCTTTGTTTTCTGTGAACACGTAGGGAGAGCCGAGCGTGATGTTGAGAAACCAGTCGGTTCGAGATTGTACCAAACCCCATTTGTTATCGTCGGTGAAGACGAGGCTGTACTGCTTGTTTCGAGTGACGATCGTGGCCTCGACGTTGTCTAGGTCAAACAGTTTGCCACCGAACGCTGGGTATATCATCCATTTATCCTCACCGCTGCGGACTAGGGTGTACCGAGTGTTGCTGTTCGCTCCTGCGGTATCGATGATATCACTTAAGTTACTGTTGAATCCCCCGGCGGGGACTTCAACGCGTTTGTAAATGTTATTTTTAAGTTGCAAGGCGTACAGTTTACCGTCTATTCCTGGGTCGTCAAATCCTCGAATGTCCCCGCTAGGTTGGCACATTTTCTTAATCACGTTCCTGGGCCGTGAGCGCTAGTCATTATCGTATGTGCAGCGTTATGCTGAGGTACCCTATATTAATAGAGGGTTTTTTATATCTAAAATACATATTTTTAATTCCGAGATGGTACCTCGCATTAATTTCTTGTACTGCCGTGAAGAAAACGATTCGGTTCTGCCGTCATTGTACTTTTCCGTTTTCACCAGTACGGCTCTCAGCAGCGTAGAAGGGCATTCACCTTGAATGTTGCCCATAGTGCTCAGCTGGTCGAGATGAATGGAACTAGGTCGGGTAATCCCATGCCTGTGACAGTGTTTGTCGGGGGTATTTAGCTCGACGGCAACCCGAGTGTTCTCGCCAACGGCTGGCTGAGTCTCAAGACCTTTCTTCCGTTGTTAGTTAACCACGACCTGCTGTTCGAGTTGTTAATTTTGAGTTCGACTCCAGACCTGCCACAGCGGCGATGGCTGCCCACGGGTTTTGGCAGAGCCACGTGACTCAGTAGCCACGAGACGATGATACCCAGGATTCCTGGAAGCGCTTCGGCTGCTTTACCTGCAAGTTTAGCCAGGGCTTCACCAAGTTTTTTTATCCAATCTCTGACGCCGCCGCTTGGTGATGGTGTTGGTGGTGTGCCTCCACCGCCGCCCTGTCAGCAATACGACCAGGGTCGATATGATGAAGCCAAATGCCGTAAGAACGCTGGTAATGGTAATGCCTTGTTCCCGGAACAAAGTTCGAATCCTGTCGGCCAGCGTGGTGTCCTCGTGGACTAGGTCGATGGTTTCTCGCACGCGACTGATTTGGGAACGAAGGGCTTCTTGGTTGGTGGAAGCGGCTTCTATTCGAGCCAATCTTTCCTCTTGTAAGTCGCGTAATCTCTCCTCGATACGCTGCCTGCTGATCTCGTCGTCGTCATCCGCTTGTTCGAGTTTTGTCTTCTCGTAAGCGATACGGTCGTCTAGTGAGTTCAGTTTGGCGATGTTATTAACCATCTATCCGCGCATGGTTTGCATGACTTTGTCTAAACCTCGAAGTTCGCGAAGGTTGTAAGGGGTTTTGTTCATCGTGGACAGTATCTTGTTGAGTCTGTCTTGAACGTCTCTCAGATCGTCTTGATCCAACGCACTCGCCGTGGCGCCGAGTTCGGTTCGAGTCTTTTGCAGATCTTGAACGACCTTCGGTGGAAGTTGTTTGGGGCATGCGCCACCATAATCTCGCATGTTTAATTTGTTGAGGATCAGTTGATTCCCACCATGGCGATTGGCGAGTGTGGACAAGTCAAGTGTTTTTTTTGTGTGTTTGTTCTTGAGATCAACCTCCGGATGAGCTTTCAATTGCAGCGCCCCGTTGTTACCAATTTCGAAGTTGGAATAGTCTCGTCCAAACGGTTTGATGTAATTTTTATCTCGCCTCAATGCGTTGTAATATTCGTCTACGGTCTGCTTTAAAAGTTTGTTGCTAATGGTGACACCCATGAACGAGGTGTCCAGCTGAGGGTCGGTGAAATCAGTCATTTCGATATCGTCCATTATATTAATTATATTAAACGTATATATTTTTTATATATATAATGTCACAATATGGAAGAAAGCTAGATCCTTTTCGAAGATTAAGAGAGCCTCTCGGCGTCAAAGCTGTGCGCCAGTCGGTGACTATCACCAATAATCCGAGCAAGATAGATCAAAACCAAACGCTGTTGGTTTGATTCCCCAACCTGGGCGAGAATGACCTTATTGTTCCCGGCACGGTTCGACTGGCGTTTAACATCACATTGACTTTCAACAACGACAAACGTGAACTCGTGCAGAATATCGGCCGTGCCATTGTCAAGAAAACCACCATCAAAATCAGCGGCAACGAGGTGTTGAGTATAGACGACAGTGATGTGTTTTACTGTTATATAGATCTACGTAAAAGCGAGGGTGAACGTAATAATGATGTGTATCAAGGTATCAGTAAATCGACTGCGCGTCGGGTACGTCTTCACACAAGATCAGCTCAACAAAATCCCAGTGGGCGAAAAAGCCATCGCCGAAGCGTATGGGAACCGGTTTTGCGTGCCGCTCAACTTCGAGTTGCTCACGGGACAAGCGCCGTTTTACCAGGCCGATCGGTTGGAATACGAACTCAGGTTTAACGACTACTGCAAAGTCGTGCGTACGCTGAACGGTGATGCTGGTAGTTACGCCATCGTAACATCTCGCTGGAGTTCGACATGGTAACGAGCCCGGAGCTGGCCTGACAGATTCCAAACCTGTACTCGGGAAAGCTGTCCATCCTGTATGACCGAGTCCTGCGGCACCGGACGATCGTACGGGACAAGAGCGACACGCTGTGGAACATCAACTTGAACGTGCCGGCTCAATCGATGAAAGGCATCTTGATCGTTCCTGTGGAGGATTACGAACCGTTTCGAAGAGACGGCGAAATCACGAAATCACGAAAGTGGAAGTAACCATCGAGGGCGTGCCCAACCAACTGTTCAGCCAAGGTATGAGGGCACACCAGCAGTGGGATGAGATGAAAAAGCTACCCAATGCTGTGAAAGAACTGGATCTATCCTCCATGCAGATTGGGGATTACCTGACCACCAAGTACGCGCTGTGGTTGGACATGCGATCCACGGACGATGATCGGTTGCACGGCAGCGGACGCCGCGTCGACAACGGCGGCGAGGGGATAACCATCCAAATCACCAAAAAATCCCAAAACGAAGGCAAATTAAAATTATATTTGTATGTGATTATGGACGCGCAACTTATTATAGACAATGGAAGATTCGTGCAAGCCATCAATTGATTTGCCTCGAGATCCACACTGCGCTATCGTGTGCGGTCAGACGGGCTTTGGGAAGACCGTTTTTGTGTAGAACATGCTGGAAGGATACTATCGGGACATGTTCGATAACATCGTTATTATTTGCCCTACTTTACACATCAACAAAACGTACACGGAGAGATCTTGGGTAATGACAGACCCGGACGTGCACAAAGTCGATCGGGGGACACGGCTGCAGGATTTGTTGAAAGCTTATCACAACAAATTTAAAGGGGAGTCGACGCTGTTCATCCTGGACGACTGCAGCGATAATAAAGAGATAACAAAAAAGAGAGACATGCTATCGTATCTAGCGCTTTCTGGCCGACACGTAAAACACAGCGCATGGGTGCTAACGCAGAAATTCAACTCAGTGTTGAAAGACCTAAGGGAACAGACGAGAAGGGTAGCCTTATTTCACTGCAAGGATAGGGATTCGTTCGAAGAATGCTTGAGAGAAAACGACGTGATTCCTAGCAAACTAGAACGGGAAAGAGTGAAAAAACAGCTCGCCGAAACGAAACACGCCAAACTCGTGTTGAAAACCAACCAACCCGTGGCTTATCGAGTGTTTTAGTTAAGCAAATTCTAGCAAATTCTTAGCAAATGAAAGTTTATAGTTTTATATTAAATGTCGACTTTTGAAATTCTCATTGTGTGTAACTTAACTTTCATCTCGCTATGTTTCACGTGCATTGGATATTATTTTATAAGAATTAAAAATCGTTTGTTATATTATAAAATGGAGTGCAACGAACTGCTCGAAAAAATGTTGGTGGCGGATGATAAAAGCAACGACAAGCGAGATAGACTGGTGGCGCTGGCGGTCGGCGGCAAAGCCAAACAATACTTTGGTGGGGACAATCTCACTCCAGATAAAATTCAGAAAATGTCCACCGATGAGATCGATAACATGTACGCGAGATACGAAACCCGGCTCGGGGCCAAGATGACAAAAACTATAGGATCTGTCATAACGCAAGTCTACGCCGGCTTAGCGTCGTACTTCATTCCCATTCCACCGGAACGTCGACTTTACCTGTGGGAAGATCTCGAGAAAGATCCGTTCATCGAACACGCTTTGGGCGCTGTCAGCTGTGTGTTGTACCACAAATACGGTATGTTTTTAGCCCCGGTAACCGCGGCGATTATCACGGCAAAGCATTGTCAATTTAAAGAGGAAAAAAATAATAATAATAGTATACAAGATGGAAACTGCCCAGCAAGAAATGACACAGGAACCGACACAAGTCACCAAGAAGAAGAATCCTTAAAAGAGGCGACGCTGGTAGAAAAGGCGGTTTAGCCAAGCACCACAAAAATAATTATACTCTGTGGATAGCTGCAGGCGCAGCTGCTGCCGTGGCAACATTATTTATGTTATATAATAAATCACAATCAGCACCAAAACCAACACAACAACCACAATTAGAGGTAAACCCGCATATTATGTTATAAAATAAATATATTTTCTGTTGTACATATAATGTCTGCAGGAAAAACATTCGTTAACGACGCATACCACGCCACCGTGGTCGCCGGTCTAGCTCTAGGTTACGCTCTTTTAACAAAAATGGTTCTCAAACAACCGACGATCAAGCTCGATTTCGACCTGCAGGAATTGGGCATTCCTCGATAATCTCCAGGGTATACGTTACGATCACTCTCCACTATACCCTGGATGCATCCACGGCTTGGTCTGATAATTTTATTACCTCCCCTTGCTGGCTTTTCCAAACAGGTGTCTACGCTGGGAAGTTGAGCGAACCAATCACAACTCAGTTTCGCTTCTTAAATTATCTAACCGCTTAAACTTGGCAACACAAGTGATGCACAGGTACTCTGAATGAGGAAGAAGGAGTTCTTTCATATATTTTTTTATAGTTTCAGATCTGTCAATTTGTCTGTAATATTTCCCCCAAAATCTGAGTGGCACTGCGAACAAACCTTCGCGACTGCGACCGCTATCTTTGTTGACACTGGCAAGCTCGGATGTAATGGCGGCTTCGCTGATTGGCTACAGCGAGAATGCGGAGCCAGCAAAGGGAGGTAATAAAAGTATCGGGCCAAGCCGTGGATGCATCCAGGGTAAAGTGGAGAGGATCGTAACGTATATCCTGGAGGTTATCGAGGATGGATATGGGCATGCTCATCATGAATTTGGGCATGGCGATGGCCACCAAGGACCTCCTCGTAAAACCAGGAATCAAACCGGAAAATATTTTAAAGTAATATATAACATATATATAGAATGGCTACGATCGCTATGATGGTCGGCAGGGCTTTAGTCAACGCCCAGGCATTTTCCTAAAGTAATTACCTTTTCTCGAAATTACAAGAGTCGAACGCGGCGGCTGAGGTAGAACGAAAACGCCACGATATTGCCGTGGAGAAATTACAAGCCGTGCAGACCGAGTACGCAAAAAAACGCATGCAGAGACTCGATTTCATTAACGATCAACTCGAGCGTGAAAACCATGCTGTTCAAAGTTCAAGAACGTCGATGATGCCGCGAAAGAATACTACCTGCTAACCGGTAAACAGCTCGAACCTCTCGACGATGAACCCACATTCTCTCAGTATTACGTGCCTTCCCCGGGACAAAAAAATCGACAACTGATCTTCGTCGCACTGGGTCTAGCCGCGACCGTGTTAATTGTGAAACAATTAAACTAAATATTCATATGAATATAACAAAGATGCGACCCGCTCCGTATCGTTGTCAATACGTGCTTATGGGCAAAACTGACATTTGTGGCAAGAAATGCAGGACTGAGGGGTATTGTTGCATACACATGAAGAGTATAAGAAAAGGTTGCGTGAACTGCACGTGCTCTGTATGTGGCATTGGAGTGAAATGTCATTACTGCTTATGTAGATCCCACGGGGCGAACATGGTCCGAAACCAACTTATTTACGAGAAGAAAAACGATTAATTGAACGAAGGGCCTCCTCAGGATGAAAATTTAATGTGAGCTTTATTTTTTTTAACTCGTCAACGGCTGCCGGAGTTACCTCCCCTCCATAATCGAACAACTAATTAGAGAATTGACTTTGCATCTAAATATAACAATGAATACTGTTTGAGAGCCGACCGATCTACAGTTCGTGCGAACTACTAGAACCCTGAAAGGTTATCTGAAAATCTGGCGGATGAAAGTAGCCAAAATTATACCAGTCACCGACATCAAACCTATAATCACCAGCAAACTTGAAGAGGAACTGAACGACCTGGGACGCTTCAAATTTCTATTTGTATTGAAAATAACACGGATTGATGGGGCCTTGGGGTTTGTTTTCCCCATCACAGGTGGATGAAAAATCACGACTCAACCCGAGATAGATACGTATTTCAACACCTCATTACTAAACATACAAGAACACCTGGAACGCTTCCCTCTGTTGAGTACAGAATCGAAACGGTCTATCTAAGTATAGCTGACTACAACGCTGAAGTGGACCTATTATTGCCACCCCTCCACATGTTCACATAAAATATTAAAAAAGATTTTATGCGCGCTTTACTTTTTACTCAGTAAATAAGACTGATAGAGTTACCTCCCCTCCATAACCGGTGGCCTAATTAGAGATTGGGTTTGCAACTAAGTATAACAATGACTACTGTTCGAGGGCTTAAACAGATTGCAAGAGAACGAGGTGTAGTGGGTTACTCACGATTGAGGAAACCTCAGCTGTTGAGATTACTCAACATACAACCCCCTCCCACTGTGAAACAACTCAAACTCCAAGCGAAAGAGCTGGGGCTGACGGGTTATTCCCGCCTGAGGAAAGACGAGCTTGTTGAACAGCTGCATGACCCCACTCTGAAACAACTCAAACTCCAAGTGAAAGAGCTCGGGCTGACGGGTTATTCCCGCCTGAGGAAAGACGAGCTTGTTGAACGGCTGCATGAACCCACTGTGAAACAACTCAAACTCCAAAGCGAAAGAGCTGGAGCTGGTAGGTTATTCCCAGAAAGCCGGGCTCGTCGTACTGTTGCACCAACACGGAATTACACAAATCACACAACAGCTATCCACTGGCTCCCAAACATTTGACAGTTAACCCAGATTGGATGTCCGAATATCAACAAACGTTGCTGGGGGTAAATAAGCTGGCTAACGTTGAAAAACACGTACCCAACTTGATGAACAAGAAAAAATATATCGCTCACTATCGCAACCTGCAACTGTACTTGTCGCTGGGAATGAAACTCATGAAAATTCATAGGGTGCTCAAGTTCGACCAAAGTCCGAGGATGGAGCCTTACATTAGAATGAACACGGATTTACGAAAGCGGGCCAACAGTGATTTCAAGAAAAACCTGTACAAGCTCATGAACAACCGGTGTTCGGTAAGACGATGGAGAATTTGAGAAAACCTGTGAACGTGAAACTAGTCCGATTGAAAGAGGAAGGAAACTGATAGCCAGCCCAGCATTCGCCCGAAGCAAAATATTCAGCGACGATCTGGTAGCGTTGCACATGAGAAAAAGTGAAATCAAATTCAACAGGCCTGTTTACGTGGGGATGAGCATCCTCGACTTATCCAAACACCTGATGTACGACTTTTATTACAACGAACTGAAGGGCCAGTACGGCGCCAGGTGTGAAGTGCTGTACACGGACACGGATTCCCTGCTGACGGAAATTCGAACCGATGACGTGTACGAGGACATGAAGAAAAAAATACACATGTACGACACCAGCGACTATCCCAAGGACCACCCGATGCATGAAACTATCAATAAAAAAGTGCTTGGCAAGATGAAGAAACAAATGCGCCAGCATGCCGATCGCGGAATACATCGGCTTGAGACCCAAAATGTATTCCATCCTGAAAGCAGACGATAATGAAATCAGAAAAGTGAAAGGAGTGAAAAAATATGTGGTGAAAAAACAAATCAAACACACCAGTTCAAGGAAGCCCTGTTCAAGACTCGCACTTTCAAACATCAAATGAATAAGCTGAGAAGCGACGGAAACAGGATATACGGACTGACGATAAACAAAACGTCCCTGTCGCAGATGGACATGAAACGTTGGATCACCATCGACGGAATCAACACGTACGCGTCTACGGACACGAAAAAATTGAACTAAAAGAATAAATATATATATATAATGCCACGACATCCCCTAAAAATTTGAAACATTTATTACACCTCACGTGGATACTGGAAAGGCGCGAGCGCCATACACAAGCTTGCTGAGATAGCAAGAGTATCACAAAACGAAGCCAAAGCATGGTTGGAAAAGCAAGCCCTGTGGCAAATCTACCTACCAGCACCGCGCTACATACCTAGAAGGACATTTGACGTGTCAACGCCCAATCGCGTTCACTAAGCCGACCTCCTGTTTCTACCTCACGACAGGGTGAGACCTAAAACATACAAGTACGCCCTAACCGTCGTTGACGTGGCCAGCCGCTACAAAGAAGCGAACCCTTAACCGCGAAAGATTCGACCCAAGTAGCTCATGCGTTCGAGCGCATATACAAGCGCAGTCTGCTGGCATGGCCCACCGAGCTGCAAGTCGATCCCGGACGGGAGTTCATGGGTGCCGTGTCACAACTACTAACCAACCAAGCACGTCCAAGTCAGGCGTGGCGCTGCTGGAGCTGGCAGCTCCATCGCCGAGATAGATTCAATAAGACTTTGGCGAGTGCTCATTCGGGCATCAGTAATGCGTGCAGGAAATAAGTCTAAATAAACCCAACACCGAATGGGTCGCGCGGCTACCTCAAGTGGTGTCGGCTTTCAATCACGAAATCACTCGTCTCACCAATAAAAAAACAGCCGACGCTATTAAATTGAAATCAGTGAACGCTGAATCGGCAGCACAATCGCGTAAAGGAAAAGAGAAACAAATACCCGTCCGGGTTATCGTGAGGTACCTCTACCAGCCGGGAGAACACGAAGGAGACACTCGGAAACGAACCGACCCGACATGGTCGATCAAAACTTACAACATAGATAAAGTGGACATCAAAGACGGTGAACCGAACTTGCACTATTTGAAAGATGGGCCGCCGAGAGGTTTCGCCAGAGAGGAATTATTGATCATACCTCACAACACAATGTTACCCCCACCCAAGAAGTAGCACTTACCTCCCTGTTGAGTGATCACAATAGTGTCACATGACCAGGAAAGTGTTGGTTTGCGGTCATAGTGACCAGGAAGTTGGCTGGGGATTCAAAAGTGGTATATACACTAGTGGAAGAGATTCGGGCCTGATAAAAGCTATATTTATGAAATAAAGCTTTACAGAGGCTTTTTTCGAAAGTGATCTCGTAACGCCATTCTATATACTACTCAGACAATTCACCATTAGTGCAACTTTTTTAGCACAGTCGTTAACTCACTAAGGCCGAGAGATGCACTTATGCTACAAATTAATTAGCTTCTCACAGCAAAAGCCGCACATGTGCAACAACAGAAAGCACCTCTTATTCAGCGAGAGCCGCACATGGGCGACAACAGAAAGCACCCCCTTATTCAGTGAGAGACACACATGTGTGTCGCACTTTTAAAAATCGCACTGTACCTATTATTTCAATCAATTTAGTAGTACTGAGCAAAGATTAGCTTTTCGTATGAGAGTTGCTACCTTTAGCATTAATCAGAAGAAGTATTTAAAGTGTTTTGATAACAATTGCCAATCATTATCATAGGCTTATACAGCGTTTGGCAAATGAACACATGTTGGCGAGAAAGGGGATTATGAGATGTTTTTACAGAGGAAAGTGTCTGGTACTCTTCATTGGGAGTGGATACTAAAATGCTTCTTATGCACACTGATTGAATTAGATGTAATGGTTTAATATACTACTGAGGTTACTGAAGATTATGTTTTCTTCAACTACCTAATAATTGGAAACAATAGATGAAATTTCAAGGACATACAAAGAATTCCAACACACTAGAATAGTTTGAATTTACTTTCTAGGTGGGGCGGTGGGGTAGCCTAGTGGTTAAAGCGTTGGCTCGTCACGCCGAAGACCCGGGTTCGAATCCCCACATGGGTACAATGTGTGAAGCCCATTTCTGGTGTCCCCCGCCGTGATGTTGCTGGAATATTGCTAAAAGCGGCGTAAAACCAAACTCAGTCAGTCAGTCAGTACTTTCTAGGTATTATTACGTTCAAATCTTTGAAGGGCATTTAGAAGTGGAATGCATAAGAAAAGCAAGATTTATGGATGTCAACTTCTTTTTTGTGAATAACATGACGTTTCAGAGTGTATGCTTACTCCATCAGGTGAATGAAAGAGTAAGCATAAACTCCGAAACGTTGTGTTATTCACAATAAAGAAGTTGACATCCAAAAATCTTGCTTTTCTTATTATTACGTTGTCATGTCATATAATGAATCGTAAACACAAATAATTATACATCCAAGCTCGAGTAGATTAGACATAAGTTACTAATTTAAAGCTGAATTGTAACTATTTAGTTTTCATAATCTAAAGTTGATAATGTTACCTAATCGAATTTAAAGTGATAACTCGTGCCTTTGCATCGAATACATATACATGTCAGTGTTATTACAACAACGAAATCTTTTACTATGTTACAAAACACAGTAAGTTGGTAATTAAATAAATTCTTACACATAGACAGAAGTAATATTATAAGTTATTACATGTAAACCATACAAAGGTATTTCAAGCATTTTTGTTCAAGCTGTTGAAAGTTTCATGTTGATTTGAATTGTCAGTTTTCTATGCATTTTACATGAGCATTGTGTAAAAACTTTTGTATTTGATTCTGTGTAATTATCTGATCCGGTGTAATTATCACGTGTATCAATCAACTCAGTCTCTATTGATCCATCGTCAATAAAAGCAGGATAGTATATCAGTTATGGTATCGATACACATGCATATAATCATTCAATCAGATTACAGTAATGAGATAATTGAACACCTCTTTCGACCTTGAAATAACAGCCTCCAGTAGAATGCATATGTAGTTACGCGCTTGTTAAGTTTTGTCCCGTGACAAGTGTAAAATAAACAGATGCAATGTTGTATCATTGGACAACCTGCTTTATGGAGTCACGCCCCTGTTTGTATGTTTATGCATACATGCACATCTTTAATCTTATGAACCTCTTTTACATTCAGTATAAATATAGGCACGCCCATCTTCATAAATATTTGGGGGGATTAAACTGCAAATTTCTACATTATAATAATTCAGTATCGTGTCACTTTTTGAATTCTATAATACGTGTACTTTAATTTAGATATTCATTCGTATTAAGGTGAAGATTATATTTACATGTACAGCAAACCATTAAGTTTTATGTACTAGTTGTGTGCGTAAAATGTCTATAAAAATAAATACTATCTCTACTCAACGGTTGAATTTCAATCACTTTGTTTTACTTATCAGACAGACAGACAGACAGTTTTTATTTCAGTATATAAGGCCATGGCCCACATTACAGAATAATTTTACATTTTATTTGATGCTGGTAAACCAGTAACAGTCATACATTATTGCCTTTGTAAACTATGGAAACATTTTTGCACAATGTACAGGCATAATATACCCTTCTAAAGATAACATGTGGATCTTATGTGCCTGCATGAGGTGCAGATAGAAGAATTTGATTTATGAGAATTGGGGGATATATTATGAATTACAATGCCCCCAGGATAGTAATGTATTAACTTAGTATAGGTTAGAACTGAGAACATGTAGTGAAAGAAGTAGGTAAGTTGAACCGAATAGCACAGCTCAGGAGGAAGCCTGGGGTGGAGGTGGGCTTGAAATAGCAACCAACATGGCTAGACTGAGCGAGACAAAGGAACATGGACTGCATCATGAGAACCGCATGTCTTGCGCAGGCTTAGGGGTGTCGTGCACATGTAAAGCTAATAATGAGCTATTAAGATTTGAAACAAATGTATATGTAGGGGATTTATATGATTTGTAGAAGAAAAATAGGAGTATGCGTGGGTAAAAAATATATATAATTAACGAGGTAGATGTGCGGTGCTAGCCGAGAGTAGAATCTGAAACTGTATCGCGGAAGTGAAATGTATGAAAGTTAAGCGACCGATAGACCCTCACAGTTAAATATTGTGTGTGTGTGTGTGTGTGTGTGTGTGTGTGAGGAGTTAAGCGAACCAGTGAGTAGGTATAGTTGGACTATAAAAGAAAGCAAGATAATATGATAGATTGTTATGATACTGTATATGGCCTTAATGTAGTTGTGCCCAGATGAATGTACTGAGTTACATTAGCTACCTGTTTCTGCACAAACAAAAACATAACATTTACATTTTGTGCAGAAACAACATGAGCAGGAAGTGAATTAAGAAAACCACATTTATTGTACATACACACATAATATTGGCGGAATGAGATAAAAATACATTTATTATACAAACACATATAATACTATTTGGCACATAATTGGGAGCTGGCTCGGTTGCTACTTACTGATATGTATAAGATTAGTTGCAGGGGCAGTAGCCCGGCCTGGACAACCCGAGATGGGCCTTAATTGCAGGGGACGAGCGGCCTGACAAAAGCAATGTGCAGAGGCATTAGCCGGCCTGCATGAAGTGCAGATAGAAGAATTTGATTTATGAGAATTGGGGATATATTATGAGTTACAATGCCCCAAAGCGAGGTAGCAACCCGAGAGCCCCCAATGATATAGTGTGTTGAGTAGATAATTAATTACAAGTAGAAAACCTGCTAAAGTGCATGAGTATTCAAGGCACATGAGAACCGGAAGCACTGGGAAAATGTCAAGAGCGGCCATGGTGGACTGGGCACGGGCGACATCCGCTTCGAGGCAATGCGAATGTACCTAGTGAAGCAGTCTGAAGACCATCTACCCAGAGCCTTAATCATATGGTCCTGTATCTTGGCGTGGGCTGCTGTGGTGGCGGCGCCGATCCTGAAGGAATGCCCTGAGTAGGGCTGGCTGGATTCAGCCGGATCTGGACAGTGCAACATTAAGCCTTGACAGAAACAGGGCTCTGGACACTGGTATACCTAACCTATCAACAAACAATGCGTCGAAGGCTTGAGCTCCCACCTTGAAGCCTTGCGGCGCATGAGACTTCTCAAACTTGAGAATGCACAGCAAACTCCTGTGGTAGGAAGGCACGCGTTGACCGTAACTCCTTGACAGAATGGATCTGTTTTAGACGATTTGAGCTTCACTGAACACTTTGCTTGGACTGGGTGGATAACCACGTCTTCAACACACAGATTGACATGCGGATCGAAGGATTTGGCACATGTAAACTCTCCACAGCGAGAGGAACCCGAAAAAAAGCTAGAAACACATAGACTCCATGACTAGATCGTCGAACACGCGGAACCACCCCTCCGCAGAATGGTCACGAGCGCGTGTCAAAGATGTCGTGTAGGTAATGGGTAGACGTTGCTTGGTGGTGGCGCAATGTAGTTTCTTGTATCCTCTGAGCAGTGTTTGGAGTCGACTCATGCCTGGTGAAGAAGGGTGGTTTAGGCAAGTATCAATCCTGCTCTCAGATACACAAAAGCGGATACCGCCAAGTAGTTTTTAACTGTACAACACTGTAACTGTAAAGTGCTGAAGCAATGGGAGATGAAGTATTGTAGTAGATTTTCTGTTATGACTGGGAGTTGGGTAACGCTGGAGGGGCTGGGAGACTTCGATACTTGATGAGGAAGTTCTGGTAACTCTGGAAGCCGGTGATGTAAGCTGTAATTGTTCATCGGTGCAAGGGGCGCTGTCCACATGCTGTCTAGGTGTTGATTCAGTACCACGTCACCTCTGAGCTGCCTGGGCACCGGGTTGCACTGTATGCCGCCTGAGGGGCTAGCCGATGGAACTTGTGAAACTGAAATCGAGACAAACAGTCAGCCACTTCATTGTAAGTTCCGGGAACATGTTTAGCTAAGATGACATAGTTACCCACGGCAGCCATCCACGTTAGCTTGCGCATGAGTGCCATGATATGTTTATCTTTAGCTCTACCTTTATTAATGATTTGCACCACGGCAAGATTGTCACAACGAAATAAAATTGGCTTTACCCCAGTACTTTCCCCATTAACGAACGCCGCCACGGCGATTGCATAAAGCTCAAGGAAAGCACTACATTTCATGAGACGCTGAAGTTGGCTCTTATGTCACTGGGCCATAGCTTTCGGTAAACCAATGGCCTTGATAGAATCCTCCATATCCGGCCGGACGCCGCTGCCGCCTGTGAATAGTTCCCATGTCATGAAGCGTCTGTGATCCTGGCGTGCGCGGAAAAAAGAGATGCCGTTCCACTGAAGCAAGAACTGTTTCTACATACCTAAGTCTAGGCTGCACTCTTTGGACAGAGACACGCGATGGTGCAGTTTCGACACTGAGGAAGACAAGCGGATCAGGTATGAAACAAAAGGCTCTCCGGGGATCACCCGGCATCGTGAATTCAGATGTCCAAGGAGGGACAGTAACTCTCTTTTAGTACATTTCTTTTGTTTAAGAAAGTTTAGATCACTGTAGAAATCGCGAAAGTACCTTTGTCTTGGGGTAAGTGGGCGACATAGTAGTAGAATCTAGAATGATTCCTAGGTACTCTAAGCTGTAGTGGGTCCAGTTGTTTTCTTTGCAGAGAGAATATTAAGTTGCTGGAACAGTAGTATAGGGATGACATGGTGTACTGTCGCGGGATAGTTAGCTGTCGATTGTCAGGAAGTCGCCGAGTAAGTGCAAGATGTGGTGGACGCCATAGTTGTGTTGCAGAATCCAGCATATAGCTTGGGATAAAATGATCTAATATCTTTTGGGCTTGATCTGCATCCAAATGCCAGTTGTTTGTAAAAATAGTAGTAATTTAAGCCATCCTAAAGTCCGAAGAAAGGCCAATAGTCCTGATGGATTGGGACCTGTTTAAAGGCGTCACTGATGTCTGCCTTACACATGGAGGGCATGTTGTCCCGCCTGTAGAATAGCAAGTACTGATAGCCTTATCGACAGTGGCGTGAGGGACAACAAGCGAACAAGAGTCTTTGTCGATTAGCTTCGCTGATGCTGTGATTGACATCGCCGTATGCGGTGCCGATAGGTCTAAGATTAAACGTTGTTTTCCTGAATATTTGCCAATGGCTAATCCGAGTGGGTTGATACGAAAGTGATTGAAAAAGGTTGAACTGAGAAAAGGGCCACACCGCCAAGTAGCCTTTGTCTACTTCAAGTTGCACGGCTGCGCCCACTACCTCTGGGTGTCCCTGGCACTAAGGTTATTTTTACACCTCTAAGTTGTGTTCTGGAAGGTGCGAGAGCATTGATCGAATCCCACGGTGAAGCCTTGAAGAACGAATTGACTAAGTCACGGTCTGGATGCATGCATAATTCAGAGGACAGCTTGCTAACGCCGACAGGAGGGTTATCTGCCAGTGCTTGTCATTTCTCAGGTTTACGTTTGTTTTGGCTTACAGGAGGACTGGCCATGTATGGTGGACTGACAGTTCAGGGCGCGCCGTGCAAAACTGCACCTGTCTCTGACAGCCTTGTAAATCGTTAAAGCTATTGCACACCTCCGGTCGTTATATGGTAAACTCGGGCGGCCCTTGGAGTCTTGCTCCTTGATCGATTCTGGTTGAACTGTCTCGTCTATGGGGAATCTACTGCGTTTAAAGCGATGCATTCGGAGAAGGGCACTTTCGGATTGGATATGATCCAGGCTGTTGCATGACATGCATATTTTCCTTCACGATTCGCACAGCAGCGTTGAAGATGTTAAGTTGTCTGGTTTCGACCAGTCGATCTGTTTTTCGATAGCAGCATATGCTGCTACCCTCATCGCGAAAAACGCTTATGGTATTCGTGAGTACTCTCTGATTCGTACTGGTGCTGATAGGTCTAGGACGTGATTCTTCATGGGCCTCCATACTTTCCTTCCACGCACGGAATTACCTGCAGCATAAATATTCCTATAGACTTCGAAAGCCTTTTATGAATTCCGTGGGGAAAGCACCCTATTTAGGTTAGCGGTTGAACATGCCGGTTCTGTTTGCCGTCCCGAAGTCGTGAACTGTGGTTAACAGCATAGCCAAGTTGACGTATTACCTGAGCGGATCTTGGAGGCTAGTTGCCGGGGACAAGGGTCGATGGGAGGCAGAGAGTCTGATGGGATCACTGCTGTTGGGTGCTGCCAATGTGAAATAGATGCCGCCGCATAGGGGCTCTCTGATCTGCAAACTGGTAGTTGAGGCTTGATGAGGTGCTGAAGTCGCCCTCGGTACTGGGGTTTGAAGTCTGGTTTAACGCCATTGAAGAATACACAAGGTTCTTTAGCTCCTGCATTTGATTGTTCAACTGACTGTATCGCTGATCCGATGTTCGAGTCAGAGGGTCTCTATCGTGAGGATCGTCTACTGCCGCCAGTCGCGTTGGTGTGATGATTGAGAGCCTCGATGGAAGTTGGTGCCGACGGACGCGCGGCAAAAGTCACTATTAGGGCGGCATGCTGACGCAGTAGCGGACGTTGAAAGCGCCTCGGTTGACCGGTTGACGCTGGGGACAGGTGGAGGCTCGGGTGCTGGGATCGTGATACTTGAGACTTCGCGGAGGCTGCAACTCTTGATTTTCGCTCAGGTTGCGGCATTATAGGCCTTATAGAGCTGAAGCAGCAGCTTCCCCCTTGCGCCTGTGGGAATTGAGCGCCCAGGGCTCGCATAAACGCGTCCGCCAGGGTGTCCCTGCTGTGAATATGGGGACCCCGTCTGGCTTGTCTTACGTTGTTGTGCAGTGGGGGTGCCTCCTGGTGGGCTTAAGTCGTCTGTAGCTAGTCTAGCGTCACAGGCGCTGGCCATGATGGTCTTGGTATTGATACAGCGAGCGGTGAAGTTAAACCTTCAAATAGCAACCAACATGGCACTAGACTGAAGCGAAGACAAAGGAACATGGACTGCATCGCCAGAACGCGTAATGCGCGGAGCTGTCAGAGTCGTGCACATGTAAAAGCTAATAATAAGGCTATAAGATTTGAAACAAATATATGTGGGGATTTATATGATTTGTAGAAGAAAAAATAGAATGCGTGGGTAAAAATATATATATAATTAGCGGTAGATAGATGCGGTGCTAACCGTAGTAGAATTACGCCGAAACTGTATCGCGGAAGTGAATAGTATGAAGAAGTTAGCGACCGATGGACCCTCACGGTTAAATATTGTGTGTGTGTGTGTGTGTGTGTGTGTGAGGAGAAGCGAACCAGTGAGTAGGTATAGTTGGACTATAAAAGAAAGCAAGATAATATGATAGATTGTTATGATACTGTATATAACGCAATGTAGTTGTGCCCAGATGAATGTACTGAGTTACGTACTACCTGTTTCTGCACAAACAAAAACATAACATTTACATTATGTAAGCTTTTATCAGAAAACCTAGCAATACTTATCAAAACATCAACCTTACATGACACAAGTCTAACAAAACTATCCTTCCACGGGTTACCAATATATAGGTATGGTGGAAAACATTCAATCCTATGCATCTTTTAAACATTGACAATTAAATGGTATTAATCTTCAACTACTGGTATGCCTTTGCTATAGCAATATAAACAGAGTCTATTACAGTACAGTGTATCATGCCTCCCTGTTACAGTTGGAGGTTGGAAGCTATTATATCTGGACTAGCTTAAAACATGTTTATAATACTGTAGAATATATCTAAGGAAAAATATCTTTCAATTTGCACAAGTGTCATAAAGTGACAGTATGTTGTTACAATCATACAATTTTGCTTTGTAAAGTGTCTGACATTTTTGCACAGTGTATAGGCATAATATATCTAAGAAATAACATATGGAACATAATGTGTAGAATATTGACTGAAATTTATGCATTTCTAATTTTACGAGCCTTCATAAGAAACTTATCAATACTTATCAAAACATTTTCATCCTTACATGACATAAGTCTTGCAAAACTTTCCCAACCCGGGTTTCTAATATAGGTATGGTGGAAACATTAAATTCTTGCATCTTTATAGCGTTGACAAACCATCAATAGGTGGTATTCATCTTCAACTAATGACATGCCTTTGCTATGACAATATAAACAAAGTCTATCACAGTACAGTATATTATTATGCCTCCCTGTTTCAGTTGCAAGTTTGAAGTTATTACATTTGAACTGGCTTAAAACATGTTTGTAATACCATGGAATGTCTAAGGACAGATATCTTTCAACTTGCAACATTGTCTTAAATTGACAGTATGTCTGATATTTGCTCAAAAGTGAAACAGTATGATGCCAATCTTGGTTCAAACAATCAGACAAATGTGTTTTCGATCTCTGAGATCTATCTACTCCTATTTGTCTTATGTGTATTATTTCATGGATCGTTACGATGATGTATGTTTACTAATGTTGAAACTGTTACATGATAGCTTGAGTTGATAAAGCCGAAACCCAGCATATCAACTGGTCAACGATATAGCCAATAATCAATCTCTATCCAAGCTGTTGAGTGACCAAACGTGGTCTTCAGAAATTTCGCCCACGCCCCATCGCCTGTCCCTTCCTCTGTGACACATATCTCATGATAATGATTGGTCACAGATAACAAATGATCAGCCACTATATTGAACAGTTGAGATGCGGAACGTTCTATTCAGAAAATTTGATGACGCCCTATCATGTGACTCTTTGTTTTATGTCTATACTAGGAATATGTATTATACAATTTTTATATGTGTGTTCATATGATGACGTATGTTTTTTGCATTACATCTAGATGAAACAAAGTGCCAAGCTATGAATATGCTCTATGTTAGTCACAGACTAGCGTAATAGTACTTTCCTTAAAATATTCAGTATACACAAGAAAAGTATCGGCAAAAACGCTAATATCGTAGAAGATTATAAAGCATGTAAGTAAATTCTTCTTTACAGTATGTCATTGTCATAGATGTTTTGTAAAATTAAATCTCACATGATATAAAGAAAGAATTTGTTTATGTATATGTCTCATCTCTTACATACAAAAAATACATACATATGTTGATAAAATATAAATGTACAAGCCGCCAAAGGTCTACAAGAGTAACTTGCAATAAAATTACATAAAACGTTGCAATACATGATATGTATTCACACATTGTTCGAACCGATGACGTCGACTATAAACGCCAGTGTCAAGCGAACTCTGCATCGGATATATCAGACCCATCTTTTAATATGAGTGAATCCGAGACATCGAACATTTCTATGAATATGGATAATCTTGCAGAAAAACTTGTTCAAGCCTTTCAAAATGACAATGTATTGAAAGTCAGTAGTAGCCAAGGCGCTGCACCCTATGATTCAAGAAGAAATCGAACAATTGACAGCCAAGAATCTGGAACTGGAGGGAAAGATTGATGACCTAAACTGTAAACTTAAAGAGAGAGATACTGTTATTGAGACATTAACTGAGAGGTTAGACCGAAGTGAACAGTACTCTCGCAGAAATAATCTACGGCTTAGTGGTATCACTGAGGCAGAGGGGGATCCACGTTGGCAATGTATAAAATGTCTACATATTACAGTCCTTTTATATTCACTCGAACAGGTTGTTTACTTTTATGAATTTTCAAAAATGCATAAAAATATACTGATAAATACATTAGGATTATAAGACAAAACTATAAAGACATTCATTGACTTCAGGTTTTTTCAGTCCTAACATTTTGTATAACTGGCATATAAATGTCGAATTGTGTTCATTTGTTGCCATAATAATGGATCCTAAATATAGTTGCAGGCAACGATGAAGGCTCCTTGGCTTTAGTTCTATCTATTGTATATGAGGCTAGAAATCATCGTCCAAAACGGAGCCAGAACACATTTTTGACAGGTGAGCGGATCTTCCAAATACAGCAAGGGTCGCGGGGGTGACGTACCTTTTAAGAAGATCCGAAGAAATAGTTCCCTCTTTAAAAGGCTGTATCTCCGTTGTTCTTGGGTCTACGGTCAAAACAATTAGTGTTCTGGAATCACCAAGTCTTCATCTACCATACTGGCACTTTCTGTGCAGAATTTGCACATTTTGGGAACAAACAACTCTGAAAACTGCTGAAAAACATGGCCAAAAACTGAAAACAAAAATAACTGCCAAACGGTACATTTTAGCAACTTGACCCATCCAGGCAAAATTGTTGGGAATTCGATTGTGCATCTGTACAAGAGATTTGGAAGTGTTGGAACAACTAGTTCTTGAGATATTTGCTGTCAAACTTATCTCCCCTTTGCTATTGGGCCTATAGCCTAGAGATTTTCAAGGGGAATATCTACAACTCAGTGCGCATCTGTGTGATGTTTTTGTAAGCAATTCGGAGCATTGGTTTAGGAGTTATGTTTGGTACAAAAATCAGCGGAATAATAAATAATAATAATCCGAACAATTACAATAGATCTCCTGCCTAGAGGCGCAGTGCCCTAAAAATATAGGATCCTTAGAACCATTAAAAACTAAAATAATGGCCTCCTCCTCCCTTTACAGCCAACCTTCTCCATCACTTTAACAAGAAATAAATCAAAGCACCATGAAAATAACCATAATGAATAATTTGAACATCATAAACTGAACACAAAAACCTTAACTGTAACACAATACGCTTCTCTGGGTCTATAAAGCCATTGACATGAGAGTACACAGTCACTTCTTATGTCCAGATTTAGCTTTTTTCAAAACCTTTCCACAGGACCATCTATGGTCACTGATGTTCTTTGCTTTAATTTCTTCATGCTTTTTCTTTTTCTTTGCTTCCTCTGCTGCTCTTGTTTCTCTCTCATTCTTTTCTCTGTCAGCCTTATCCTTCTCTTCTGTGAGCTTCCTTTGATCCAGAGTATGCCGATTTTGCTGCCGATATGATGGATCTGGTCAGAGGAACTTTCTCTGGTTGTTGGAGCTGGGGATCTGAAAATTTAACCATGTCCTTTGTTGATCTGAAGCCATTAATGGTGTCCTCACTCAGTTGATTTCTCTCCAGGGTGACAATGTTGTTGTTGACAGAGGCACCCCTCTCTACATCTGCATTTCCATGAGGCAAAACAAGGGCAGCCTCACAACTCTTGAAAGGTGGGAATACCTTGGAGATGCATTTGGTGTGGTCAGCCTGAACACATTGCTCCAGTAGTGATCAATTCTCATGTTTTCATCTGTGACCCTGATGTTCTTGTCCAACAGACACATTTGCCGCTCATCTAGGACGTGGACCACTTCTGTAGAAGGGATATGGAAAGCCTTGGCCAGATATTCAACATGAGTAACAGTTCCTTCAGTTTTCTTGAATGGATTTAAGCAGGACATATATCTGAGCAGCTTGTTTCTGAATGGAAGTCTTGACTGTAAGAAACTTGCCACAGTCAGACAGAAAAACCTCATGCCCAAAAATGCCCCCAAAAATCAGTCTCCTTTGATCTTCTTTCAGGGCTTTCATCTGTTATCTAGCGTCTTCTATGGTGAGATCACTGTCAGACACTTGGTTGGACCTTGAAACATCAACTTTGGCTAAACCTGAAGACGTTGAACTTTCAAGTAGGTCACTCGTTACAGATCTGAGCAGCAGGGTCTTCAACAGGTTTGACATTTGCTCATAAAGGAGATGAATCTGTGGTTTGTCATGCTGGACGTTGCACATAAAGTCTTCAAACAGGGTGACCACTGAAGTTAAGAACTTGAGCTGAACAAGGGTTAATGGATTCTTCACAGCGATCTGTATTCTCTTGAAAGCTGAACTCTGTGGAGCTTTCTTTCTATCTGTCTGTAGATCTTCAACAATCCCTTGACACTGTTGTAGTATCCTAGAAACTGATGGTCCTATGGACAAACACCTCAAACTTGTATGCTGCAGGAACATGTGCTGTTCTAGATCCAAATCCAGCTGAATATCCCTGTAATACTCTCTTCTTGTTGATGAGTATTTGAAGAGGGTGTGGAGATCCATGGCTAATTGCTCACACTCCTTTCCATATGCTTCTAATCCCTTTCCATCACTGTTGTGCACTACATATGGATACGGGCTTCCAATTCATTGCTTCTGACATCCAAACTACAGAAAGTGAGTGAGTAGTTTAGTTTTATGCCGTTTTTAGCAATATTCCAGCAATATCACGGTGCGGGACACTAGAAAAGGGCTTCACAACTACAGAAAGGCAAGAATCTCTGGTTAAGACTGGATGTTTCACTAGTTAGGTTCACAAAATACACTTCAGCCTAAAACAAGTGCCATTGGAAAAGACACATAAAAAGGCAATTTCATCACTGAAACAAAATCTGGCTATTACTATTTAGCTGTAGCAAATCGGCTAAATGCAGGGTTCACATGCAGCAGATGTCTGAAAAATAACATTTTTTTATAGGATAACATACCAAAATAAAAGGACTTTATAGGATTTTATAGGATAGTGTCCAAATTATAGAATTTAATAGGAATATAGGACTTGCTTGACACCCTGTTAATGAGTAAAATAGATTTCATCTTATGTAAGGATATACATATTATACTTATACTATCAGTTGCGCTTGCATGTTGTGCAACAGAGATTCCACCCAATCAAGAATTCTGGGATATCATCTGGGTAGTTGCAGGGAAAAAACAATAACAAAAGCAACAACTATTCCCGGGGAATGGCTCTGGATCAGTGTCCATTTAAGCTACAAACATTAATTTCACACATTCACTGATATCCTAACAGGAATGTGTGTTATGGAACACCATGAAAATAAGTAATTTCATGAAATGCCTTGAAATTTTAGGGAATACGTGAAATCCCTGGGGGTCACAGCGATTTCATGAAATCACCGACTCTTTCAGAGATAACGTGAAATCCCTGGTTTCACACATTCCCTGTAACATATACACACAATCAAACTTCTCGGTGACAAACCTGTTTTTATATTGGATAGTACATAATTGATAGTAAAATCAATTTTGAGAAGACAGATTATCATTTAATCACAACAAAGTTCTATTTACACACAATCAAACTGCTCAGAAATGAACCTGTTTCAGGCTCTCCCCACTCTACTCGCTAGACAGTGGACTGTTCCATTATACCTGTAGGTGTTACCCTAATTAACCTTTTAGTTCAGTGTGTGTCAAAAGACTGTTTGTCAATTGGGTGTCCGTTGATTGGTAGAAAATCTCTGGCAGAGATTACCAAGTGAAGGCTGCACAGTGACGCAGACATTTGGGCAGTAGATGGGCTGGACTGACTAGACAGTTCGTCCCTTCAAATCTCTGGCTTGGCTTTCTTCTGGTTTGTCTGTGCCATTCTCAATGTCTGCCAGCTCTCCCGCTGTCTCCTGCTGTTCCACAGTGGGGATCTCAGTTTTCGGTGTATATCCACGAGGATTTGATAGTTCTGTCTTTCATTCAGCATAAAGCTTCTAAAGCATTGGAACCAGGTCACTTGACATGATTTTGTTGAAAACTAGCCTCAACTCGGCATCTATGACAAGTAAAAATTGGGACTTCAGTGCATTTGAACAAAACATGGAGTTGACTACATGTAATATAAGTGAACCTAACGTACTGATTAATTCTATGACATTTTCTGGCCTAGATGATAATATGCATCTCATTCAATTTCAACTCACCTGATTTAAACTATTTTATTCAATAACTGAATGGATCGGTAATCAGGCATTACCCCCATATGAATACCTCTCCGATACAAAAATGATACATTATATAAAGTTTGTTTATCAACACTGAAAAACACACTTTAAAGTCACAGCAATAAGTAATAATATAATAGTAAATCAACAATACATGATATAGAGGAAATTAGATGGAGAAACGTTTTGTCAGGGTAAAATAGTTGTGAACAAAGTTGACAATATTTTGATTAATTTCATCAGAAAATGAATAATTTCCATATAAAACTCACCTGATTATGCATACTGTCTCACACAGTGTATTAGCTGACATTTCTTCCATCTGAAGACTGTCAAGCTCTCCATCTAAATCACTCTTACTGCCAAATAAAGCAATAAAACTGAAGCCCTGGACCCACAAAACATCCCGCAGGCCCATGAAGCGCTTGTACAATCAAACTGTTTCATCACCAAATGCATTGGACATAATTTTTTTATGTCCATGTTAGCTGGTGAATCAACTAATTGGCACATGCTTATTATGACGTCACATAGCAACATCAGATGCCAGTCATTAGACTACATTTAAGTTACAGTGGCCCACATATTTCAGATAATGTGGACAGATTTATGATAAGTCTGTCCATCCAGCTGCGATAATCACAGAGAAAGACATGATCACTTTAACCTCCATCAATTTGTACTCTGAGAACAATAATTTTAAATATCTTACTTGGGATTTTTCTCTCTGTATGGTTCATCAATGGCCATCTTGCAGCAGGCACACTTGATCAAACTGTGATCACTTGGAATAAGAAACAGTTTTCCAGATTGAGCGGCATCAGTTTCTTCAACACCCTCTTCATCTTCCAATTCTGTGTTGTCTCTGATAGATTGAGAGGACAAGAATTAAATTACCAGCAGACTAATCTGACAATCTAATAATTTGATATACAACCAGTGAATTGTTTGCCTAGTCAGACAAACAACAAATAAAATGACACATACTTTCTTTGACCCATAATGCAGAAAATTGACAAGAGCTATTACAAAAATGCATAGATTTTGACAAAATGATTTGATTTCCAGACATTTAGAAATTTACTGCTTTTAATTTTTTGGGTCACATACAAGATGCCTGAAATGACTGGTGTCTGCATAATCACCCAATGTAGGCTGTCAACATAATTGAAAACATTGGGTGCAATCTTTTATGAGATATCGTGCTTAAATAAGTTTGAAAAGCGGTCAAAGTGTCGTGGTGACCAAATTTGAAGACATTGGGTACAACAGTCCATGAGATATCACTTTAACAAGAGTTAAAAGTGTGCAAAGTGTCATGGTGACCTTGAAAATAAGGCCAAGGTCACCCAAATCAAATGGTGTCTGCGTAATCTCTCAATGTAGGCTGTCACCAAATTTGAAGACACTGGGTACAACAGTCCATGAGATATCGCGTTAACAAGAATCGGGACGTACGTACAGACGGACGTATGGACAGACACCGCTGAATACATAGTCCCCGTTCCGCGTTGCGGCGGGGGAAAAAAATGACGGTATGAAAACCGAAAATACTAAACTTTTGAACTGCATTTTGGTATAAAGAACCGAAGGCAAAATACCGCAGTTCTACTAATACCACGGTATACCGTTTCACCCCTACTGAATCCCATAGAACATATTTGGGAAATTGAGAATACACCACAAATCTTCCAGTACAAAATCTTGATCCAGCCCTGCATGAAGAATGGAATGCAATACCAAAATGTCAAATTCAATTGATAGTCAATCAGGAGGAGTGTCAGAGATGTTATTGCAGTTGGAGGTTACACCAGATATTGACATTGTACTTGGGTATTGATACCTATGTGTTTTCTTGAGCATTGCATGCCAGAATCTTGAAAATCACTGCATTTGTTAATGTCATATGACCATAGTTATCAGTACTACAAAATGAGTAAATGTTTTTGCCACGTTTCTTCTATGAATAGACTACAGCTTTTCCTTCTTTTTTTTTTTTAAATTGCCATCCTCCTTGAGGGTCAATTTATATTGAGATTAAGATAATTTGAGGTTTGGATATGTTCCATTCCTATGGTTAATGTAAAGAAATTGATACTATTAAAAATATGGGGGTGCTTTAATACTTTTTTTCCATGTCTACATATTTATAACTGAGCTGCGAAACATGCATTCTTTAATTCTTTATGGTGATTTGAATCGAATGTTCAATGGTCTCTACGACCCATCAATATGAAATAAATGAAGCATGGAAACAAACACTGAGATAAAAAAAACTGTGCATTGAAATGTCCACAAAAGAAACAAGCATATTTTACACTATGGCATTTTTTCCTATTTTGAGTCGTCTATTCATCTACAGAAGCTTTTTACAGATTATAATGTTGCTAGGTTTAACTATTTGGTAGGAAAAAGAACATATATTACATAAATGTTCAACGGTGATCCGCTGGTGCCACTGTCAATACAATGTACACTCCAACTATATCCCTTTGATGACAACGTTTTGTCGTGAAAGAAACGTGCATTAATTTTCTCTCTAGTCTTTAACTGAATTAACTTTGTACAAACAAGAAAAACTCTTCAGGTAAGATAATTAGCTAGCATTTATAAGGTATCAAAGCTATTTAATTATACATGACATCAACATCGAATTTCTTCACGAGTGAAATTGTTAGGCTCACCTACTTGTCGCTTGTGTTGACTTTGTGCACATTTCAGAGTCTTATAGTATACTAGTTAATTATCAATAAATCATGTAGAATTATATCATTTTATTATGAAAAGCTATTGCATACAAAGTAATTGCAGTGAAAACCAGATATGATTGCCTTTGTTTAGCATATATTATTTTTAGCGTATGACATATTCATACGCTGTCAGTGATGATCTTTCTCACACTAATGTGGGCTTATTCTGTTAAAATTACTCCTGTTGTTTTTTAATTTAATCAAAAGGATTGACTGTATTTTTTTCGGTTCAATGAGGTATGAATCTAAAAACCAACAAGTATGAATAACCTGAGTAAATAATATTGAACAAACCTGGTGATATGTTTCTGATGTAAATTTCACATGCAATTTCAGGACTGTCAACTGAATGTAATGATACAACTATTGTATATTAATACTTAAACTGAACAGAACAGTTGTTTTGCATATATACAGATATGTCTAAACATATATATAAAGTTTAGTTCAGAACAGTATGTTCAGATACTACAATTTTGAACAAAGAAACTGTCCCTGAACATGCTAATTTGTCCCTGAACATGCTAATTTGTCACACTTGGTTGCCAGTATTGGCATAGTGATATCATAGTTGTATATATTTGTTATTTTCTATGAGATGAAGGCAGGTAAAAAAAGAGTATTATCTACAACATGTCCAAGCATGTGTATGCACACAATTATAGGCCTAAACATTCCTTCTGGGTTGTGTTAGCCATTTCCTCTTCACTTAGTGATGTGTTACAGACTATCCTTTAGAATAAGATACAGAACAAAAAATTCAAGGGAGGGAATTTCCTGGTTGAGTCCAAAGAGTATCAGTGGTTACTTCCCCTGAATTACTCTCTTCAATTCTTCCATGTCGAATCTTCATATTTTCCTCTGTAACCACTGTGTGACCACGTGTGTTTGGACTGTCCTTTGGAAATCTCATATGTTTGTTTCTTCATAAGTCCTTGTCCTCTACTACTCAACCTTTTGAACTCACTGGTTAGTAATATCGCATTGGTCTTCCGACAATCATATATTTAATTGACTTTTGGTTTTGTGACTGATATTCCCCCGCCCTGTTTTTTTCATTCTTGAACATTGTACTTAACATTTAAGCTACTATGTCATAGATGAAGTGCGTAGGATGTCAAGTTCAGCTCAGACTAGGACCCCCATTCCTTATGTATATCTTGTTCACAGGACCCTCCTTGTTCACTTAATTCTAGGTGTTTTGTTATGTCAGGTCTTACTGAACAAGACTGGCTTAAAATGAATGAAGCATGTCTTACAAACTAGAAACATACGCTTTCTTCATCCACTGTACCTGTGGGAAAGTCTACATCATCTAACATCTCCTATTGTTTCACCTCAATCCTCTGTTCAGACCATAGACGTGTCCACTATCATCGTTTTGTCATCTCTTACAATGAACTTACCACATCATTTGGCTCAGCTCAAGTTTTTTTAACAGCTTAGCTTCTTTAAAAAGGACATTAAGCGTTCTATTACGTTCATCCTCTCATAGCTCGGCCACCCTACCTGGGAATGAATTGTCTGCTATGGTTGCCACGCCCCTACCTGACTCAACTACGGATGGACTGCCTGGATCTAAAGCTGTTACATCCCATGCCTCGGATACTCACAGCTCACCATGGCGAATTTCCCATGGCCATGGCTACTCAGTCTGTGTCACTTCGGCGCCCACAGGGCAAACAGAGTCACAGCTGACAATTAAAACCACCGTCCCAGACATGACCACGGGTCAAGCTCTGCCGGACCAGCTGGTAATGCCACTCAGGAGGGCACTACGGCAGCTGATTTAGCCTCGTCACCACCTATCTTTACCACGGCTACGGACCGTCATTCCGGTGATATACATATTGATGTGGACAGTCAGCCTCTCATTCCGATATTCCCAGACCTTACAGAGGAAAGCATTACTGGACCGCGGGGATCTACCACCATTCCATCCCACAGCTCTAAATGTCCTTGTTTACCATGGCACATTTTGTAGGGCTACTCCTGTTCTACTGGCAGCGGCCACAGGGCAAAGTCAGTCCGGGCTGATCTACTATGCCCCTGTATCAGATCAGTCCATGGCATCGCTTTCTGACGGGCCAGCTTATCATACCACAATGTTGGTGCTATGGGACTTAGCCTCAACTCAAGCTGTATTCGCTATTTGTTGTGCGTTATGATGTCACAATGCATGTGACATCACAATACACAAGGAAGAGTACAGTATAAGTGAAGTTGAAAACTTGAAGTGTTAATTACATAATGATGATTAATTCATGCTAGATAATAGACTTGAAACTTGAATTGTTAATACACAATGATTGCTAATTACACAATAATTACTTGATAGTAGGCTTTTCAAAATTAATACATAATAGGCTTCACATTTATCAAAAGTTCATCAAAAGTTAATCAATAGGTCCCACGCGCTTGGCAGATAGACACCTTGATCACGATTCATTGCCGGTTTATGTCTTATTTCCACAGCATCCTGTAGTTTCCTCCAACGCCAGTCGTTGTTATTGCTCGAAAGCACCCTGATGTCATCCCACATGATTACATGATTTGGGTTATTTGCCTTGTGCTCCGATATAGCTGACGACCTGTGTTCAGCAACATGGGTGTTGATGGGCCTGAGAGTCTTGCCAATATATTGATTGCCACAGCTGCATGGTATTTGGTATATACATCCTCTAGGGTTGGGACTTCCATTGCTAGATCCTCTTCCATTTGCCCGGAGGAGTGTCTTAATTGTTGTACCGCTAGAGAAAGTTACATCAAAGCTCGCTTTGCTCTTGATTAGTCAGGCTATCTGATGGCTGACTGGTCCCACGTAGGATATTGTGATCCTGATCGGGGATGGTTCAGGCTTGAGGCACGGTTCTGATGATTCAAGCGTTTTGGTGATAGTATACAACTTCTAAATGCCGCTAACTTAAGTCTTGTTTGGTGCCTACGGTCACGGCGTCCCAGGACTTGGCACTACCAGCAGCATTGGGATTGTTTGGCTCTCTACCTTTGTCCCTGGCACCCAAGTAATCCTGGCCGCATTCCATGGTTGTGAACATGTTTTTTTAATAAATTTCACACAAATATTGCCTAGGCCAGGGATTTACCTTCTCTCCCTTAGAATATAATAGACACCCCTATGTCAATCACAATCAAATTTTCCCTGCCTCTGCTCCGGAGGTAGACAAGGATATTTCGAGCCTGGATTTGAAGAGAGCTACTTCTACGGGCCTTCATGTTTCAATAATGTGATATCACGGATCATTGAACTTGCTCTTTCATAGATATTTTATCTTATATCAACTAGTTTTGCTTAGGAGTTTGGCAACTCCTTTCCCCTGTGTTTTGAAGTTCATACTGGTTTTAAAATGGGGCACCATGATGGCAGTGTCCGCTCACGAAGTAGTGCTCGCTCATTTTTATCCTGGGTGTTATTTATCAAGCAGTAGCTATAGTGTTTGACATGATCAATCGCATTCCGTTTTGGGTTATGTGGTTTTGTGTTAACCCAATTTGCATACAACTGGACATGCGTCGGTCAGTGAACTGTTTTGAAAATAAAGGTCTACACGTGATGTGGAGAAGCAGCAGGCAACCCACCTCGTGTCTTGAGTGTTTAATTGGTGTTATTGGGAGTCAGCTTAAATGCGAACTGGAGACAGACAATTGCACACAGTACAATTGGCGACGAGGATGGGATTCCTGGCGTTGACGACGCAAACCATAGAGAGATCATCAGACATATTCTACACGCTAGTACCGACAGGTGAGGGTGACGCTTACGAGAAAACAAAGTATGCACTAAATGAATATTTCCAACCACGTGTGAATGTGCCATATGAGAGGCATGTTTTTCGTGCCATGTGTCAGACGGATGAGACTGTTTCTCAATTCATAACTTGTCTGCGACAGCAAGCTGACAATTGTGAATTCGGCAATATAGGAGCTGTTGACGAACAAATTCGAGACCAGGTCATTGAAAAGTGTTCCTCTCACAGGTTGAGGATGAAGTTACTGGAAAAAGGGGGTGATTTAACACTGGACATTTTGGTGTCGACTGCGAGAGCGCTGGAGGAATCAGAAGTGCAAGCCAAAACTATTGAAGGTCCAAGTGTAGTGAATGCTATGAGGAGTTCTAAACAGTCAGACGGCAGAAAGTCTGGGAAGAAGGGAAACTTTAATGTGAAGAAAAACAGGAGTGATATAACTTGTTACAGATGTGGTAACAAGGGACACTGGTCTAAAGATGAGAGTTGTCCTGCACTCAAGAGGATGTGTAATCGATGCAAGTTTGTAGGACATTATGAGAAAATGTGTAAGACAAAATTACAAACTGGGAGAAAAAGAACAGAAAATGGCAAAGTAAGACAAGTAATAGATGAGACACCCAAGGATGAAGATTCTAAAGACAAGGATTTTGTATTTGGAATTGATACTCGTGCTAAGGAAATGCATGATGGGACAATTACAGTCACTGTTGGGGGTGTATCTTTGAATATGTTGATCGACTGTGGGTCGACGTGCAACATTGTGGGACAGAAAACACGGAACACTTTGAAGAATGAACATATCAAGCACATCGGAGAAAGAACTACTCGGGATATTTATCCATATGGGGTAACAGAACCGTTGCCAGTGTTAGGTATGTTTACCACTGACATTTCTGTAGGTGAAACAACAGTCGATCAAGCTGAATTTATCGTCGTGAAACATGACGGACCTCCTCTCCTGGGAAGGAATCTATCTCGAGAACTAGGAGTTTTGGCTCTTGGACAAAACGTTAACAAGCTAGAATCTCCACGAGACTTTGTAAAAGACTTTCCAGGCCTGTTTACTGGATTTGGAAAGCTCAAGAATTATCAAATGACAATTCCTATTGATGAGACTGTGGAACCAGTCGTACAGGCACTTCGTAGAGTTCCGTATCATCTCCAGGGCAAACTGGAAGAAAAGTTAACGGAATTGGAAGAACTTGACATCATAGAGAAGGTTTCAGGACCAAGTGATTGGGTGTCACCAATAGTCATTGTACCAAAACCTGGAGGTAAAGACATTCGGGTATGCGTGGATATGAGGAAAGCAAACGATGCAGTGAGACGTGTAAGACATCAAATGCCTACTATTGATGATGTGTTACAAGATCTCAACCAAAGTGCAGTGTTCAGTAAACTTGATGTAAAATGGGCGTATCATCAGATCTAACTTTCTACAGAATCACGTCACATGACAACATTCAGCACTCACAAAGGTCTTTACAGGTACAAAAGACTGATGTTTGGTATTTGTTGTGCTCCTGAGATGTATCAGCAGACTCTCCAGCAAGTATTACAGGGATATGAAGGTGTGAGTAACATTATGGATGACATTATCGTTCACGGTGCTACTATTGAAGAGCATGACGGGAGAATGGCAAATGTCCTGTCTGTGCTGCAAGAAAAAGGACTGACATTGAATGCTGGAAAGTGTCAATTTAGAATGGAAAAACTACAATTTCTTGGACACGTCTTATCCGAGAAGGGAGTGAGTCCAGCAGAAGATAAAGTCAGAGCAGTTCTCGAGGCTAGAGAACCAGCCAACACAAAAGAAATCAGAAGCTTCTTGGGGTTAGTCAACTTCAATGGGAGGTATATAGAAAACCTTTCGACAGTGTCGGAACCGTTAAGACGTCTAACAAGAAGCAATGTGAAGTTTGTTTGGGAACCTGAACAACAGGCTTCTTTCAATCAGCTGAAGAAATGTTTGACTAGTGCCAAGGTACTGGGATACTTTGATAGGAACGCACCAACACAAGTGATTGCAGACGCAAGTCCTGTTGGAATCGGGGGCTGTACTAGTTCAAGAACAACAAGGTGTGCATAGAGTCATATCTTATGCAAGCAAGAGTTTATCAGACATTGAGAGACGGTATTCTCAAACAGAGAAGGAGGCATTGGCTCTTGTGTGGGCATGTGAACGCTTTCACCAATACTTATATGGTGCACCATTTGAGTTGTTGACGGACCATGACCGTTGCAATTCATATATGCAAAGAGAGGGAAACCTTGTGCCCGAGTGGAAATACAAAGGGAAAGACTACAGTGACAGAAGAAGGAATGCGACACAGTCAACGATTGAGTGTGGTGAAAAAGTTCTGAAGAAACAAGTACATGACAATAAACTTTCTACAAGTTTTCACAAGGAACCATTTACTGTTGTCAACAGGTATGGCAATACAGTAGAAGTGGGAACTGAAAGTGGTCCGGGTATACAGAAGAAATGTGACACATGTAAAGAAATATAATGCAAGAAGTGCTAATGGTGAGAAGGACATTGTGCAGCCTGACAAAACTGTACCAACTGACATTCCTAGTGCAAGGCCACTGCGTTTCAAGTCTGTGCCAACCAAGTACAAGGATTTTGTACTCGGATATCTGAACTGTTGAATTATGTTTCAAAGAATTTTGGACACTAATATATTCAAAGGACTGATTAATTTTGGGTAGTTTGAAAAGACGGCTATGTGTTTTTCGTTATTTGGATTACTTTTGATTTGAACAAGAATGTATTTTAGAAATATCATTCTATCAGCTGAGTGTTTTATTATTTTCTAAACACCATTGACTGGTTTCTTGATGTATTTCAAAAAGCTGATTGAAATATTTGATTTTTGCAATTCTCAAAAGTGCTAAATGTATGTACTGTAACAAACACTTTAGATAAACTTACTTTACTTCCGAGTTTTTGAAGAATAAGGTAATATCAATATGTTTTACATTTCTGGATGGACAATTATTTGTGAGAGCAAATTGTTAAAGTAACATGGTTCTGGTAACAGTTTGTTGTTATGTTTGTTTAAGACAAGTTATTAATTTGTATTATAATTTGGAAACGTGTTACCATATTCATAAAGTGTTCAGGAATAGAATGCCAGGTAAAATCTTGAGATAGATCATAGGTTTATTTTATTTAAGGTAAAAAGGGATGTAGTGTTTGACATGATCAATGTAGTGTTTGACATGATGCTGAAACTGTTTTGAAAATAAAGGTCTACACGTGATGTGGAGAAGCAGCAAGCAACCCGCCTCGTGTCTTGAGTGTTTAATTGGTGTTATTGGAAGTCAGCTTAAATGCGAACTGGAGACAGACAATTGCACACAGTACAGTAGCCGACGCTTAACCTTTCTCAGAACTCTCGATGAGGACCGTCCAAGGTTGCCCTATTTTTATGGACAGGGTGTTTGTGTAGGATAAAGCACGACTCCGAGGTTATGGTTGGGAAAGTAAGACCCAAGACCGAAAGGTGGGGAGAAGTAAGACCGAGAGCGCATAGCCTGGCCTGGAGGATTGTCCTGAGGGTTGGAGAGCCAGAGAAGATCGTTTCGATGCCTGCTTGGTGCTTGAGAAGTCTGCTGATTTGATGGGAGGTCTTGCCAATGTGAGGAAGGGTAATTCTAATGGGGGCGGCTTCATGCTTTGTCATTTTGGGTTTGTCCTGGAGCGTGGTGGAGATGGTCCTCTTGACTAGGTTGGTGAAGACTGGTTGAGGTTGGTGAAGACATGCTGTAGGTGGTTAAGTTCATGCTCTAGGTCATCGCTGTTGGAGCAAATCTTCTTGGCGCGCCTTGTCAGGGTTGAGATGATACCAGACTCGATACAGAGAACGACAACAAACTCCCCTTCTTAGATGTCCTTGTTTCCAGAGACCCATGCAACAAGATCCAAACCACGGTCTACAGAAAACCCACCCATTCAGACCAGTACATTCATTTCAACTCTAACCATCCCCCTAAAACCAAGTCTGGTATCATCTCAACCCTGATCAACCCCTTGATCTCTGTTGATCTCAGGCACTAATCTCCTTATGCTGATTGACTCAAAAAGTTCTCTTTTGCGCCAATTGCTGATGTTGGAAGCCAGGATTTCAGTGTGTTGCCAGTTGATAGAGTGATTTGGATTTTCAACAATGTGTTCTGACAGGGCAGATTTGAGATCAGATTTTTCAACTGAAGTTTTATGTTCTTTTAGTCTTATGTTGAAGGGCCGACAAGTTTCTCAAATATAGCTACTTCCACAATCACAACTAATTTCATAGACACATCCTCTGGGATTGGGTTCTCCCTGATTGCTGCTACCTCTTCCATTCACTCTCAGGATGGTTTTGTCAGAATAAAATGTCACATCAACACTGGCAGTTCTTCTAAGAATTCTGCTGATGTGATGGCTAATCTGGCCTTGGTAAGGAATATTGATTCGGATGGGAGCTGGTTCAGATCCGAAGTATGGGTAATCATACCCAAAGGGCCAGAGGGGGGGCTGTCCCGCCAGGCAGACATTTGAACCAAATAGACATGCAGAGAGGTGCGCCAGGCCGATTTGCCGGTGTCCTTTGAAGTAATTAATGCCAACTAGCATTTTAAGTTCTTCGAGAGGCATTTTAGAGTTGCAATCGCAATCATGGCTCACGCACAGGTAGATCTTAAGTTCATTCCGTCCAACCGTGGAGGAAGAATATTAGTTCATCAAGGATACATGTTCAAGAGCAATAAGAGACATTCCTGGCAGTCGTGGGAATGTTTGTTGAAGACCTGTCCTGCAAGACTGTCAACAGTAAACGACATCTTGACCAAACAAAGAGCAGATCATAACCATGAAAAGTATGAAAAGTGCTTAAAATAAATTTATGTAATGTATGTATGAAAAGTGCTTAAAATAATTGTATGTAATGCATTTAAATTGCTCAGTGTGTGTATGAAATGTTTGAAAATTGCTAGTGACTGATTAATTGTATGAATAAAGGAACGAATGTACGACCATCTTGCCAGAGGTAAATAGCTTTTTTTACATGTCCCCCAGATTTAACCCCCCACTGCCATTGTTTTGCTAATCCTTTTTAAATTGGCAAAGGCTAAATGTTGCGCCAGGCCGACGTGCTAGAAGGGGCTGAAATGAGCAAATTAACTTGGTTGTCGGTCTGGCGGTTCCTCCCCGGCCAAAGGCTTATCTGGAGCTCTGTAGACATGCTAATTAAATCTGCCATTTAACCGACCTTTTTTCTGTCATGTTTGACAACCATGTGTGAGCTAAATATAGAACTAATTATTCAATGGCTTATAAATAGTATTTACTGCAGACTGAACAAAACTGACTGGCCGAGAGCTTATGCATTCAAAATGGCGATGTAAACATGTGTTCGCAGTTTGTCAAGTATTACTGACAAAATCAGTTTAATCATCAACACATTAACAAGTCAAAATGTCCATGAAGGTAGGTTTCTTACAAATTGGACACGCCATTAGGGACACGCTGTAAAAATTTTATGCACCATGTGGGAAATTATTGTGTGATTTCCTCAGGCTGTGCTCAGGGTGCAACTCTGCTGAGAAAAATTTAGTCATAATATTGCCCAAACTAAGATTTTTAATTTTTTTTTTTTATTTCAGTACACCAGGGTTACAGTTGATACAAGGTGGCTATGTTCATGGACAGAGTAGCTGTTTGCTTTAATAAAGAGCTCAGCTCATTTATGTCTTGTGTATTTGTTTGTCATGTAACTAAAGAAGTTTGAGCTCAACATATTCCTTCATCTTGTCAACGTATTGTACGTACACTTCATCTTAAACATGAGCTAATTCCCCAGTCGACAGTTGACGCATAGACAGTTGCATTGTTATAGTTGATAATATTACCAGTAGTAGTAGTAATAGTTAGAGAATAACTAACTTGGTACGAGTGAGTACGGGAAATATGCACTGTGTACTTAAATTAAAAACTGTATACACCTATTTACCTAAGTAAATATTCAGATTTTGGGGGTTGTTTAGTTTACGGATTCAAATCAATCAAATGTGTGTTTTTAATATCATCGGTAAGAAACATCACATGACACAGATGCCAGGGAGCAAATAATCAACATGAACAGTACAACTAAAGTACTGTCGGAAATGCTAGAAAAATGCTTTTTAACATATGTTTAAAATTCAGAGGTATTACAGTTACTTAAATTACAAATATCACTTCAAGAAACATCTACCTAATGTAGACCAAGGGTATAATTTTTGAGACATGCTCTAAAATGTGTTTTTACTGATGAAAATACCAAAAACTTAGAAAAATAAAGGGTAGTGGGACGTTATTTGATACAAACATTAACTGCCTGTGTTACGTCATCAGCATCCACGGTATCGACAGGTGAAATTGACACCTGAGCACACGCTCGGGCGAGGGGTCATCTCAATAGATGTTTTCTGCAAAATGTTGAATATGTATACGTATAGTATACTGTTATTGGTTATGTAAGGGATCATTTGTGTATGTGTGTTTGTTGTGAAATAAACATACGAATTACTGTACATTGGAAAGAATCCTATCACTTGTGTTATCTTATCGATTGATTGTAGAAATGTGCAACGTTTTAATAAATGTTTTGCATGTCAACAGTATATTTCATTGAAAAAATATAGATGTAATTCGTTCAGTTTAATCAGAGACCATGAAGACAGCACAGCATCGGCAAATACTCCGGTGGCATCACTGTTTATGTGCGACGATGCTACTCCAAGTAGTTCAAAGACTACGTCGTGAATGGAATAATTGTGTTTTCTTTCATTTAAAGACTTGTGATGCAGATGCCTTGTCAATCATATTGGGTTTTGTTCTACCACAGCGATCGCCCCTATACAGTTCATCTGAGGAGAACTATATTGACAACCTTGACATGAAACCCATGTAAATATCAACAGAAATGGACAACGCAGCAAACATCATGCTTCTCGGTGATTTTACTGCATGAGCTGGACAAAATAATGATTATATTTTAGATCTGGAATCTGACATTGATATATTTAATCTTGGAAATGTTGATGATTTGGACTTGTTCACACAGACAAGAACTAGAGAAAAACAAGATGTAGAAACAAATCATTTCAGTATTTTGTGAGAACTGTGTAAACTTTGGAGTATCCATATTGCCAATGGTCGAAAACCTAATGATATGACTGACTGACTGACTGACTTTGGTTTTACGCCGCTTTTAGCAATATTCCAGCAATATCATGGCGGGGGACACCAGAAATGGGCTTCACACATTGTACCCATGTGAGGATTCGAACCCGGGTCTTCGGCGTGACGAGCCAACGCTTTAACCACTAGGCTAACCACCGCCACCTAATGATATGAAGGGATCTTTCACTTGTGTTAGTAATAAAGTTACAAGTCTGGTAGATTACATTAATGCATCAACACTGATGTGCTAAACAGGACAGAATCTGATCATTTACCTATATCATATGAATTATAACTTTCCGTTCCTGAACCTGAAAATCTTAAATTTGATATTACTTCTACTCCTGCCAACAAATACAAGTGGTTTGATAATGCTCTTAATAAAAGAATGTTCATAGATTAGTTTAGCTCTCCTACAGCTCAACAGAAAATAGATTCTTTCTTTTGCCTTGTTCATGTTCATGTTGATATCAAAGCTACTATTTCATGTGTTTTCATATTCATAATAAAATCCTTATCAGCCAGCAACAATAGCAGCAGTATTCCTATTGAATTGTGGTATTCTTATTTTAGATCTTTGTTGAATCCAAAATTTGATGAATGTTTCTTCTGAATTTACAAATACTGCTAATAATTCTATAACTAATCATGACTCAACTGATTGTGAAGATTGTAATACTCTGTTTTCTCAGATTATTAATTCTCATAAATCAGGAAAAGCATCGGGACCAGATGGGATTTCTCCTGAGTTTTATAATAAGGCTTCGTTTATTATTCCTATTCTAGATGTTCTGTTCAATACCATCCTACACAAAGGACAATTCCCTGAATCCTGGAATTTTGGCATGATCTTGCCTTTTTTCAAGAAGAGTGATGTAACAGACCCAAATAATTATCGTGGAATATCACTCCTTAACATATTGGGTATAAGTGTTTACGTCTGTGTTGGAACTACCTTTGAGGATTTGGTTGGATACAAATTCTATTATTCATGAATTGCAAGCTGGATTGAGGAATGGTTATTCCACAGTAGATAATATTTTTGTTCTGCAATCGTTATGTCAAATATCTTCGTAAATCAGGACACAGGTTCTATTGATTTTCATAAAGCTTTTGACTTTGATAGACAAAAGTTATCGTACATATTGCATAAAAAAGGTGTTGGGAAATTTTATGATCTTCTTTTTATGTATAACAAGCAGGTGTCACTAAGGTGACATAATCCCCTGCCGCAAATTATCAAATCAAACTTAAAAAGTAATGAAATTGAAGGTTGTATTATCTCATTACTGTAGTCTGATTGAATGACTATATACATGTGTATCAATACCATAACTGATATACTATCCTGCTTTTATTGACGATGGATCAATAGAGACTGAGTTCATTGATACACGTGATAATTACACCGGATCAGATAATTACAGAGAACAAATACAAAAGTTTTTACACAATGCTCATGTAAATTGCATAGAAAACTGACAATTCAAATCAACATAAACTTTCAACAGCTTGAAAAAAAAGCTTGAAATTCTTTTGTATGGTTTATATGAAATAACTTATAATATTACTTCTGTCTATGTATCATGGAATAATTATTCATACCAAATTCATTATTAATTAGTACCACTACAAGCAATATATTAAGATTCAGATAGTAGGGAATATAAATATAGAATATTAGTTTCATTATGTATCAGTAATAGCTTAGAGAAAAAAACCCAGTCAAAAGTAGTAAAACTCATCTCACAGACATACTATAGAAAAAGGTGTAAATTACGACTGCACAATTTCACAGGTGTTCAAGATAAAATCCTAGCCTAAGGTATCAAGGACTCAAGCTGTTAGTAACACAAAGTTATGTGTAGACAGTTTAATAAACTGCTTTGATAAGAAAACATGTCATTGCCCATATTACAATAACATTAAGCAAACACCAATTTAAAGTCACTAAGACATGGCCCAGAGTAAACACATCTATTGTAATCCAAGCACCTATAATTGACACATCAACTTAAGATCTAGCATCCAAGCATCCAGTAAAAGTGCCAACGAGATTAGTGCCAGTTGAAATAGGATTAGCAGGATTAAGTACTCCGGCTGTCTGGTCATTAAAGTTTTTCTTGAAGGACACACCCCATTTTGTATATTCTGTATTTCATATGCTAATGTAGGTTACACCCATTTTTGTATCAGTCAACCAGTCATAATCTCTTTATTGTTTTAATTGTAGATAAAAAGTCTCTAACTACATTTGTCCATCAGTAGGGTTTAGACTCCCAACACAGGTCAGCTCTAGCCCGCAGCCCAGAGGGTCGTATCGACTCTCTGTGGACACCCCATTTTATTCCAATCTTGTAAATAAAATTGTGATTAGCTTCTTGTGACTTCGGACTCTTTGCTGAGTTAATTCCCCCAAGCAGACCAGCACACCAGTTAGATAAGGGGTTTCACCGGAACCCTCACTTGGACCCAAGACCCTTATCATAATATATGTCTAAGAATTTTTTGAATAACCAACTGTGTTTTCTAACAAACGTAGTAAAAGATTTCAGTTTTGTAATAACACTTACATGTATATATACATTATGTGTCGTTGCAAAGGTGTGAGTTATCACTTTATATTCGATTAGGTAACATCAACTGTAGATTATGAAAAATAGATAGTTACAATTCAGCTTTAAATTAGTAGCTTATTTTATGTCTATTCGAGCTTGGATGTATAGATATTTGTGTTTACGAATCATTATTATATACCCATGTAAACTTAGAATAGTAATACAGGGGTGCAATACAGATGACATGGTCAAATTCCGTATTGAACCCCTGCTGGTTCTACTGATTTGTTTTATTAAGTAACAGATTAATGCAAGTGTAATGCTGCAGCTTGAGTTGGAGTTGTGTAAACACCCAGCTTCCCGCCTAATGTTACAATAAACCCAGGTTCTACAAAGAGTGTAATGACACTGTCCGAACCACTAGCGTTAAGCTATTTTTAAACACCAACTAAAGTGAAAAATACACGAGAAGAATAGTTACAGTCTTTAATGGGTACTCAAAAACCACAAGCACACGTACAAGAAAAAAATACATCAGTGTACTAATGAAATAAATAATAGAAACTTTCACCACATGCTCTGAAATACACTACATACTATGCACAAACCTAAAGTACCATGTGAGCACAAACAAATGTCTAAATAACCTTACCAGAGCCTTGTTACTAATTCTTCACCAAATTAAAAAGTCCACACACACCCTAAGGCAAAACCCACGTGGCCATGGTGAGTCTTCATAGCAGAAGGTCCGTCACCATCCCTCTCCCACCGAACACACTCGCTTTTTTTTTACCCACTTGCCCGTGCATGGATCACACAATCCACATCGACCAATCAGCGCTTTGGTCTGTCACGCTCATCTCTTGTGATTACAGTCCGTTTCATTATCATCCGCACATGCATTCTGACGACTACACGAGTCGGGTCTATAAGCCGTTTCACACATCATAGCTCATGAGTCGTTACACAAAGACATCTCATAATGCCCTTTCTGTGTTTACGATTCATTATATGAAACATGACAACGTAATAATACCTAAAAAGTAAATTGAAACTATTCTATTGTGTTTGAATTCTTTGTATGGCCTTGAAATTTCGTACATTGTTTCGTATTTATTAGGTAGTTGAAGAAATAATCTTCTGTAACCTCTAAAACATTACATCTAATTCAATCAATGTGCATAAAGAGTATTTTAGTATCCACTCCCAATGAAGAATACCAGACACTTACCTCTGTAAAAACATCTCATAATCCCCTTTCTCGCTGACGTGGTCATTTACCAAACGCTGTATAAGCCTATGATAATGATTAGTAATTGCTATCAAAACACTCTAAATACTCTCTGTGAACAACACTAAAATGTAGCATCTCTCGTAAGAAAAGATAATCTTTGCTCAGTACAACTAAATTCGTTAAAATAATAGGTACAGTGCGATTTTAAGAAGTAAGACGCACATGTGTGTCTCTCGCTGAATGAGAGGTGGTTTCTATTGACGCACAAATGCATCACTCGCTGTGAGGAGCTAATTAATTTGTCACACATATGCATCTCTCGGCCTTAATGAGTTAACATGCTGAAACCTTCAAAGTGTCGCTGTGTCCTTGAAAATTACGTGAAGGTCACCAAAATGGACTGGGCGCCTTCCCTAGATGAAGCTTTGTGTCGAAAATGAACAAAAACGGTTCTTGAGATATCTTGCTGACAGGGGTAAAATGTTAAAGTCCACTTGTGACCTTGAAATGAAGGTCAAGGTCACCAAACCTGACTGGGACCTTTCGCATACTGTAATAACCCATGGTACCAAATATGAAAAGAATCTAGTCAAAGGTTCTTAAGATATTCCAGTTTGTACGGATGGACAATGCCAAATACTATATCCGTCCGCTTAGTGCTAAACGCGCGGCTGAGCATAACAAAGTGAAAGCTTGTACTTGTCTGAATAACCATAAAGTAGAAACATTTATTACTACCTGTGGTGTCCATCAGGGATGTATTTTAAGTCCAGTTCTGTTTACTCTTTTTATAAATGAATTAGCACTAGATTTTAGAAATGGTACCTTAAGAGGGATTTTTGTTACAGAAGAAATAGAAGAAATTTTGCTACTGTTATTCGCTGATGTTGCATTAGTAGACGATTCGGTAGTTGGTTTACAGAAAAAAAATAGATTTTTCATGTGATTATTGTGTGAAGTGGGGCTTAGAAGCTAACCTTGATAAATCAAATATAATTGTTTTTAGGAATGGTGGTTTCTAAAGGGTGTAGAAAAGTGGTTTTATTCAGGCAAAGAGGTTCAGGTTGTAGCGTATTATATACCTTGGTATTATTTTTACGTCAAGACTACTTTGGTCCAGAGCATGCGAGACCCTCTCATTACAGGCTAGAAAAGCTCTGTTTCCAATAAATAAATTGATGAAAGTATATCCTGCTCTTCCATTCAAAGTAGCTGCAAAAAAATATTTGATACAAAAGGAATGCCTATTGTATTGCATGGGGCTGAAATATGGGGTTTCTTGTACAGAGGTAATATTGAAAGAGTACAGTGTCTGTTTTTCAAACAAAAATTCACCCCAACTTGTATGGTGTTAGGAGATGTAGCAAGGCATCCAGTTTGTGTTAAATATTTCAGTCGCTGTGTCAGCTATTGGTGCAGACTTTTATGCATGCATTCAGGGCCATACCCCAAAGCTTGCTATGATATGTTAAAGATCTTTGATAACAATGGAAAGGTAAATTGGGTAACTGGACTTCGCAGACTTTTATTTTCAACAGGATTTTCTTATGTCTGGATTGCACAGGATTTTGGTGATTATAAAATATTTGAGTATGTTTTACCAAAGATGCGTATACATTCAATTTCAAGAATGGCATGATCAGGTCTGAGTGATTTCTCATTTTACTCTAACTTTAAATCTCTGTTAGATACAGAAGAAATATGTAATAGAATTGTTCAGCCACAAAGATTTACTCCGTATACACTGTAAACTACGCGTCCAGTCTAAGTTAAAAGTGAGTAAATTGAGATATGATAATGACACTGAATGTAATCAACTTATTGGTACCAACTTATTTGTTCTAAATGTAACATGAATATTATAGAAGATGAATTCCACCCGATATTAGTGTGTCCATGGTATAAAGGTTTGAGGGAGCAGCTTATACCCCGTTTCTTTCACACCTTTCCCTCTAAGGATAAGTTATACCAACTCTCGTCACCACAAAATGTGAAACTTGTTAAAACCCTTGCTATATTCCTTACGAGAAACCTACCTACTTAATTATGTATCAAAAACTACTTTTGTATGTGCAACTATTATTCTGTATATGTATGTGCTCTTGGCCTTGAGGCCTCTACACAGAATAAACTTGTCACTTGTAATAAACATAATATTTTTACATGACATGATTAAATATAGAGGTAAAAAAGCACAGAAATAAAATCAACTTGGATCAGTCACTATAACATCCAGGCATTAGAAAGTCCAAAAAGGCTACACTGCAGGTATACTTTATTATAGTCTGTTTGGGTCAAAATGATACCAATGAATCACAATCTAACTCCAAATTGGATCATGATCAAACTTCATTTCAACGTAGAATGTAATGAAAACATCAGACCAACTCTGGAAAAAGTTTCATAACGTTTGTCTCCAAAATAAAAAAGTTACTTAACAAACTATCATCATTTTGTTTTGATTTTTCTGTGAAGTTTTAAGAGGGTAAAGTAACTGTAGTACTGTTGGAGGAATAGCCTCAAGGGCGGGAAGCACATGCAGCTTAGGATGTCAACATTTAGGGGTTGTATCAAAATTCTTCCGGACATGAATCTATCAGTTTCTTGTTACATGGTTATGTAGAGGAGCTATCTACCCATTGTGTGCTTGCAGTGTGGCTAGCGTTCACCCTTGTTTCATCCAAAAACACTGGTTCGAAATCCTTCTTGACGTTTTTGTCTGATAATGCATAAGTATGTGTTGCGTAATCACACGATATCAGCTCTTTCACATACCACCCCGCCTGTTTTCCCCATTTACCTTTCGGTAACGAAACCCAAATGTATGCGAAAGTTTCCATAAGTGTTATAACGCTATTAGCGAATATTATTGTTTAACGGTATGCAAAAATTGGGTATGCTAAGAGCAAGGGAGTTACCTCCCTGGAGAATGTAAAAAAAACACTGGAATAAAAGCACGTGAATTCCAATGCACGTTTTGATTTATTGAAATCAAGTGCCCTGATAACCCATCGGTCATCAAAAACAGTACATTGGCGACGAGGATAAGGGAGATCATAATTATCCATCGATATTATGGCAGATCAAGCTCCTCAGCCTGACGTACAGCCGCGAGCAGTGGTAAACCTACCGCACTATCCCCCCTTCGATTGCAAGTCGGATGGAAAGCTCGTTCGTTGGAACAAGTGGAGATCTCGCCTTGTGAATAATGTGTTCGTTGGATATAACATCACTGATGATCGACAGAAGAAAGCATTGCTGTTATCGTTTGGAGGTGATGATTTGAATGACATTGTGGATTCATTTCCCGAAGCGGATTTGGCACCGGGAGCGGGTGAGACACACTTTGGCAAAATAGTGACTGCTATCACTAATCATTTCAATCCAGAGGTCAACCTTGAATTTCAAAGGTATGCTTTTCGTCAATTAAGGCAGAAAACGGACAATATTGATGAATTCTATCATGAATTACGTCAGCATGCAAGTACCTGTGGTTTTGAAGATAGGGTACAAAGTGAAATCAAATCACAACTGATAGCAGGCTGTAAATCCAACAAGGTGAGGGAGAAAGGACTTTCAACCCCAAATATGACATTGGTTGACTTGCTCACTCACGGTAGGACATTGGAACTTACCAATAGGCATGCTAAAGAAATACAAGCAGCTACAAATTCCAGTACTAACAATGAACAAGCACACAGAATTTATAGAGAGAAAAAGCACACCAAAAAGTTTTCAAGGAAAGAAAGCTCAAAACCCTCAGCTAAATGTGACAATTGTGGACAAGACTGGCCTCATCAGGGTGGTCAAAGGAATTGTCCAGCAAGAGGTCAAGCGTGTGACAAGTGTGGTAAAATGAACCATTTCTCAAAAGTGTGTAAGAGCTATGGAAATAAACGTTTTCAAAGGAAGAAAGTACGGAATGTTGGGATGGACAATAGTGATGCAGAAGAAGACTATGTTTTCTTAGCAAAAGGAAATTCTACACAATTTCCAAAATTTGACTTGAACATTAATGGCAAGAGTGTTAGTATGTTAGCTGATTCTGGAGCAAGTGTAAACACTATCTCTGAAAAGGTGTTCAAAATGCTGAATCCAAAACCAACCCTAGAGAACTGTCAAACCAAGATAATTCCATATGGGAAGAAAGATTCAGTTCCAGTATTAGGACGATTCAAAGGAACAATCAAGTCAAAAACAGCAACAGTGACTACAAACATCTGCGTAGTTCCTGATGACGAAGAGTGTCTTCTAAGTTGGAAGATGTCACAAGAACTCAATCTTCTGCAAGTTCATGAATCCGTCAGAACTGTCAAATCTAGGGACGATGAGCTGATTGCCGAATACTCTGACCTTTTTACAGGTTTAGGGAAACTGAAAGATGTTCAGGTCAAGCTTCACATTGACAAAGAAGTTCCACCAGTTGCTCAACAATACAGACGTGTCCCATTCCATGTCAGAAAAGACATAGAAGAACAAATCAAGAAAGATCTTGAACGTGACGTCATAGAGAAATCTGTTGGACCAACACCCTGGGTTTCGCCAGTGGTAGTAGTTCCAAAGCCCAACAGTCCAGGTAAAGTGAGAGTATGTGTTGACATGAGGTGTCCAAACACTGCTATCAAACGAGAACGACACAATTCTCCCACACTTGATGAACTCACAACCATACTAGCTGGATCTACTGTGTTTAGCAAAGTTGACCTTAACCAAGGTTACAACCAACTTGAACTCAGTGAAGAATCTCGATACATCACAACCTTTGCTACTCATCTTGGACTCTTTCGCTACAAGCGTTTGAATTTCGGTATCAACAGTGCAGCTGAAGTTTTCCAAGAAACCATTCGTCAAGCAGTGAGTGGTCTACCTGGTGTTATCAATATCAGTGACGACATTCTCATTCATGGTTGTGGACCTGAAGAACATGACAGCAACCTCAAAGGTTTGTTTCAACGGATGAGAGAAAAGGGACTGACATTAAATCCAGAGAAATGTGTGTTTAATCAAGCATCCATTGAATTCTTTGGACATGTGTTCAGTGGTCAAGGTATCACACCAAGTGAAGCAAAACTGTCTTCAATAATGGACATGCCATCACCAAAGAATGCTACTGAAGTAAGGAGTCTGCTGGGAATGGCAAACTTCTGTGGTGCAAGACACGTTCCCAACTATTCCACACTCACCTATGAGCTGCGTCAACTCACGCACAAGGATACACCCTGGTCGTGGACAGCCACTCATGAAGCTGCTCTTTGCAAGTTGAAAGAAGAGCTCAAGAAAGCTACAACCCTGAGTTACTTCAATCCAAGAGCTCAGACAGAACTGTATGTGGATGCCAGTCCAGTTGGATTGTGTGCAGTTCTCTGTCAATCAGAAGAGCAAGGAAATCCGAGAGTAGTTCAGTTTGCCAGTAGATCTCTCACACCGACTGAACAACGGTACTCTCAAACTGAACGTGAAGCTCTTGCTATCACATGGTCATGTGAACATTTTCACATTTATGTGTTTGGTTCTTCCTTCACAATATACACTGATCATAAACCATTGACAAGCCTGTTTGGAAACCCAAAAGCAAATCTGCCACCAAGAATTGAACGTTGGATGATGAGAATCCAGCAATATGACTTCAATGTTGTCTATCGACCAGGTGCAGACAATCCAGCAGATTATCTGAGTAGACACCCCTCTCAGATGTTCCAGAAGAGTGAACAGGAAGCCGTTGCTGAAGAATACATTCAGTATGTGGTATCTAAAACAGTACCCAAGTCAATGACTATAGATCATGTTGTGAATGCCACTGACAATGATCCTACACTACAAGCAGTCATCCAGTCAGTGAAAACTGGAAACTGGAAATCGTCATCAAATGACGTTAATCTCAAAGTGTACGACACTTTGAAGAAGTGTCAAAATGAACTAACACTTGTGGTGAATGATAGTGTTCTGCTAAAAGAGACAAAGATTGTCTTACCTGAAAGCCTATACAAGCAAGCTGTGGACCTAGCCCACACTGGGCACCAAGGAATAGTTAAGACACTATCGCTACTGCGAGAAAAAAGGTGTGGTTCCCAAACATGCATCACATGGTTGAAAGCACTGTTAAAAACTGTCTAACGTGTCAAATCGCAACTGAAACGCCATCAAGAGAACCGTTACAAATGTCAAAGCTACCTGATGGACCATGGCGTGAACTTAGTGCGGATTTCGGGCAAATCGAAACTGGAGACTATTTGTTGGTTATCCAAGACGAATATTCAAGATACGTGGTTGTGGAAATCATGTCAAGTATCTCTGCTAGGAGTGTGATTCCAAGATTGGATAAGGTTTTCTCTGAATTTGGAATACCATATGTGCTCAAGACTGACAATGGCCCTCCATTTAATAGCCATGATTTCAAAGTCTATGCAGAAAACACTGGATTCAAACATCGGAAAATAACACCCTTGTGGCCTCGTGCAAATGCAGAAACGGAACGTTTCATGCGTACCATAAAGAAAACCATTAAAGGTTGTTTGGTACAAGGGCATTCCAATTGGAAACAGGAGATGTACAAGTTCTTGTTATCTTACAGAACTACACCACACTCATCCACTGGTGTTCCTCCTGCAACTGCGTTGTTTCAACGTAACCTCAGAAACCGATTACCGAGTATAGACAGTCAGGTTAGTGAGACTGATGCGCACATGAGAGAGAAAGATGCCCAAGCAAAGCAAAAGATGAAAACATATGCAGACAGAAAAGTGTATGTAAAACCATCAGATTATCAGAAAGGAGATGCAGTGCTGCTGAAAGACATGTCAATTCATAAGTCTAAAACGCCTTATGAACCCATTCCTTACACTGTAACCTCAACCAAGGGTTCCATGATAAGTGCTAAATGTGGGGACAGACAAGTCACAAGAAACAGCAGTTTCTTCAAACCTGCTCCTTGCCAACCCACAGAATCTCAAATTCAGGAGACTAAGGACACACTTGACATTGACATGCCAAGTGATGAGACATCAAATGACACTGTTCCTGAAGAACCGGTTCCAGAAATGGATTTGAATGAACAAATCCAAGAACGAAGATATCCAACCCGAGAAAGGAGACTTCCGTCCAGATTTAATGACTTTGTTGTGTAAAGAAAAACAAAACAACAAATGCAAAGAGGATTTTTGCATAGTAATGTGTTCAGACTAATTCTTATGTAGTGGGGTTTTTCTTTGAGAGACTTTAAATAATGTTTTTGGGGTCTGTAGTAAATTTAGTATTGTTTAACACATGGACGCTAAAGTTAATTTGAGAAATCATTTTATAATTTATGTCAAGATAACATTCTTATGTTTATTTTATTTTAAAGCTAATTTTTCATCCAAGGAGAAGAGGGATGTAGTGTTATAACGCTATTAGCGATATTATTGTTTAACGGTATGCAAAAACAATTAAGAGCAAGGGAGTTACCTCCCTGGAGAATGTAAAAAAACACTGGAATAAAAGCACGTGAATTCCAATGCACGCTTTGATTTATTGAAATCAAGTGCCCTGATAACCCATCGGTCATCAAAAAAGTACAGGTATCAGTAGTGAGTGTTGTTCCCATATCCCTGGATGTGGAGTGTCAGTGAGTGAAGTCAGGATTACCCATCTCCCTGGATGTCAGTATCAGTAGTAGTGTTGACCCATCTCCCTGGATGTAGAGTATCAGTAGTGAGTGGGGACAATCCATCTCCCTGGATGTGGGCGGTCAGTGGTGAGTGGGGTGCCCATCTCCCTGGATGTAGGTGTCAGTAGTGAGTGTTGTTCCCATCTCCCTGGATGTGGTGTCCAGTAGTGAGTGGGGTACCCATCTCCCTGGATGTGAGTGTGTCAGTAGTGAGTAGGGTACCCATCTCCCAATATGTAGGTGTCAGTGGTGAGTGGGGTACCCATCTCCTGGATGTAGGTATCAGTGAGTGAGTGGGGTACCCATCTCCCTGGATGTGGAGTATCAGTAGTGAGGTGGGGTACCCATCTCCCTGGATGTAAGGTATCAGTAGTGAGTGGGGTAGGCACGGTATCTTCCTGGATGTAGGTGTCGGTAGTGAGTGTTGTACATCTCCCTGGATGTAGGTATCAGTAGTGAGTGGGGTGCATCTCCCTGGATGTAGAGTGTCAGTAGTGGAGTGGGGTACCATCTCCCCGGATGTAGAGTGTCAGTAGTGGAGTGGGGTACCCATCTTCCCTGGATGTAAGTATATCAGTGGTGAGTGGGGTACCCATCTCCCTGGATGTAGGTGTCAGTAGTGAGTGGGGTACACATCTCCCTGGATGTAGGTGTCAGTAGTGAGTGGGGTACCCATCTCCCTGGATGTAGGTGTCAGCAGTGGGGTACCCATCTCCCTGGATGTAGGTGTCAGTAGTGAGTGGGGTGCCCATCTCCCTGGATGTAGGTGTCAGTAGTGAGTGGGGTACCCCATCTCCCTGGATGTAGGTGTCAGTAGTGAGTGAGGTACCATCTCCCTGGATGTAGGTGTCAGTAGTGAGTGGGGTACCCATCTCCCTGGATGTAGGAGTATCAGTAGTGAGTGGGGTACCCATCTCCTGGATGGATGTAGGTGTCAGTAGTGAGTGGGATACCCATCTCCCTGGATGTAGTGGTATCAGTAGTGAGTGTTGGTACCCATCTCCCCTGGATGTGGTGTCAGTAGTGAGTGGGGTACCCATCTCCCCTGGATGTAGGTATCAGTAGTGAGTGGGTACCCATCTCCCCTGGATGTAGGTATCAGTAGTGAGTGGGGTTACCCATCTCCCCTGGATGTAGGTATCAGTAGTGAGTGGGGTACCCATCTCCCTGGATGTGGAGTATCAGTAGTGAGTGGGGTACCCATCTCCCTGGATGTAGGTATCAGTAGTGAGTGGGTACCCATCTCCCTGGATGTAGGTATCAGTAGTGAGGTGGGTACCCATCTCCCTGGATGTCAGGTGAGTCAGTAGTGAGTGGGGTACCCATCTCCCCTGGATGTAGGTGTCAGTAGTGAGTGGGGTACTCCATCTCCCTGGATGTGGAGTGTCAGTGGTGAGTGGGGTACACATCTCCCCTGGATGTAGGTGTCAGTAGTGGGTGTTGTTCCTATCTCCCCTGGATGTAGGTATCAGTAGTGAGTGTTGTTCCTATCTCCGTGGATGTAGGTATCAGTAGTGAGTGGGGTACCCATCTCCTGGATGGATAATGGTATCAGTAGTGAGGGTACCCATCTCCCCTGGATGTAGGTATCAGTAGTGAGTGTTGTTCCTATCTCCCTGGATGTAGGTATCAGTAGTGAGTGTTGTTCCTATCTCCCGGATGTAGGTATCAGTAGTGAGTGGGGTACCCATCTCCCTGGATGTAGAGTGTCAGTAGTGAGTGGGGTACACATCTCCCTGGATGTAGGTATCAGTAGTGAGTGGGGTACCCATCTCCCTGGATGTAAGTGTCAGTAGTGAGTGTTGTTCCATATCCCTGGATGTAGGTATCAGTGAGTGAGTCCCCGACGGGGGTGCACATCTCCCTGGATGTAGGTGTCAGTAGTGAGGTGGGGTACACATCTCCCTGGATGTAGGTATCAGTAGTGAGTGTTGTTCCTATCTCCTGGATGTAGGTGTCAGTAGTGAGTGTTGTTACCCTATCTCCCTGGATGTAGGTGTCAGTAGTGAGTGTTGTTCCTATCTCCCTGGATGTAGGTATCAGTAATGAGTGGGGTACCCATCTCCCCTGGATGTAGGTGTCAGTAGTGAGTGTTGTTCCTATCTCCCCCAGATGTAGGTGTCAGTAGTGAGTGGGGTACACATCTCCCCCAGATGTAGGTATCAGTAGTGAGTGGGGTACCCATCTCCCCTGGGTGTAGGTATCAGTAGTGAGTGGGGTACACATCTCCCCTGGATGTAGGTATCAGTAGTGAGTGTTGTTCCTATCTCCCTGGATGTAGGTGTCAGTAGTGAGTGAGTGTTCCCATCTCCCTGGATGTAGGTGTCAGTAGTGAGTGTTGTTCCATCTCCCTGGATGTAGGTGTCGTAGTGAGTGAGTGTTGTTCCCATCTCCCCTGGATGTAGGTGTCAGTAGTGAGTGGGGTACACATCTCCCCTGGATGTAGGTATCAGTAGTGAGTGGGGTACCCATCTCCCCTGGATGTAGGTATCAGTAGTGAGTGTTGTTCCTATCTCCCCTGGATGTAGGTGTCAGTAGTGAGTGTTGTTCCCATCTCCCCTGGATGTAGGTGTCAGTAGTGAGTGTTGTTCCCATCTCCCCTGGATGTAGGTGTCAGTAGTGAGTAGGGTACCCATCTCCCCAATATGTAGATATCAGTAGTGAGTGGGCTACACATCTCCGCAGGATGCAGGTGTCAGTAGTGAGAAGGGTACCAATCTCTCCAGGATGTAGGTATCAGTAGTGTGTAGAATACCCATCTCCCCAATATGTAGGTGTCAGTAGTGAGTGGGGTACCCATCTATCCAATATGTAGGTGTCAGTAGTGAGTGGGGTACCCATCTCCCCTGGATGTAGGTATCAGTAGTGAGTGGGGTACACATCTCCGCAGGATGTAGGTGTTAGTAGTGAGTGGTGCTTCTACCCCCCCTGGATGCAGGTGTCAGTAGTGAGTGGGGTACCAATCTCTCCAGGATGTAGGTATCAGTAGTGTGTAGAGTACCCATCTCCCCAATATGTAGGTGTCAGTAGTGAGTGGGGTACCAATCTCCCCTGGATGTAGGTGTCAGTAGTGAGTGGGGTACTCATCTATCCAATATGTAGGTGTCAGTAGTGAGTGGGGTACCCATCTCCCCTGGATGTAGGTGTCAGTAGTGAGTGTTGCTTCTACCTCCCCTGGATGCAGTTGCCAGTAGTGAGTGGGGTACCCATCTCCCCTGGATGTAGGTGTCAGTAGTGAGTGGGATACCCATCTCCCCTGGATGTAAGTGTCAGTAGTGAGTGGGGTACCTATCTCCCCTGGATGTAGGTATCAGTAGTGAGTGCGGTACCCATCTCACAAGGATGTAGGTGTCAGTAGTGAGTGGGGTACACATCTCCCCTGGATGTAGGTGTCAGTAGTGAGTGGGGTACCCATCTCCCCAATATGTACGTGTCAGTAGTGAGTGTTGTTCCTATCTCCCCTGGATGTAGGTGTCAGTAGTGAGTAGGGTACCCATCTCCCCAATATGTACGTGTCAGTAGTGAGTGGGGTACCCATCTCCCTGGATGTAGGTGTCAGTAGTGAGTGGGGTACCCATCTCCCCTGGATGTAGGTATCAGTAGTGAGTGGGGTACCCATCTCCCCTGGATGTAGGTGTCAGTAGTGAGTGCAGTACCCATCTCCCCTGGATGTAGGTGTCAGAAGTGAGTGGGGTACCCATCTCCCCTGGATGTAGATGTCAGTAGTGAGTGGGGTACCCATCTCCCCTGGATGTAGGTATCAGTAGTGAGTGGGGTACCCATCTCCCGGATGTAGGTGTCAGTATTGAGTGGAGTACCCATCACCCCTGGATCTAGGTGTCAGTAGTGAGTGGGGTACCCATCTATCCAATATGTAGGTGTCAGTAGTGAGTGGGGTACCCATCTCCCCAATATGTAGGTATCAGTAGTGAGTGGGGTACACATCTCCGCAGGATGTAGGTGTTAGTAGTGAGTGTTGCTTCTACCTCCCCTGGATGCAGGTGTCAGTAGTGAGTGGGGTACCAATCTCTCCAGGATGTAGGTATCAGTAGTGTGTAGAGTACCCATCTCCCCAATATGTAGGTGTCAGTAGTGAGTGGGGTACCAATCTCCCCTGGATGTAGGTGTCAGTAGTGAGTGGGGTACTCATCTATCCAATATGTAGGTGTCAGTAGTGAGTGGGGTACCCATCTCCCCTGGATGTAGGTGTCAGTAGTGAGTGTTGCTTCTACCTCCCCTGGATGCAGTTGCCAGTAGTGAGTGGGGTACCCATCTCCCCTGGATGTAAGTGTCAGTAGTGAGTGGGATACCCATCTCCCCTGGATGTAGGTGTCAGTAGTGAGTGGGGTACCTATCTCCCCTGGATGTAGGTATCAGTAGTGAGTGCGGTACCCATCTCACAAGGATGTAGGTGTCAGTAGTGAGTGGGGTACACATCTCCCCTGGATGTAGCTGTCAGTAGTGAGTGTTGTTCCTATCTCCCCTAGATGTAGGTGTCAGTAGTGAATGGGGTACACATCTCCCCTGGATGTAGGTGTCACTAGTGAGTAGGGTACCCATCTCCCCAATATGTAGGTGTCAGTAGTGAGTGGGGTACCCATCTCCCTGGATGTAGGTGTCAGTAGTGAGTGGGGTACCCATCTCCCCTGGATGTAGGTGTCAGTAGTGAGTGTTGCTTCTACCTCCCCTGGATGCAGGTGCCAGTAGTGAGTGGGGTACCCATCTCCCCTGGATGTAAGTGTCAGTAGTGAGTGGGATACCCATCTCCCCTGGATGTAGGTGTCAGTAGTGACGGGGATACCCATCTCCCCCGGATGTAAGTGTCAGTAGTGAGTGGGGTACCTATCTCCCCTGGATGTAGGTATCAGTAGTGCGTGCGGTACCCATCTCCCCTGGATGTAGGTATCAGTAGTGAGTGCGGTACACATCTCCCCTGGATGTAGGTGTCAGTAGTGAGTGGGGTATGCATCTTCCCTGGATGTAAGTGTCAGTAGTGAGTGGGATACCCATCTCCCCTGGATGTAGGTGTCAGTAGTGAGTAGGGTACCCATCTCCCTCGAATGTAAGTGTCAGTAGTGAATGGGTTACCCATCTCCCCTGGATGTAGGTATCAGGAGTGAGTGTTGTTCCTATCTCCCCTTGATGTAGGTGTCAGTAGTTAGTTGGGTACACATCTCCCCTGGATGTAAGTGTCAGTAGTGAGTTGGTTTCCCATCTCCCCAATATGTAAGTGTCAGTAGTGAGTGTTGTTCCTATCTCCCCTGGATGTAGGTGTCAGTAGTGAGTTGGGTACACATCTGCCCTGGATGTAAGTGTCAGTAGTGAGTTGGTTACCCATCTCCCCAATATGTAAGTGTCAGTAGTGAGTGTTGTTCCTATCTCCCCCGGATGTAGGTATCAGTAGTGAGTTGGGTACCCATCTCCCCAATATGTAGGTATCAGTAGTGAGTGTTGTTCCTATCTCCCCCGGATGTAGGTATCAGTAATGAGTGGGGAGTTAGCATCTTGGACATACTCTGGAAACATGGCACCACACCGAAAATGTTCGAAAAGTTGTTTCAAAAAGGGAAATATGCCTTGGAACTTTGCTGAAAAACAAACCCAGGGAAAAGCAAAGTAGATTTAAAATGCCCCAGACTGTCAGGTTGACCCCTGAGCTACATAAGAAAGTGACCAGTGCAGGGGTGACTGGAGTCCAGCCAGTACAAACACTCACCAATCTGCCATACCGCCTGTTAAGGCCGAGGATGAGAAACACCCATCAGGAGGATGATTGTTCACTGAAAACAAAAAGTGACAGGTAAGATGACTATAATCTACTAATTCATGTCACCCAAGCTTTGAAATACTTGCAGGTAACAAAAAGTCCTCATTGTTAAATTATTTAGGTGGCCAAACTTGCCTCATTAAAAGAATTTATCTTTAAACAAGGTGACATAAGACATTTTCAATTTTATTCACATTTTTCAGTGATTAAGTGAAGTAAGTGGCCAAATTCAGACTCATGAATGAGTGTTTTTCAAAACCAATTAAAAAAAACAGTGTTTTAATACCATAATGAAGGGATAAACTGGGATAGAAATAGAAAATACAGCAAGGGAGATAATTCACAAATGTCGAACACAACAACATATTGTAAAAATCATTTAGAAGTTTCCCAAGTTGTCAGCGGGGTTTATTTTAAATCTGCAGGGCTGCTGCTGATGTGTATCATCTGTTCCACGTTGGGGACACAGAGAAACTGTTCAATGAGGCATTTCGTGAGCATGCCACCACATCGACAAACTGTGAGGGGGACCTGGTTATGGATATAGAGCATGAACAGCAGTGGGGCCTCAACTGGACAGAGAGACTGAAATGTACCAACTGTGGCTACCTGTCTAGCATCATCATGAGCTCTCTACAAGGAGGTAGAAGTAGCTGCGGCAAAGAAGGGACGCCGCTCCTCCACTGCTAACACTGGACTCAGATAGGCCTGTCGAAATGTCCCATGGGGTGTGAGAGTTTCGTGTCCTCTGCATGAGTGCAGATATTCCACCCCATCCAGTTCAGGCATGCAGAAAGCTGCAAACAGAGTTTGTGATAATATTAAATCTCAAAATGTGAAGGATATGAGGGCCAGGAGGGTGGAAATGAGGGAAATAAATAAATGCAGGGGAACAAATTTAAATAATGTTAGCATGTCTACAGATGGCATGTACAACAACCCACTTTGTTCAGGTGTTGGGAAAACCCCTTTTCAGCCAGCCACTCAAGTTACCTATGTAGCCACTGAGAATGAGACTTGTGACCACCAAACAGGGCTCCAGATAACTTTTGGGGGTGCGAGTGTACTTACACATCATATTGCAAGTGAAGGTGTACTGAGAATTTTGAAGGAGTACTGGCATGTTTTTGTGTGACCGAGTTGATGTGGTTTGTCTGGACGATTCATCGCTCACTATTTCCAACCATGTGTTTGTATTTGAAGACGCGTGAGAAATAACTGGCGACCGTGTGATGTGAAATGTCAGGTCCGACTGGATATAAATAGGAACAGTGTAGATTTAGCCAATCGAAAAATAGTGGATTTATATCGTTGCATGGCAACGCATAAAGGGATTCCTACTGTGGGGTTTCCTTATGTGTCAAATCGTGTTTCGCAAAAGAAACTGAACAAGTATTTATCGAAATAGATTTCCATTTGCCGACGACGCACGCGAAATTAAATGTTAGGCGTATGAAGGTAATTATGTGCGTACTACGATGCGCTTGAAATCTTATATTATGTGCGGTTTAGGCGTCCATTACGCATGTACGCGCCCCTTATCTGTAGCCCTGACCAAAGATTGGCTCTACAAACAAAATCAAAACTTTGTTCAAAGCACAGTTTAGTTGACAACATTTCTTGTGTAAACAATCCAGACTGCACTGCTGATTTGCACATGTCAGAATCAATAGGGAATGAAAAACAGTTAGCTTCAGAGTGTTTCAGGGACTTAAAGAAAGACCAAATTGATGTAGAATTTTTGACAACAGATGCTGATAGTGCAGCTTACACAGCTCTCACTGAAATGTATGAAGCAGGGGAGATGGATGTTTGTCCGCAAACCTTTCTCGATACAAGGCACCTATCAGCCAGTCATAGAAAATTCATAAAAAATTCTAAATTTGTTGTGGACATGATGCCTGCTAGAACTAAACAAGATAAACAGAATTTGGCAAATACATTTTCTTTAGACTGTGCATCCAGATGTGCAGCTGAGTTTTCAGCTGCTTACTCAAGTCATGCCGGTGACTTGCCAAGGTTGAAGAAACCTCTGTCATATACCTCTGATGCTATTGCTTACTGTTACATGGGAGATCACACTAAATGCAGAAAGCAGTCACTTGTGTGCAAGGGGGGAAGCAAAATTGGTTATTACACAGTAAATATTTGGATAAAAACTTCAAAATTACTTACAATAAAATTCATTTTCAAAATTTGAGAAAATGCACTGACTTTCGTCTCGGCCCTAAAATAATAGACAAGACCCAATTCAACCTGAACAGTCAAAAAGTGTGAAGCTACAAACAAGGCACTGCGCAGGTCATTACCTTGTGATACAACCTTTACTCGGAACTTCCATGGCAGAGCTCACAGTGCTGTGCATAGTGTTAACTTTAAAAGTCCAGCAAAATCACTCTTGACGCTGAGACATGGGCTCGGGTGTGCTGTCACTGCAAAAAGTAAAATTGATAATGAAATCAGCAAAAGCCACAATAAAGTACTTAAAGCTAAAACATACAAGAAATAAAAAATAAGTAAGGACTGCCGTGCTAAGAAAAAGTTAGAATTATTCAAACTCCATCATTGCCAAAAAAAATCAATATTCAAAAGACATGTTATTGAAAAGAAATACTGCATATTTGAGACATCAACACCAAAGAGGGGATCATCCACACACAAAACAGGCCCCAAACAAAAAAAACTAAAAACATAATGTATATGCTTACATTAAACAGTAGGGTTTATGACTCTTGGTGCACAAGCCCTGTTGTCGACAGTGAATTCTTTCCATATTGTGTTAGTTCGTGGGTCTCGACAGTCAAATGGTCAGTGTTTACAGAAGAAGTGTTGTGACAGAGATGGCTCACTTCATTTTTTTGCCAGAGCTGTCAGTTTTAACCAAATCATCTGGTAAACATTTATTTGCTATGCATAGGGCTATTCTGTGGGCTTTTGTTCGGTCCCTGCCTTGACTGACCGATACGAAAAGAAGCACCGCCCATAGCCCTGCTTATCTCGGCTGCCCAACCAGTCCCTGCAACCAAATTTATCACTTGGGTCACTCATTTTCCTTTCAAAATTCCCTCTACATTTGTCCCAAAACGTTTCCATGGCAGTAGATCCACATGGAAAGCCATAAATTATGAACTGCTGAAATATGCACTTACCCTACAGGTTACACGACACCAAATGTTTTCCCATAGACTTCTATAGTAGCCTTATATTTTTTATAAAATTATCCAGGCTATCAACAGCCATTCCATGTACACATGGGTACACTCTGGCCTTTAAACTACAATGAAACACAATATCTGGCCAACTTGTCCGGCTTGTTTTGCGAGCACAGGAAGCGGAACACATCAACCCCAGTTCCGCACCAAGTGTCACCTACTGGAAAATATCTGTACACACAATAAGTATAAGTCATGGTGATGAAAATCACAGCACTGAATACTTAAAATTGTGGTCAGTTTTAATTACTGGTTGGATATGCTTTTAAAAAACATAAACACCTTACACTATTTCATCCAATCACAGCTGTCACATGTCTCTATCTCTTCACTTGTTTACATACGGTCCGGCTCAGTGAGCAAGCAATTCTCATTTAGTGTAGTATAACCTTTATGCAATATGTCAACAATCAAGGGAAATAACTCTGCACCCTAATATTTCAAATTACCCCCACCCACCCTTATCCATTGGCTTGAATACCCCCCACACAACCATGTATTGTTTCTCTTACAGACACTCAGCACATTATTATCACACCCACCTCCATTCCATATAACATGTGATTCCACTTTGACACAGGCCTGGGTATCCTTAAACAAAACCACAATACAAAAACCTTAATCCACGAAGCATGCTAAGGGTCATCTGTTCACCAGCTGTGAAGGCACCAAGCACATTGGGTACAAAATTTCATAATGGCTGTATATACACTAGTTGCTTCACCTGATTTAAATGGCGACAAGTACTGAAAATTAACCTTGTTTAACATGGCAAGACATATACTTTCCAGCCACCTGCATTATAGGGGACTAAAATACTAGCCACAAGAGAAAGTGCACATACTAAATCAAAATATATATTTGAACTGCCTCTGTACACAAATACCGATGTAACCAGTCATTAGTGACTTTAATTCAACAAATTTCATGACATCAGTGGCTTCGGCATGAGCATATGCAATAAGTTTGTGCATCATGATAAACTGCGGGAATGTCAAAAACTAATTTCAAGTCAAAAAGCTTAATTAATTAAGTCTTATGTTTGATCATTCAAAAATTTCAGCAGTTAATAAACCCCACATCATGCCACTATTCATGACTGCACAATAACACGAGGCTACTGGGATGGCCCGTGGGGTAATGTCTCAATGTCAGGAGGCTGTGAAACACCATGTCAGCACTGTTGAGACGTTATAGGAAGACTAATGAAGTTGCCAACCACATCATGCACCATGTCTGTGTCAAAAGGCCGAGCATGGACATATGTATACAACTTACCTATCTATATATGGCACAGGTTCCAGACATCGATGACCAGTATTCATTGTGTCATGCAATACATGTGCCCTGTCACCTAGCTACCTTAGTTAGTCACTAGGTTGAGTACAAAGAGTTAACACACCTAAACTCACCAATAGTTTAACCCATGCACATGCAATACATGTGCCCTGTCACACAGTTACCCAGGTTAGTGCTGAAGAGTTCTCACTGGTTCAAAGTCAAGGTTGGATGGCACTGGGTGGCTGACTGCCTGGGGACTGCATTTGTGCATCTCTAAGCTTTGTGTCCAACTGTTTTAGATCAGGCAGGACCTGAAACAAGTGTAAAGCAAATATTATCTTGTCCTACATGGGGTAACATTGCACAGCTGCATTTGTTTCAAACAGGGACAGATATCCTTCAACCCTGCACCGATTTGCCTGAACTCTCAATCCCAATTGTACATTATTATACTCAAACTACACATCAGAATTAACCATTAACCCAGTGAATCACCTACCCACCCAGCCAATGAGAGAGTCACCTACCTAACCAGCCAAGGTGTGGGTCACCTGCCCATGAGTTACCTGAATGAGTTACCTAGCTAGTCACTGCCTAGCCAGTCCTGTCATCCAGGCAGCTTGCATGTGAGTCACCTAGCCAGCCAGGTACCCATGCAGCAACCCAGATAGCATTCCGACGTTGACCCAACGTTGGCAATGGTTGGCAACGTCGCGGTCGGATTTCATACCTTGGTCGGACGTTGGCCCAACATCGGGGAAGCCTCGCGGATATTTCATTAAAGGGACGCTACTCCAAACTGTTAGCTTTTCCCAGAGGGCGCTCACATTCTTCGAGCAGATGACGCGACATGATCACAAGCTTGGACATCGGAGTACAGGTTTCCTCGAATATATAGCGGTAACTGTTTCATTTTGTGTTTTTATTATGTTAACTCTACCACCGAAAAACAGTCATGGTTCATTCAGAAATACCAACGTGAATGATTATTTACTTGAAATTAAATGACCACATCGCGGTTCTCGGCTAAGGAAATTCATGACTGAAACCCAATAAGTACAGGTATGTGATCACACTGGTGGCTTTGAAAATGCAGCATTCCAGCATCAAAAGAAAATCGAGCTTGTCAATATCAATTGGTTCGCTGTGATCGAGTGCATATAAATTTAAAGTTACAAGTCGTCGAAAGTGACCCTCGCCTGCTTTCGCTGTATTGCCCGGAGATCATGAGTCGATCCATCCACCTACATGACCACCGAATGATCCCCGTGATGTGGCATTTGTTATATGATGGTTGATTGTGGCAACAGTAAAAATATTACAGTTACAGTACCAATCATCCATACACTTCGTCGAGCGGAGCTTCACTGGTGTAAGCGAATCGCGAGTTCAGTTTTCGATCACTGTCTGAAGCGTGTACAGACTCGTGCGGTTATATTCGGACACTTCACGTAATTTCTATAGGCTAACATGTTATTTCAGTGCAGCATAAATAATTTTCATGAAGGGATCTTTGTAAAATTTGACACCAAGACAGGCAAATGTGAAATACACGCTTTGGCTCTGCCCACATAATTTTAGTTCAATTTTCCAACCACTATTTAAATAATTGTTGCCAATGCCATTCGATAAATAAGCAGCAGAAATTATGTGATCGTAGGTAAGATTATTCCTCACGAATGTGCAAAATTTGACCAGCATCTTACCAAAATTAAATCAATGAAAATTATTTATGCTAAACTGAATTAACACGTATGTCTATGGAAACAAAATCGCTTCAGTATGCAAACATATATACATGTAGTTGATACGACTGCATTGTTTTTTCGACTTTTCTGATATCAGCAAAGCTATGCTATTTTACAAATTTCCCCAACATCTGAATAACTACAAAACATTTTTTATTTTGCATTTATTCTATACTTGAGTTACCAGTTTTAATAGAATGTAAGATACAATAGAAAGGTAAATTCACTACTTTACAGTAATCACCATATCTACTTAAACTGACACCAGTTACATCATTCTTTTCAGAAATGGGGTTAATCTAGATCTATATTGGTTAAAGTAAGAAAGTCATAGCTTGTGGTTTCTGTGCAGGTGATGTTTACAGCTTGTGGCAGCATATTCACGTGAAGTACAGAACATGAAGGAGTGGTGATTCCAACTGATGTACCCATACAAAAGGTATGTATAATGCAAAAAAATGGAAACATCTTCCAGAATGAAAATATCTAAATAAAAACTTAATTTTAAAACTTGATATATCCAAATCATTTAAGTATTTTTATAATGTGATTCAGTGACACCAGGTATCCATTGATGTTTTAAAAAGTAGCCAATGTTTGTTTACATCAATAATAGATGTCTTGTGAAGTCATTAGATGTTTATGTCATTTATTTTTATTCAGAGGCCAAGGCACAAGCACAGACCTTGTATACAGATGAAGATCTCCTGTGATTATTTCTTTCTCCTCCTCATCTGATAACTGAAAATATAAGGATACCCTGCCACTCAGTCCAAGTCCTGACTTGTAATTTAAGAAATAAATTAAGATCATCTCAACCAGACTTATCTTTTGTTCATTGTGTTGCTGTCATCATCAAACTTTTAACTGATAAAGAAAATGGATTGTGGGGCATCAGATGCAGAGACTATTTTGCTGCTCTCACTCTTGCCCTTGGTGTTAAATGTCTGGGGTAGGGCCAAGAAAAATTTAATGTTTCAAATCATTGAGTTTGGATTTTTTTCCAGGGCATGTTGCTTAATGGTTATCTATTTAAAAATCAACTATTTTTTTAATATCGTTTATGATATATATAGACTTGAAAGTTGTTTTGAAATATGCATAATATTTTAACTAATTGTATTCAGAAACAATTAAAACTTTTCTTGAGCCTACATAAAGCTGTCCAGTGGTGTCCAGCAAAGATAGAGAGAGTGAATTCAACTTGAAGAATGTATTGCTTGCGATGTGATAGTATTGCGAGATTTGTACAAACATTTCAGGGTAGGTAAGAGATATTGAGGAATGAAACAGACGTTGATCCAACATTGGGCCAACGTTTGTTTGCCAATGTTGGGCCAACGTTGAACCAACGTTGGGCAACGTTTCTTTGCCAACGTTGGCCCAACGTTGGTCCGACGGTCACGCCTACGTTGGGCCAACGTTGGTGTCCAACGTTGGGCCAACGTAAGTGGTGACGTTGGGCCAACGTTGGGCCAACGTCAGAATGCTATCTGGGAAGTGGATCAGTATTCTTGGTCCAGAGCTGTTTGATAAGAGAAAGGGTCTTACGGATAATGATAAGGGTTGGATAACCTAGCCTTACCTGATATAATCCTCACCCTCACATCCCCGGCAGCGAAACCTGTAAAAATGTACCACGAGATAGGATACTCACGAAAACAGGTGACAGGGCGAAACACATGTCACCCGCAACTATCGACACCGTCGGGTACCAAAATACACGAACAGACAATTGATAGAAAATCACAACTCGAGTCCATACAGCACAATGTCCAAGTTTATATATACAGCAAGAACTGTGATTACCACTAATCAAAAATACGTCTTCTCTTGTGAGCTCACTTCTCACGAAGACAACAGTGCCATATCAGCCTGTCAGCTCATCATTCTGCAACTCAGGAACCGGTGTTAAACATTCTTATCAATCTAAATCGTTAGACTATGATGGTACATTACCTAATGCACAAACTGCATCGGTCTCTCTTGCCTGACACTTGGTATTTGTCGCACATGACCGATCATCATTGGGCAAGAAATCTCCAAAATCTTCTTGCATGGTGGCCATTTTTATTCGCACACTGCATCATCCGCTTGGTGTCGCTGCACTTGATCGTCCAAAGCTGGGTCCCGTCTCTCATATTGCAATATACGATAATACAGCGCACTGTGGTAGCCGAGAACCAACAAAGTTCCAGTCTGTCCTAGCAATAAATGGGAACCAGTCTAAGAGATTCGCAGATTTCTACAGATTTTGACCCCAAAATGCCCTCTGTTAGAATTGTGAATAATTGCATTTAAACACTTTTAAAACTCTGGTAAAATCATCGTAAGTGTTTTGGTATATTTCCTCCTTGAATTTATTCAGGAATATTCTGAAAACATAACGCATTTCACCTATAACCGTTGATATTAAACGCCATTGGTGAAGAATGTCTGGAGGAAATATACGACTGTACATATAAAGGACGATATAAGTGCTGTACTGCGCCTGTGCTCAATGACGCTTCTGTTAGATCCTGTTCGTCATCGAAACCATTTGCTGAAATTGTTTCTCACATATATGTATGTGTGTGCGTGCGCGCGCGCGCGCGTACTCAGAGAGAGAAAAAGAGAGAGTGGGTGAGTTTAGTTTTACGCCGCACTCAGCAATATTCCAGCAATATTGCGGTGGTCTGTAAATAATCCAGTCTATACTAGATAATCAAGTGATCAACAGCATGAGCATCGATCTGCTCCCTCCTTTGTGCTTGTAATCACAACTATAGTACGTCAACTCATCAATTGTATAAACTCAACTCTAATCACAATCAATCACTCTGTACATCAACCTCCTCTGCTGTAATCACTTATCTAATATCCAATGTACATCAACCTTGTTAATTGTATATACTCACTATACAGCTATGTATATATTCTCCTTGCTTCAGTTGTTGTATAACTTGCTTGATAACGGTGTTAGTACCTACACCGAAACGTCGCACTCATTGCAATAAAGAAGTTGACTTAAAGAAATCAGTTTTCCTTCATCTTCACAACTTCTAAAATGCCTCTCAAAGAAATTAGCTGTGAATTATTTTTTGTTTTATCGTGTTCATTGTAGGTAAGAGAAGAAGCCAGAAATGTCGATAATTACCTTGTTCTGTGTGATTTTGCGTCAGTCATGGCGTCATGCTGCACAGAAACATTGACAATTTCGTGTAAACATATCTCATTACTGTATTGCATCTAGTTATCATTTGCTATTTCTTGCTACGACACCCTTTCCATGCATATTTTAAAGTATTGAGCAAATGCATATGCTACGAATAGACGAATGGATGTCTGTAAATTTGAGAAAATGCTACACACGTGTAAAGTGCGAATTTGTCTTTGTTTACATTTCAAACAAATGTTGTCATTCGAACACAGTTCGTTTTCTCACCCAGTATCTTTCCTTTCAATTCATATCCACAGTTGGTATTGGTCACAAAGACCAGTTGTAATTTGATTCTAAAATGTATGAGGAAATCAGATACCAAATACCGCAGTGAATCGCCATTTCGTAATAAGTCAAAAATGGCGACATTTATGATGAAGCCTTTTTTGAGAGGTCATGTTCAGTACTTTAATTTAAGATAACAGTGGATGGTATCACGAAACAGGAAATGTCCCGCAGAATTCGAAACTGTGAAGTGTATTTGAATGCTTGATTTTTAAAAAGTGAGGGTTGAAGAGGAAGGACATGTGTGTCCTTGTGTCATCGGGGTTAAATATTATGATATTTTTTGCCTACTGTCAGCTTAATACAGAATTGCACCGCTTCCGTGGTGTAGTGGTTAGAGCGTCCGCCCGGAGAGTGGAAGGTCGCTGGTTCGATCCCTGACCGTGTCATACCAAAAGACGTTAAAAGATGGCACTGGTTGGTCCCTGCCTGGCGCTCGGCATTAATGGGTACAACAAGGACTGGTCGGCTCGGAGTCAGTATAATGCGTCTGAGTGGGGTATTCATGTTTCACTGTGACATGGTATCTCAGTGGGCTAGCACTATAAAAACCAGCTAGTCTGGGCTAGTACAAGCACCACTGCCTATGAACCCCCGCACCCCCTAAATTATCCCGCCTAATCTTACAATTTGGAGACTCAAAGCAGTGGTTCATGGTAACCCTACATTTTGATCAGGGTGAATACGATCACCCTGAAAAAAATTCCGATGGCCGTCCAAAACCAGCGTACCCCCTTAACGAATTACCCCCAAAATTTCGACTGAACCTAACCTGTGAGATACAACGGCGTGGAGTGCCATCGTAGGCAAAGCCCGCGTTGATGGCGACCACCTTGAACTGACAAGTGAAGGCTTGGAACCTGGCGGCGATCTGCTGTAGGTTCTTGTCAGTTGTCCACGCGTTCACCCTGGCTTTGTAGTCTTCGAAGAGGTCACGCTACGTGGTGAGGCCATCTTCGTTGGAGGTGTATAGGTGTGCAAATCTGGACAAGAAGGGACAGAGGCAGGCGCTTTCCCTTGGCTGGACCGAGAGACCCCGACGAAATTACCCTGCTCGTGGCATTGTTGCTGTTCTCCGAACGAAGTTAAAGAGTGGAATGAAACGCAGCCGCATTCTCCATCTTATATAGTCGAGCCAGTGCGCATGTCTAGGTGTCTTCTGATTGGTTGATACAGTCATGACAACCTTCACGGAATCAAGTTACAGCGCTTGTTCTTAATTCCAGAAACATTGTTTCACCCCTGCCCACATTGGTCAGTGTATATCTGTCTCACTGACACACACCGGGTGTCTTCATACAGGAGAGCTCAGACACCCTCACCAACACCCTTCCCCCGTGATGCTCGTCAATGTTGAGTTGTCACCAGTCTTTGACAGTTCAGTATAAAAATGTTAGTCTGTCCATTCATACGTAATCCTATTTTCATCACACTAAGGAATGTGAGAGTCATCAATTGTGTACATAACTACATTTTAGAATTATGCTTAAACATTATGGGGGAAGGGGGTGTTATTGAAATTGTACATGGCATTCAAAGGGGGGTGCACTTACGTTGCACATACATTTTTATATATATTTTTTTGGGGAGGGGGTGGTGTCATTCACATTGTACATACTTCTCCATAACAATCATCATCATCCCCTAGCAATAAATTATGAACGGTCCCTAAACATGGCACATTAAAACACACAGAGAAAATACGCCTGTGTATGAGAACACACCACAATCCTGGCCTCGTGATAACTGTGTTATGCCAGGGGGGATTGGTAAACTGACCAGAAAGCACTGTATATAACTCATGGAAACGAATAAGGGAACACATGAAAGTACAAGTGTTCCTATATTTGTTTCCAGAATTTCACCCACAGTGCAATACAAAGCTTGTGAAGAAGCCTGGAAAAGAATTAAAGGAACAGTTCAAATCTCTATATTCCATTACTGAAGAGGCCACAGGCCTATAGTACAAAATATAAAAACAATAATGGCATACAATCACAATGTTTGCAAACGTTATTTTCTTTGTTCAAAAGCATGGTGGATATACATACCAAGTATACGAACATAAGTTGTATTATTAGAGTTCATTATCAAATTAAATTTCAACATGGTAGGATGTGAATAGTAATATTGTGGTAGACATTTTGTCCTTAATTCAGCATAGTAAGGACATACCAGCAAAAAGTGGAATTCATCTTCAATTACATTTAGTGCACAAAATTTGCACAATCTGTTATCTCTTGGAATATTATAATATCTGCCCTTCTCGATCATAAGATCATGTGAAGAGCATCTAAATCTGGATAATGAAACGTGGAATTTTCTAAGATTGATATCGTGTAGGTATTGCTCTGTATGGAAAAAAGATTTAAAAGTACTGTAAAAAGTGGATTTGGGCGACTGTATTAAAGATGAGTTCCAGGTCTGAATGTACGTATCTTTTAATCTTTGCGATAAAGCATTATAAAATGACTTCGGGCAGGTAATCTTTTGTGACAAAAATACATCACTAAAACCACAATGATTTAGTAAATTTCTAACATTCGTTACCCAATTTGATTTACCGTTGGTGTCAAACAAATACATCATGTTATAACATTTCTTAGGAAATCTTGATGCAGGCATATTCAAGAGCTTTACCCAGTATTTGATAACTTTTATAACTAAAGGAACAGTTGTACTTCCATGTGTTCCCTTATTCGTTTCCATGAGTCTATATAGGGAATATTTGCTACACTGGATCTGAACATTTACTTGGTAATGGTCATGTATGTTTACACGCTGTGCATGAGATTGTCTGTATATTATTTGACGCCACATTTTTCAATATTCGAGCTCTATGATGGCACCCTGTAAATAATCCAGTCAATATACTCGTACTTTGCCTTTTATAGCAATGATAGATTGTTGGGTGCCTATGTTCCCCCCTGGAATCCCTAAGGGTGTGTCTCACCAGAGGTCTGATACCAACACACCTAATGTACCTGTAAACTAATATTAAGTCAACCATACAGACCCTGAAACACATATATCCAATACAGACCATGCAAGTCTAGAATATGTGGCAAGTATAGAATACCACAGTTTCAGGAAAAATGTAAAACTGTTTACGCCCCTGGGCTCAATTGTATTATATTCAGGAAGCAACACACGGATTTAACATCACTGTATCACATGTACATGGCAGCTATAAAGATAAGGTCTGCAAAAATATGAAAGGTTTATTTGGGCTGTCGTAGAATTTCCAGATTTGAGCACACCCTCATCAGTGAGTGAGTGAGTGAGTGAGTGTTAGCAATGTTATAGGCGGTGCTCAGAACCTTGTTCAAACAATTCAGTCGCTGATAGAGCTAGTAAGTGTTTTTCGCCAGAATCAACGATAATGTAGTTTCTGGGGTCTGTCTGGAGGTCGTCCATTACATATAAAAGAACATCAAATCACACTACAGTGAAACCTGCCAACACCTGCTCCTGTCTAATCTGGCACACTGTCAAAACCGGCATAAAGTTTTGGTCCCGCCATTTCACAACGATATTATTATCATTAAAACATTTTCCTCAATGCCTTTGACATTTGTGTGAAGACATGTTCAGGATTCGAGCTACACAATGATGCTGTAACATATAAGGTGGTATTTGGTATTCGGGAGAAGGGGGGGATGACACCTTCACCTATAAATCTGCAAAGATATAGAACTTGTCAGATATTACTCTGGGGTATAAAAGTGTTCCGTCAGTCACAACCACACTGACAGAGTCTGTCATACACACCCTGAAACAGAAATACCCAGTGCAGCCCATGCAAGTCTACAAGATGTGGCAAGCCCAGATTTTCACAGTTTCTGACAAGGAAAAACATCCCTAGGCTCCTTTTATTTTACTTTATGAATATGATTTAGAAACTGTTATTCTTTTCTGTAAATATGTACTTTTCTGACACTAGATGTTAGGTGTCTGTTTCCGCCACTATGCACTACCTGGTCGGGGTATTGCATCCGTAAACATATGTAAGCTACGGGTTGTTTGAACAACACTTGCTCTCCCTGACCCTGCCTCCCTGACCCTGCCTCCCTGACCCTGCCTGCCTGACCCTGCCTCCCTGACACTGCCTGCCTGACACTGCCTGCCTGACCCTGCCTGCCTGACCCTGCCTGCCTGACCCTGCCTGCCTGCCCTGCCTGCCTGACACTGCCTGCCTGACCCTGCCTGCCTGACCCTGCCTGCCTGACCATTCCTCCCTGACCATGCCTCCCTGACCATGCCTCCCTGACCCTGCCTGCCTGACCCTGCCTGCCTGACCATGCCTCCTTGACCATGCCTCCCTGACCCTGCCTCCCTGACCCTGCCTCCCTGACCATGCCTGCCTGACCATGCCTGCCTGACCCTGCCTGCCTGACACTTTGACACCTTGCGTGACACTGCCCACATCCCTGACACTATTCTGATTAATGTTTCCAGGGAGATCAATAGATCATCTTGTGCTCACTTGGAAGATTACTTGATGAAGTAACAGTACTGATCACGTGTTTCTGTAAGTTCAGTCTAACTATCATCAGAATCATTTATTTCTTCTGTAGTTTCTCAACTTTATCATCAAATTCTTATTTGATTTTTTTGTCTAAATGGTCAAGTGTAGTAATGTGATTATCCGTTTGCATTGTGATCTGTATAGACTGGGCCACCCATGTCTCCAGACACAGACCAGATACAGCACAAAGAGCAACAAAGCTCTGTGGCTCACCTGAAGTTTTAATGGTTTAGTTGGAAACACCTTCAATTGGCCAGGGTATAGAGCCAGACCAGCTATGACACTCCACTGCTGTTGTATGTCATGGGGAATGGTAAAGTGGTAGAGGGAATTTCTTTTATTTATGAGTGTTGTCGAGCTTCTGCTGCAGAAACACTGCACATACACAGTAGAATGTTTTGGAAAGAGCACCAACTGTATTTTGCCCTTCATAAAAGTGTAAAAATATATTTTTACTCCCGAAACTTCTGGTACTTGTTTCTTCTTCCAACTTGACAGCAAAAATGTTACATCTGTACTGCTTGGTCGTTCATCAGTTTTACCAGGTGTCCAAGAACACCTGGTGTCTCAGGGCACCATAGTCATCTAAGAAGTGCATCAAACTTACGCTGCAGGTTGGGTCTGTTTAAACTGAGGGGTTTACTCCAGTAATGCAATATGGTTGTGCTGCCATATTTCTGGAATACTGCTTACTGACAGACAGACAGACAGACAGACAGACAGATTAAGATGTCTGTCAGGTTCACTATAAATTCTTGCAAGTGGCTTATGTTGCTGTCTGTTGTGTCTCATCAATGGCCAAAGGGGAGACAATTTCAAAACTTTGGTGGAAGAGTTTGCTCCCTTGATGAGCTGTCAGTGAGTGATTCTCAGGGTGCTGGTATAGACTTTTAAAGGCCAGGTTAGTGTTCTGCCAAGACAGCGGCCTTGCAGGATCAGTGTTGATTGGCATATAGTATTAACAACCGGTAGGATATTAGATATAGATGAGTCTTTGTCATATATGATGTTTTTTACAACTTTATATACTGCTGGATGTTTCTATTTCAACCACAGAAAAAGTGATCGACTTTGCTTCTTTTATCACAGGAAACGGTTGTTTGTTTCATACTGTTTCTGTTTAGATTTCTGTTTAATTTCAGAACAGAACCTTGAAGAGACATGGTAATGGCAGTGATCACCTACATGATGTTGAGGCTGAATAGAAGACATGGGGTGTTGCTGCTGCTGTCCAGCATGTCCAGTTTTCATTTTCATATTTCCAATGAAGGGTATTTTTGTCCACACTTGGAAGAACACAGCAAGAGTAGAGTTACATCACAGGGTGCACTCTTTCACTCACTATATCAATCACTTGATTGTCTGGTCCAGACTTGATTATGTAAGTTCTGAACTAGAATATAACCAGGGTTAGGTTAGATACACTGTCAGGTAGATCACAGTAAGGGTAGAGTTACATCACAGGGTGCAGTCTTTCACTCACTATATCAATCACTTGATTGTCTGGTCCAGACTTGATTATGTAAGTTCTGAACTAGAATATAACCAGGGTTAGGGTTAGATACACTGTCAGGTAGATCACAGTAAGGGTAGAGTTACATCACAGGGTGCGGTCTTTCACTTACTATATCAATCACTTGATTGTCTGGTCCAGACTTGATTATGTAAGTTCTGAACTAGAATATAACCAGGGTTAGGGTTAGATACACTGTCAGGTAGATCACAGTAAGGGTAGAGTTACATCACAGGGTGCAGTCTTTCACTCACTATATCAATCACTTGATTGTCTGGTCCAGACTTGATTATGTAAGTTCTGAACTAGAATATAACCAGGGTTAAGGTTAGATACACTGTCAGGTAGATCACAGTAAGGGTAGAGTTACATCACAGGGTGCAGTCTTTCACTCACTATATCAATCACTTGATTGTCTGGTCCAGACTTGATTATGTAAGTTCTGAACTAGAATATAACCAGGGTTAGGGTTAGATACACTGTCAGGTAGATCACAGTAAGGGTAGAGTTACATCACAGGGTGCGGTCTTTCACTTACTATATCAATCACTTGATTGTCTGGTCCAGACTTGATTATGTAAGTTCTGAACTAGAATATAACCAGGGTTAGGGTTAGATACACTGTCAGGTAGATCACAGTAAGGGTAGAGTTACATCACAGGGTGCAGTCTTTCACTCACTATATTTATCACTTGATTGTCTGATCCAGACTTGATTATGTAAGTTCTGAACTAGACTATAACCAGGGTTAGGGTTAGATACACTGTCAGGTAGATCACAGTAAGGGTAGAGTTACATCACAGGGTGCGGCCTTTCACTCACTATATTTATCACTTGATTGTCTGGTCCAGACTTGATTATGTACGTTCTGAACTAGAATATAACCAGGGTTAGGGTTAGATACACTGTCAGGTAGATCACAGTAAGGGTATAGTTACATCACAGGGTGCGGCCTTTCACTCACTATATTTATCACTTGATTGTCTTATCCACACTTGATTATGTATTTATGATTGCAAGAAACCAAACGTTAATAATTTCACACATAAGTTGTGAGTGATGCTTAATATCATGTTTACCTGCATGTCTGATTGAGTAATATACAGAAAAGATGGTTCACTCAAAACACTCAAGACAGAAAGTTCAACCACTATTCAGTTACCTTGAAACTTATTTTCATTTCATACAGAATACAATAACAATATTTGCCAGTTTGTCTGCATGATTGTTAGTTTTCTGCACTCAGCAATAGTTCCAGCTGTGTGATGATAGTTAGCAAATAAATGAGTCAAGACCAGACAATTCAGTGATCGAAATCATGCGGTAATCCAAAATAATCAAGACATAATGCCACGCCTTAAACACTGAAACAGGGGAATATATCGTATCTGCTGTAGGGGTAGAGTTCTCAACAACGGAAATTATGTAGATAAGTAGATATTGGTGCAATTTTAGTTCAGAAATAAAAGCATTACGATATTTGTTTGCTGGCGTTTATGGGCCGTTGTAACATTAATCCCTTGGGGTGGCACAATAAACTTTGTGACAGGTGCCAAACTTTGGAATATGGCTTTAAACACGTATTCCCCCAGTGTATTTACTCCTTAAGTCCCTCGGATTACACAGGAAATTACACGTATTTCTTCCGCTAACCAGCAGTGACGGGCTGTCTGTTTTATTTGTAAACAAATATTTGGGGAAAATATGGCAACACTGAAATTACCGTGGACACCAGTTTGTATCATAAGTTCTTGTTTACCCATTGCCTATTGCGACAAAAACAAATATAATATTGTGCCAATGTTCGAAGTGTGAAATGAGGTGCCAAACTTCATATCACCTCACTGTAGCCTCCTCGCTGGTTCTCAAGTATGGCGCTGGTCACGTGACTTGGTACATCGAACGTTCAACGTAATATAATTCTTTCTCAGTATCCAGCTCCTTTAAACAATCACTCCGTGTCTATTTTAATACGTGGAGATTAGGAGAAAAATTATGGCAGTTCTTCAACTCCAAATTTTATAACACACTAACACACACTGGGCAGAAAACGTCCTCTAAAATTTACCAATTTTCAGGCAGACGTTGTCTGAAATTTGGTCACAAACTGTGACGCTCGTAACCGGCCACCGGACCAAGGTCAGAGTTCAAGTACAAAGTTCATGACGTCATCATCGCCTGTTCTGACGTCACGGGGTTCCAGTTTGCCGAAGGCTCTTTTGATTATTCTGGCGCAGTGATGAGGCCGTGCCAAAGTCTATATTGTAAGCTTGGTCTCTCGTAGCGTCCCAAATTGTTATTAACTATTTATTTACAATTAGTCACTGCATTAAGCCTCGTCACTTTCTGGAATACTCCCACTTAATGTGAGACAAAGTCCCAGCTAGCCTAATATTTTAATATCTCTCATGCGTCAATAATTTTATGAACAAAAGCCTTTCCTGAAAGAGCTAGCTAGATAGAGTAAGATATTTTCACCCGGAAAACAAGTTTGATTTTTGTTAAACCTAACGATCTCAGCAATTAATGACTGTGTTGTATGGAGGCCCATGTAACTGTAAGGGGAGAAAAGGATTGCCCAGTTCTCTTTATATTTCAGTGTAGTAAATTGCATATTTTGTGGGTTCTGCTGTAGGGTTTATGAGCCAGTCACTGGTTTTACGCCGCCTTTAACAATATTCCAGCAGGGCACACCAGAAATGAGGATTCGAACCTGGGTATTCAGCGTGACAAGCGAACGCTTTAACCACTAGGCTAGGCTACTCGGCCCGCTGTCTGTCTGTATGTGTTCGTCAGTCCGCGTGCGTGCGAACTGATGGATATAACAAACTGATGGATGTAATGAGCTGATGGATATAACGAACTGACGGATATAACGAACTGACGGTTATACCGAACTGATGGATATAACGAACTGATGGATGTAACGAACTGATGGATGTAACAAACTGATGGATGTAACGAACTGATGGATGTAACGAACTGATGGATATAACGAACTGATGGATATAACGAACTGACGGTTATACCGAACTGATGGATGTAACGAACTGATGGATGTAACAAACTGATGGATGTAACAAACTGATGGATGTAACGAACTGATGGATATAACGATCTGATGGAAATAACGAACTGATGGAAATAACGAACTGATGGATGTAACGATCTGATGGAAATAACGAACTGATGGAAATAATGAACTGATGGATAAACGAACTGATGGATGTAACGAACTGATGGAAATAACGAACTGATGGATGTAACGAACTGATTGAAATAATGAACTGATGGATGTCACGAACTCATGGAAATAACGTACTGATGGAAATAACGTACTGATGGACGTAACGAGCTGATGGATATAATGAACTGATGGATGTAACGAACTGATGGATGTAACGAACTAATGGAAATAACGAACTGATGGATGTAACGAACTGATGGAAATAACGAACTGATGGATGTAACGAATAAAGCTTTGGTCTAGGTCACTTGGTGTTCATCTTAGATATAATGAACTCAAATTAATAAACGCCTTCGAATTAGCATTAACCACAGTTTAATGCATTTCCTTTATTTCCAATGTTGAGGTACCAAGTGTTTGTTTCAATGACCCGCAACAGATTTCTCCCTTCGGTAAGGTCGTTTTTTTGTCTGGCAATAGAAGTTGACAGATGTATCCATGTTTGCTATTACAAGATGCCGACAGTCACTCCATGCCAATCACTGATAACCGCATTTTGACACATTTTCCATGACGCCCCCATCTAAAACCCATTCTTTCTTCGAGAGACCACATGGTGTAGGAAGGAGCTTGCCCGTCAAGCCACAGAAATGTGTTGTTATCGCACAGATCTCGCAACCCAATCCAAACCTCAACTGAAACAAGACAGCCAACATTATTACATCCATTCATCCAAACATCGTTTAACACCTTAAAAACCCTGGCTCTGGACTCTGGACCCTTATAATTATAGATCAGATATCGACAATAACTTCAGCTGAGGATACACCATATGGTTGAACAACTTCTTTATTCAGGTGATGCGACGTTTTCATACCGAATTTTGTATAGTTATCAGTTTCTCCCATAAAGCTTGTCCCTAAATAAAGAAGTTCTTCATCCATACAGTTTGTCTCTCAATAAACAAGTTGTTTCCATACAGTTTGTCTCTCAATAAACACGTTGTTCATCCATACAGTTTGTCTCTCAATAAACAAGTTGTTTCCATACAGTTTGTCTCTCAATAAACACGTTGTTCATCCATACAGTTTGTCTCTCAATAAACAAGTTGTTTCCATACAGTTTGTCTCTCAATAAAGAAGTTCTTCATCCATAACGTTTTTCTCTCAATAAACAAGTTGTTCATCCATACAGTTTCATCCATCTCTCTCAATAAACAAGTTGTTCATCCATACAGTTTTTCTCTCAATAAACAAGTTGTTCATCCATAGTTTGTCTCTCAATAAACAAGTTGTTCATCCATACAGTTTGTCTCTCAATAAACAAGTTGTTCATCCATAAGTTTGTCTCTCAATAAACAAGTTGTTCATCCATACAGTTTTTCTCTCAATAAATAAGTTGTTCATCCATACAGTTTCTCTCTCAATAAACAAGTTGCTCATCCATAAGTTTGTCTCTCAATAAACAAGTTGTTTATCCATACAGTTTGTCTCTCAATAAACAAGTTCTTCATCCATACAGTTTGTCTCTCAATAAAGAAGTTCTTCATCCATAAGTTTGTCTCTCAATAAACAAGTTGTTCATCCATACAGTTTGTCTCTCAATAAACAAGTTGCTCATCCATACAGTTTGTCTCTCAATAAACAAGTTGTTCATCCATAGGTTTGTCTCTCAATTAACAAGTTGTTCATCCATACAGTTTTTCTCTCACTAAACAAGTTGTTTATAAATACAGTTTGTCTCTCAATAAACAAGTTGTTCATCCATACAGTATGTCTCTCAATTAACAAGTTGTTCATCCATAAGTTTGTCTCTCAATAAACAAGTTGTTCATCCATACAGTTTTTCTCTCAATAAATAAGTTGTTCATCCATGCAGGTTGTCTCTCAATAAACAAGTTGTTCATCCATAGGTTTGTCTCTCAATAAACAAGTTGTTCATCCATAAGTTTGTCTCTCAATAAACAAGTTGTTTATCCATACAGTTTGTCTCTCAATAAACACGTTGTTCATCCATAGGTTTGTCTCTCAATAAACAAGTTGTTCATCCATAAGTTTGTCTCTCAATAAACAAGTTGTTCATCCATAGGTTTGTCTCTCAATAAACAAGTTGTTCATCCATAAGTTTGTCTCTCAATAAACAAGTTGTTCATCCATAGGTTTGTCTCTCAATAAACAAGTTGTTCATCCATACAGTTTGTCTCTCAATAAACAAGTTGTTCATCCATAGGTTTGTCTCTCAATAAACAAGTTGTTCATCCATACAGTTTGTCTCTCAATAAACAAGTTGTTCATCCATAAAGTTTCTCTTTATCAGACTCTCCAACTTCAAACATGCCACTCAAAGAAGATAATTATAGATCGACACGTTAGAGAAAGATAAAAGACACTCTTGCCGCTTCTAATGTCTGTATAGTTTTACCAATATCTTCTTTCAATTCCTCATGCTTTATTTCATTGTGTGCACTTGGAGCCTGGATTCAAGAGCCACAACACATTTTAAGGATCGCCTTGTCTTGCGAAATACGTAAAACTAGTGTATAAAAATATGCATCGATTGCTCTGGAAATACGAATGGCTTTACATATTCCTTTAAAAAGAAGTAGGGGATATTCCATTCCAGGGCATACCACACGCCAATGCCAATGCATATGAGAAAAAGAAATATATATCCATACAGAGGAAACATTTCCAAAGGAATGGAATAAATTGTCACATTTTCCCTTAATTTCTCTTCATCATCTGTTTCCTCCTTGGCTTCATCATTTGCATTTTATCAATCTTGTAAATCAAATATCCCTTACTTGAATGGTGTACTTTGCAACAAAATGGAATCATGTTGTCAAGCTTGCTGGCTTGGTTGATACAAGTCATCGTATCTGAGTAGACCGATGCGCTTGACATCACTGGATTGTCTGGTCATGCCTCATTTTTACAGACTGCCACCACACAGCTGGAATATTGCTGAGTGCGGCGTAAAACAAAACTCACTACCCAGTGCACAGCCGGATACCTAGTATTTTGTTGACATGAACATTATAATACTCCACGTGGTAGAGACAATGAGATGATGTGGTGTACAAACCTCTTCTAAACGAATCCATAGTGTTGAAGAATTTCGCTACTTGACCCAGTGTTTCTTTTATCGTCCACTTTGACCAGTTTACCTCCGTCACCTTCACACATTTTATTCGCACTTTCCCAACTTGTTGCATCATTCATCCTTTTGATGTAGATCGTCTCACTTCCAACCGTACCTTTACGGTAATCTTTTATAAGGTCTACAACAGGAAATAGTTGGACTAATGAAAAACAGATGCAAGGTCATACGTTATTCTGGGAGGGAATCTGTGATGGTCTAAATGAGACAAGACACACAAAAGTAGCATCAATTGTTTGGGACACCCAGCTACACCAACCCAACGATGGTGTTTAAAACCTCGCGTGCGTGCGTGTGTGTACACCTGGAAAAAACATACATATGTTGACCGCTAGCAGAACTATGTTAAAATGAGATTTTGTATGGTGATGCGTATGATAACGATGTTCATTTAAGAAATTATATCAAGTGTATGGTGGAACGTGTTCCCCAAATACAGCCTGTGGAGCATGGCCTGAAACAAGCCCACGAATACTCACAAGTGCAATAAGTTCTTCAAAGCAACTGGTCGGGAAACGAATGTCCACTGAACATATATTATATCAACATCTATTGTAGGAACATCGAGCTAACCCAACTGTTATTTGTGAAACCTGTAAATATACATACAAACACATACGCCGCGATCCACAAGTACACGTGCATACAAACGAACATCCCTTTCCCCTGCCCTCCAGGCGCATAGCCAGGAAAATACAGAGTGTAAGCAGATATGATGAAACATTTTGAAATCAGGGAGTGAGTGAGTGAGTTTAGTTTGACCCCGCACTCAGCAGTATTCCAGCTATATGGTGGCGGTCTGTAAATAATCGAGTCTGGACCAGACAATCCAGTGATCAACAGCATGAGCATCGATCTGCGCAATTGGGAACTGATGACATGTGTCAACCAAGACAGCGAGCCTGACCACCCGATCCCGTTAGTCGCCTCCTACGACAAGCATGGGTTACCGAAGGCCAATTTTAACCCGGACCTTCACGGGTGGAAATTAGGGAGAGTATAGCACATCTAAAAGTAATATATTGCATAGTGTAGACAAAACACGTTTTATCTTTTAATGATCCGCGAAGCAAGTTGCTTTCGGGTCCCACGGTACTATACCAGAAACCACCCTGAAAACATGAAGACAAATTAAATGTTAATTTTTTTTTCATGTTCAATCGCACCCTGTTTGATTTCAATGTTAAAGTGTAAGCACGTGCTTTTTGTGCTCCGCTATAGCAACGCCAGTGCCATCCCAATCCCCTGTTTCCCAGAACGCCAGTCGTCGAGAAACTGTGGCAAGACATCCGTGCCCCCTAAAATCTGACCCTTCGCCCAGCCTCTGCTCTTCCTCTCGACCGGTGGATGTTTCTCTGTCGTTTCCTCTTGGAATGGCCCCCTGGGATTACTCTGGACACAGCCGGCACCGAGGGTGCATTTGGGCTTTGAAGAATCTTTGAAACCTTGCCAATGAAAGGAAGATAGTTTATATTGTCACTAAGAGTGTGCATATACGTATACGTGTGTACGAAAATGTCCTCAACAAATGAACCAAAACCCTGATCCTTGACAATAACAAAACATGACAGGTGTGTGCAAACAGTTTTTAGCAATCATGCCGTACTGACTGAACCCGTCGCAAACACATGCAAAGGCAGGGCAATAGTGCATATGTGAGTATCACGGCACCACCTAGTTCAAGTACAAATAGGGAATTGTAGCGGAAAGAGAATTGTCACTGATACGTCAACTTAGCATTTCTACGATAAAACGTTTCGAAAGCTTTACTCAAAACCTTGAATATTGTATAATTGATCTAACAACCCTTTGAAACGTCCGGTAAGTGTGCATTCTCGATTGTACCTCGAAAGCATGTGACATGTTAGACACAGAAGACTGGTGCGGATTGACTATCGCTCCACACAAGTGAGTGAGTTTAGTTTTAAGCCGCACTCAGCATTATTCCAGCTATATGGCGGCGGTCTGTAAATAATCAAGTTTGGACCAGTGACGAACAGCATGAGCATCGATCTACACAACTGGGATACGATGACATGTGTGAACCAAGTCAGCGAGCCTGACCACCAGATCCCGTTAGTCGCCTCTTACGACAAGTATGGGTTACTGAAGATCAATTCTAACCCAGATCTTCACGGGTCTCGCTAAAGTTGACGTCATACAGTTCAGTTTATTCAGGTAACTTTGAGTTTAGTTAGTAAGTATGTGTAAGTTTGTTAGTTGGTTACTATGACAACAAAGCGAAACAACGTACCCACTACGCATTTAACGCCCTTCGTTCTGCTCCGATGAAGTCGAGAATGCACTGCGCATGGTGTCGTCTTGGATTCATATATGGCCCGACGCTTGGAATAGAATACATACAATTTAACGTTATTAACCATTATGCACTCCCTCATACAACGGGCTCTGTCCATATCCCAAGCAACCGGCATCTGTGAGATCAGCAATATAAACAACTTAACCTAATTAAAACTGATAGGTTCGCTCATCCAACAAGTTTTGCAGTAGCGTACCTGCCATTAGGTACTTTAGGCACGTGCCTACACTTAATTATTTCGGCTTGTGGTATGTTATGGATATGTTGTTTTTTAGAGCAGTCTCGGTTTCTATGAAAGGTAGGGAACTATCATGCTACCTTGATGCCAACATGGCGTCCAGCACATTAAAACAACTGACAAGTATTTTAAGATTTCATCCGTGAAAGATGATACTAATGAGCTTGCTCCTCAGCCAGAGAAAAAGAAAGTATCCGTTCCAGAGTCCCATGCACCACCATATTTAGATCCGGTCAGTTATGGAAATGGTTTGGCTGATCAGGAAAAGAAAGATTTCCTTACATCGTAATGGCACGAGTGTCACTTGTTGAAATTATGTTATACACAAAGTAATCAGGGGCTAGCATTCTAGTATTCAATATGTATTCACAACATTTCATGCAACAGTTGGCTTCAGCCGTTACAACTAGCACTAGTGTACAGATCTACAAACTCGTACATCAAGGTGTGCCCACACTTCATTTCTTTACAGATCTACAAACTCGTACATCAAGGTGTGCCTACACTTCATTTCTTTACAGATCTACAGACTCGTACATCAAGGTGTGCCTACACTTCATTTCTTTACAGATCTACAGACTCGTACATCAAGGTGTGCCTACACTTCATTTCTTTACAGATCTACAGACTCGTACATCAAGGTGTGCCTACACTTCATTTCTTTACAGATCTACAAACTCGTATATCAAGGTGTGCCTTCACTTCATTTCTTTACTGGGTACGCCCCTGGTATGTGTTTTCCCCAAGCACTCAGCCTGCAGAGCGCATGTATGAGACCAGCCAACACTCTGCAATCGATCCATCCATGCACTGATAATATTCTTTCAGTTTCTACTCCTACTCTAATCGCTCCATACCCTAAAATACATTTTTCTCTGAAATTGTAGCTCACGTGCGTTCACAATAAACAATAACAGTACATCCAAGTTTTGAGCTCAATGTGTATAACAATAAGAAAGTCATTAGAAAGTAAGTATTAAGAGAAAGGTTTTGAGTTGGGAACGGAAAGTAAACTGTTTACTTCAGTTAAAGACATGATGTGACTTATTTGGCTTAGCAGGACTTTTAAAAAAGCAAGGACAAAGAAACTATTTTGTGCAATCGTTGATTTTCAAAATGGATTTGATACGGTCCGGCGTCCAGGGCTTTGGTAGCAGTTATTACAATATAATGTATCTGGGCAATGTTTTATGGACATTTCTAGCATGTACAAAAACATGACAAAAATATGTGTTTCATGTTAAGGTGTGCACACAAGTGTTTCCTATGTTAAACTGGCATTAGACAAGGAGAACACTTTTCTCCCCTTCTCTTTGCCATTTCCTTAAGTCATTGAGAAAACACCTTTTTGTATGCTCCATGTATTAGTGTACTAAACCCATGTGAATTTAAAATATCATTGCGTGCTTTTTGTTGTTGTATGCAGATGATGCAGTTCTCTTGGCTACAAATATGCAGCATTCGCAAAAGATTCATCCAGTAGGTATTGTGAGAAATGCTGGCTTAAGGTTATTGTCGTGTAAGCTCACTTGGTTGCAAAGCTTTATATTTACATAGTATTGAGGGCTTGTCCAACCATTTTAGCAAAATCATGTGTAAGCCCGGTTTTTATATTATGGTAGCTACGCACCTGGTTGTCGGATGATATTATTTAATTGTAATAACTAATTGAGAATCATCGTGCATTGGAATCACTAGAACAAGAACACCCAAGTCCAGGAAGACATCACTTTTCTGTGCATGATTTGCGATATCACTTTAGAAACATATACACGGTGAGCGGTAATGTCTGCCTTGGGTAAAGATATATACAAAATACGTGGCACAATCCCACATAGGAAGTGAGTGCGTGAGTGAGTATGGTTTTAAGCCGCTTTTAGCAATATTCCAGCAATATCACGGCGGGGGACACCAGAAATGGGCCCATGTGGAGAATCGAACCCTGGTCTTCAGGGTGACGAGCGGACGTTTCTAACCATGACGCTACCCCACAGCACCCACATTGGAATTAGTATGAGCATTAGTTTGAAAATAGATGCGTGTGACACTGCTGTCATCCAGGTAACACTACAGGTGAGGCACACTTTTATTGGAAAATATTGATTGACGTTCCATGACCTCTACGCGACCTTCACACTGATAAAAATGTTGGAACAGAAGAAGTCGATAACGGGTGTGACCTGCTGAGAACCTGTCAGAACACTCTAACACTAAACACTCGCGATTGGCCAACAAGTGCTTGTCCATGTACCTCTAACGTCGCTGATAGCGGCCTTAATGTAAACTACGTTCAGTACAGGCCGACGTTCCGGGCAATTCCAGCAGAATACCTTACAGAGCAGTTCCGACCTACACTATATAATAAATAACCATACTGTACCGTATGACAAGTAACAGTTCCTAGTTACATTCTTACCCTTGTTGAGATTTCCAGAGGTATCCATATGTCACCAGCCTGAAGTCGTTTTCTGTGAGTCACCTGACACAAAAACGCTGTCGGTGAATAGACACAAAAATGCTTTCCTGTAACTTGGCAACAAAACTGCCGACACATCTCTACACCAACAGGATGAAGGACATATCCCAGCAGCTGCTTCATCCTGTAACTTGGCAACAAAGCTACCGACACATCTCTACACCAACAGGATGAAGGACGTATCCCAGCAGCTGCTTCATGGCGATCATAATGACCAGACTCGTCCAAGACCACATGCTTTCATCTGATGAACCCCAAAATATTAATCATTGCACTTATAGCACCAAATTACTTTAACCAAGTGAATGCTCAAAGCGATAGATAAATATTACTCAGGACACTCCAATTTCATGTTTAGCTCCCTGTGGATATAGAATCCAAGCGAGAGGCCATACTTTTAACAGTCACATTACAATCTAATCCTACCGGGTACCCATTCACTGCTGGTGAGAGTTACGAACAAAGTCACTTGCCGTGTGTTTCAGTGTACGGCAGGACCGAAGACCAAGAAGCTCTGAGAGTTCTGCTGTGGAGCGCTTTCCCAACCGAGTAATCTCAATAACAAGAGTATCTTGGCATTATTTGAATAGCTTCCTATACACATGACCACGCATCACTGTGTATGGATTACCTTAAATGGAATTCGTAACCAGCTAAACATATCTTTCCTTTCGCTGTAGTTCACGCAGGCTAACATAACTGCATTCTTTAACTGATCATCTCTTGTTCATATTACAGGGTCCTTTTCCCATCGTGTATTCAGTATTCTACCTATACATTTCTGAGTAATGTAAAATTGTAACCCAGGATCCATGATCCATATGATCCATCAGAGATGCTGGCAGATAATCAAGGAAAGTAATCAAATCCCTAATATACCTACACAAAAAGATTTTACCTTTTGTTTTGTTTTGAACAATTGTCCAGCAGTAGGTCGACGGACTGTCAAAACAATCGAGTCGGTAACACTCAAGCGAGTGAGTGACATCATGAGCATTGGCCTAATCTTTTCTCGATGTTGGTCACAATATTTATTTTTCGTGTAATCGAGAATTGTACGGGCTCGACATTTTTACAGCCTCTTGATTGATTCATAATAAGTAATTTGTTTGACTTTTTTTCAAGAATGGCGTGCCTTTGTGACGCTCTATCTAAACATTTAACAAAATTAACTCTTCATTTATATGTGTGGAATTTCTTTCAATGAAATTACTTGTGTTCTTGTATTTTGATAGTTTGACAATTAGAAATGATTTCAGTAAGTTAGGAAAATACGGAAAGGGTAAAACCGGCCATTATACTACCAAACATTTGAATATGCTGTATAAATGTACACATATAATAATAATATGTTTGTATTAGCTACTAGTATATCCAACGTCTGTATGAAGTATGTCCAGTTAGAATTGCAGCTTCACAAGAAAAATCACGGTCTCGGTAACGATAGCCACGATAATGATGTTGTTTGGTTGGTTGTTTAACGCCGCACTCAGCAATATTCCAATATTATTTACAGACCGCCGCCATATAGCTGGAATGTTGCTGAGTGCGGCGTAAAAATAAAATCACTCACTCACTCACTATGTATGTCGACCTCGGAGCGTGTACGTCGTGTTATTCACAATAAAGAAGTCGACATCCATACATCTTGCCGTTTAGAAATACGCAGCTTGTGCTTTTATGAATGATTCTTATGAACAAACACGTTAAACAATATGGAAGCAGGAATCTTTATTAACACATAATCCATATCCCGTCACACTGGTCAAAACATTCGTTTGAACTCCGGCAAACAATGTGTGACATAAGAATGTATAAATATAACAATTTAAACATAAAATTCATTGTAAGAAAATCGTTTGGTGCGAGTATTCTCAATTTAAACACATACTACTCAACAGAGGTTACGGATGATCATATCCTTTCATACGGACAGCTAAGCTAAGATCAGGAGTGCGTAACTTCTATTGAGTGGCATACTTCAATATTGGTGACTAAAATGGTTGGGTAGCCTTGAGGTTAAAGCATTTTGTTTGACATCCGAGGACCTGGGTTCGATTCCCCAATGGGGAGTACAATGTGTGAAGACTAGTTTGCGTTTCCTCCACCACGAATTGCTGGAATATTGCTAAAGCGACGAAACAGACCTAACTCAACAAATGTATTCAAATTTATATTTTGCCTCAGGAAATCATTGGACATTTTGACATGTTTGAGAAGGAAGGTTAACGCCACCTTTAAAAATAATCCAGCGGCGGGGACGCGAAAAATGGGCTTACATAGATCTTATGAAGGGAATCGAACCTGGACCTGCAGATTGATAAGCCAGCACTCTAACCACAAGATTACCCTAATCTTTGGTTGTCTGTGGAAGCTCGATTAAGGTCAAAGTAATATGTCACTTTGACCAAATGATTGGAAGTGGTGTAGAACAGTATATTTTGTGGCTGTTAAAAACAGCATTATTTCAGTAACATAAAATACTTTATGTGTGATATACGTGGAATGTCGTAAAGGTGGGCCAGTTTGTAGAATCACGCAAGTACAATGTCATACAGAGCATCCCAACACAAGTAAGGGAGACAACTTCATCATGCATGTGATTCAATTCAGCTCAATTCTATTGTCAGTGTGATTTCTACCATGTACTCTTGGTAACGTGTTATATCTGGGATAACATTTCCTTAGTAAAACGCAGACTGTAGTACCTTTGGGGTTCAGTCCGATTCGGGATTCGAACCCACATTCTCCCTGTGAGTCATCTTTTTTGTGTGTGTGTGTGTGTGTGTGTGTGTGTGTGTGTGTGTGTGTGTGTGTATTTATAGCTTCGGTCATGGGTGAGTTTAATTTCACGCTGCACGCAGCAATATTCAAGCTATATGGTGGCGGTCTGTAAATGATATACTCTGGATCAGACAATCCAGTGATGAACATCATGAGCATCGTTCTACGCAATTGGGATACGATGACATGTGTCAACCAAGTCAGCGAGCCTGACCACCCGATCCCGTTAGTCGCCTCTTACGACAAGTATGGGTTACTGTAGGGCAATTCTAACCCGGACCTTCACAATTCGCTTCAGTCATGGGAGCCATGTCATTTCCAGAGGGGTACCCAAAGTACGTGATCTAGAACACCAGGTGTCCGGCTTACATTTTGTGGAAACTACGGTGGCTGAGTGGGTTAGATCGCCGGCTTCCAGAGCGATTAGGTGCCTTACTCGAACAGGTGGTTTCAAATCTCGGGTGGGACCCCAAAAAGTACTACAATATGAAAGTGTAATCCCAAATACAACATATGTTTCATTTCAACACTTTTCATAAAAACACTGTGCATCCATGTACTGTTAGGTTAGTGAAAAATACTTTTATACCAAAGCGGGAGACAGAATTTGGATTAATGCCACTTTGGACAGTGAAAAAGGTACTCTGTGCAAAGTTGTCGTAGCTCAAGAACGACAATAACTACAATATCTAAACACTTACTTACGACGGCGGTGCACGACGAACACTGTGTTCATCCCTAAAGCATTAAGAGTATTACATCAGATTCCGTATTAAGACTTGCAGGCGGACTCAGGACTGATACCGTTGGCTCATGACTGGGAACGGTTCAACATGAAATGGATACAGGAAGTCGGGAATAAGAGAAAGGTAAACAGGGAGACGTGACCAAAGCTTTCGCGAGGCAAGGACACGACAAGGTCGTCAGAGGAAAATTACGAAATACATGAGTTAAAGGGCGGAGACGTAAGTAGCGAATCATTGAAAAGGAGAGTCACCGAACGGTTCTGCCCGGAATTCCTCCAATTACGACACACATGAGTGCAAGGTCAGATACCGTTATTAACGAATCGAAATGATATGTTGAAACATGTGATCAAGATCAGGTCAGGCTCGAGCCTTTTAAAAAGACATTTTTTGCGCTAAAATTGCCTTACGACAGTCGTAAGTGCACAAAAGCTTGTGGAATGAGGGCAACGACTGAAGCGCCGTAAAATCTGCTTTGAACAGGTGAGAAGCCGCAGCAATAGTAATACTGACAACACAGACAATATCAAGCTTGCAATAAGACAAAAACATGACCTAAAGCAACATGAAGAGAATAAATCATATTGCATAATCATATACCCATATTAAGTGCCAAGGAAACATCAAGTACCTTCACCACAGTTTGAAATACCAGAGTGTGCAAAGGAGGACTTCTCTCCAGCCTTATCACAATGTTAACTTGGGTTGGCTAAAAGATAGATTTGGATGTACCAACAATGGGAAGGAATGTTTACAATTATCAATTGAAAATTCTGTCATCAATAATTTTTTAGAGTAACTACTGTGACAAAATATGTGTTAATTTACACACAATAAACAAAAATTGCACCAATATTCATGGATCACTTGTATATTATGTTTTTGTTGGTAATCCATACATAAATGTTTCATCACTTGCTGAAATATATTGATTTTTTTCATACGTTTTTTGCATTTCTTTAACAAATTTTCATCTCCACAAAATATCAATTCATTAAAAATAAGTTAGGGATATTGGTATTTTTATGATTGATATTTTATCAGTGTGTCAATGAATAAATAGATCATTATTCACAATTTCAAAATTTACATATATCCCTAACTATTTTTGTCCAGTATATTTCAATAGCAATTATCAATCTCCATGGGTAGCCAGCACCAGTAAACTGTTGTGACTAAGCAATAGGAAGTATCCCCCCTGTAACATGACTTAATGTCATTGTGCTAAGACTTACAAGTGGGCCCCAATGCAATCATTGTGCTTCATTGTTTCAAAGTTCACAACAAGATCAATGTCAATGTTAAGATCTATTTAAGCAAGTGGGCCCCCAATGCAATCGTTGTGCTTCATTGTTTCAAAGTTCACAACATAGACTTCCAATGTCAATGTGCTAAGATCTATTTAAGCAAGTGGGCCCCCAATGCAATCGTTGTGCTTCATTGTTTCAAAGTTCACAACATAGACTTACAATGTCATTGTGCTAAGATCTATTTGTGCAAGTGTTCCCAATATCCCCAATGCAATCTATTTGTGCGTTGTGCAACTTCATTGTTTCAAAGTTCACAATATAGACTTACAATGTCATTGTGCTAAGATCTATTTGTGCACGTGAGCCCTGGGGTCTGTAACTCAAAGTAATCTTAGTGCTACATTGTTGATCTCAAAATCCACGACTTATACTTACAATATCATTGTGCTAATATCTATTTTAGCAGGTGGGCCCTAGGCCCCATTTCACAAAGCATCTTAGCTCTACACTGACAAATCTCCAGAATCACAGCATAGACTTGGCATAGTTTGTGACCCCTAACCATGCTTATTTCCAAAACGAACTTTCAACCAGTGACATATGATTTGATCATCAATGCTCTTTCATATAGCACAAACAATGAGCACAACAACAAATATAGATATGTACAATCGATTCTGGAATGACTTGAAACAGGAATATAATATCAGATTGTTCGATGAATGACCTTTGAGTGCTGTTATCGTACTGGCTGCCGTTATACAAATCAATCTTAGCGCTAGTCGTTGTTACAGTCTAGTTGTTACAGCTTTTGCTTTGTGAATGTGGGTTTAATAGTCTCGATTCTTGCACCTATTATTTATTTCAATTAACTTTATTCTGAAAGATTTTGTAACATCAACTGTACGCCACACCACAATGGTTTTTCAGCTACAGCTTTATCTCTCTGGAGAATGTTATATGTTATGTGCATTAGAAGGTGCTTTCAATAGTGGTTCTGGCAGTTAAGATATACTGCTAATAGGCGTGCCCAATAGGCTAAAGATGCTCTCGATATCAATCACTGGTTTGTGTGGACCAATCATTTTGGGTGGAAAATTGTTGGTGTTTTATTGTATCTGATTTTCATGTTTTATACCCGTCTATTCAGTAGTAAGTTGTTACAGCTTTTGCTCGTCATACTGAAGACCCAGGTTTGATTTCTCACTAGGTACCATGTCCCCTGCCGTGATATTGCTGGAATATTGCTAAGAGCGGGGTAAAACCATACTTACTAACTCACTCACTTTATATCACAAATATTGTTGTTTGATTGTGTAAGCTATAAGAAATATTAGGCCATATCCTGGTAGTAAGGTAAAACAAGAGCCATAGGGTTGAGATATGCTGTCAATGAAGACAGTCGGATACATTTGATTGTCATGGGTAGCTAGGGACCTTTTCAAACCCAGGGTCACAAGGAGTTCTGTATCATATGAGATCTTCCAGAAAGTCAATAAATCCCCGATTTTGCTGGGATATTGCCAAAACCAGTGTTAAACTTCACTGACGCACTCACTTCTCCACCCACCCACTCCCTCCCTCCTCAACCACCCACCCACTCACTCACTCACTCACTCACAAACCCACCCACACACCCAGAGGTGGGGGACACCAGAAATGGGCTTCACACATTGTACCCATGTGGGGGATCGAACCCGGGCCTACAGCTAGACGAGCATACACTTCAACCACTGTGCTACAACACCGCCCCGAACTTATTCTGAAATTTGTTTTGTTTGCGGAAGGGGGCTGGTGTTGATCATGTCCATCGGTGGTTGTATTCTGGATGCTCCTGGGGTACAAAGTTAGGAGCACCAAAATATTTATGTATTGGAAACACCTCGTCTTTACTTTGGTGTTTTATGTAGGAGATCTTCTTTGTGAAAATATCCTGAAGTTGGTCTGCTGGCAAGTCACTGACACCGTAGACAGAGACCCTGTAGAGGAGGAAGTTGATGATGTACATCATGTGTGAGGAGACGTAGTGGAAGCTGATGGAGAACTGGCTGCAGCACTCCGGACCCTAGAACAGATAACAGCGTTCTACAGTGATGTCACTCCGGACCCTGGAACAGATGAAAGTGTTGTACAGTGATGTCACTCCGGACCCTGAAACAGGCAACAGTGTTGTACAGTGATGTCACACTGGACACTCCAGACCCTAGAACAGATGACAGTGTTGTACAGTGATGTCAATCGGGACCCTAGAACAGATGACAGTGTTGTACAGTGATGTCAATCGGGACCCTAGAACAGATAACAGTGTTGTACAGTGATGTCACTCCGGACCCTAGAACAGATGACAGTGTTGTACAGTGATGTCACTCCAGACCCTAGAACAGATAACAGTGTTGTACAGTGATGTCAATCCAGACCCTAGAACAGATAACAGTGTTGTACAGTGATGTCACTCGGGACCCTGGAACAGGCAACAGTGTTGTACAGTGATGTCACTCCGGACCCTGGAACAGATAACAGTGTTGTACAGTGATGTCACTGTGGACCCTGGAACAGGCAACAGTGTTGTACAGTCATGTCACTCCGGACCCTGGAACAGATGACAGTGTTGTACAGTGATGTCACTGCGGACCCTGGAACAGATAACAGTGTTGTACAGTGATGTGACTCCGGACCCTGGAACAGATCACAGTGTTGTACAGTGATGTGACTCCGGACCCTGGAACAGGCAACAGTGTTGTACAATGTCACTCTGGACCCTGGAACAGACAACAGTGTTGTACATTGATGAAATACTGGACCCTGGAACAGACAACAGTTTTGTACAGTGATGTGACTCCGGACCCTAGAACAGATGACAGTGTTGTACAGTGATGTCAATCGGGACCCTAGAACAGATAACAGTGTTGTACAGTGATGTCACTCCGGACCCTAGAACAGATGACAGTGTTGTACAGTGATGTCACTCCAGACCCTAGAACAGATAACAGTGTTGTACAGTGATGTCAATCCAGACCCTAGAACAGATAACAGTGTTGTACAGTGATGTCACTCGGGACCCTGGAACAGGCAACAGTGTTGTACAGTGATGTCACTCCGGACCCTGGAACAGATAACAGTGTTGTACAGTGATGTCACTGTGGACCCTGGAACAGGCAACAGTGTTGTACAGTCATGTCACTCCGGACCCTGGAACAGATGACAGTGTTGTACAGTGATGTCACTGCGGACCCTGGAACAGATAACAGTGTTGTACAGTGATGTGACTCCGGACCCTGGAACAGATCACAGTGTTGTACAGTGATGTGACTCCGGACCCTGGAACAGGCAACAGTGTTGTACAATGTCACTCTGGACCCTGGAACAGACAACAGTGTTGTACATTGATGAAATACTGGACCCTGGAACAGACAACAGTTTTGTACAGTGATGTGACTCCGGACCCTAGAACAGATGACAGTGTTGTACAGTGATGTCACTCTGGACCCTGGAACAGATGACAGTGTTGTACAGTGATATCACTCTGGAACCTGGAACAGACAACAGTGTTGTACAGTGATGTCAATCTGGACCCTGGAACAGACAACAGTGTTGTACAGTGATGTCACTCTGGACACTGAAACTGGTCTGCACTTACTGCTTGAATCGGTGATGCCGGATAATCCTTGAGATACCAAGGTAACGGGCCAATCAGATGCTGTTCCATGCTTTGAGGATGAAACGCGTCTCTGCCAAACTTGTCATATGATACATAGGCTTTGATGCCCAACTTTTCCATACAGCGTCCAACATCCACATCTTCATCACCTCCATCAGTAGCGCATCCTCCGCTGAAACCTTTCTCAACCACCATCCGCAACGCTGCCTTACTCAACACATAGCTACCACCTCCACTCATGTAGCCATTGTGAGCAAGCACCTTGAAATGGTATCCAATGTATACTGGATTATTTGGGTCAAATTTGGATAAAAGAAAACGTAGGTTTTCCATGATAATGAAACTGTCATCGTCTGCTTTTAAAATCCAGTCGTAAGAGTCTCCATACTGTTTGTATGCTTCTTTCAGAGCTTGCATGGTTTTGGCAGTGAGGTGTGACCGGCCATCCGAAATGTTGAGCGATATGTGAGGGTACTTGGAATGGTGATATGTAAACACGAACAGCAGCTTGTTGCATCGCGATCCCCATGTCGCATTCACTGCATACACTTTGGAATCTTCGTTCTTCACAGTTGTTGGCACAAGACAAAGAATACGAACTTGTTTCTGTAGGTCTTGGGAAACTGTGTCATTCATCAAAACTGCAAGGAGATCATATTAAGCATTACTGAATACAGATCACATTAAGCATTATTGAATACAGATCACATTAAGCATTACTGAATACAGATCACATTACACATTATTGAACACAGATCACATTATGCATTACTGAATACAGATCACATTCAGCATTATTGAACACAGATCACATTATGCATTACTGAATACAGATCACATTATGCATTACTGAATACAGATCACATTACGCATTATTGAACACAGATCACATTACGCATTATTGAACACAGATCACATTAAGCATTGCGGGAATTGAGATTTTAACATCAGTGGGGTGAGGTGAGACAAGTTGAGATGAAATGGATTTCAGTTAGGTGAGTTGAAGTGAGGTGAGTGAGTGAGGTGAGGTTAGACAAGGTGAGGTGAGACAAGGTGAAGTGAAATGTGATTTTAACATCAGTGGGGTGAAGTGAAATGTGATTTTAACATCAGTGGGGTGAAATCAAGAAAAATCTGACTTTAATATCAGTGAGGTGACACAAGTTGAAGTGAAACGGGATTTTAACATCAGTGGGATGAGATGAGGTGAGATAAGTGGGGGTGAAATGATTTTTACCATCAGTGGGGTGAAGAAAGGTAAGGATTTTAACATAGTATGTAACATCATTTCATTCCTAGAGGGACATACATTCACAGAAGAGAGACAAATGACAAAGCGAGGGTGAAGCACTTACTGTTCCTCATGGACGGGTCCCTCCATGTAATTCCAGCTGTGTCACGGACCTCAGCCCCAAAAATATCACTGGAACAGAAATAGTAACCTTTAACCTGTTCCAATTATGAATGAACAAGAACAAATAGTTTTATCTCACCTTCAACTACATGGTGGCGTGTGGTCCTGTGCACAGAGCTCAGGTCATGAATCAGTTGAAGTTAAGCAACGTCGAGCTCAGACAGTCCTTGGATGGGTGACCGTGTTTGGCAGCTTGACTCCTGAGAGATTCTAGGACCTCAGTGCTGCCCCACAACGAAGCACATATGATACATGTGGTCACACCTCAGGCAAGTGAGTTTGTTCAAAATTGCCTCTGTTCACCCAGCAGAAAATGGGTACCCGGTTGGATAGTCATGTGACTATAACCTTCTAGTGCCTTGGGTTATCCGGGGTAATAAGAATTGGATTCTGATTAAGCGCCACAAGCAATCACTTGGTGTTTGGATACGGTGCGCTATAGAAGATTACTTATTATTATTGAACTAGCATACTCAGCAGACCTGATAAGTAAGCAAATGCAAATATTTACAAAGTATGTCCCATTGCAAGGGAGACACCTTTCTTTAACTGTGAACTCATGTATTACAAGTGATCTTGTTTGTTTGTTGTTCAATGCCTAACAAAGCAGTATTCAAGCCGTGTGAGGGCAGTTTGTAAATAATTGGGTCTGGGCCGGAGAATCCAGTGATCAACAGCATGACCATCGATTGGCGCAATTTGGAACCGATGTTATGTGTGAACCAAGTCGGCGGGCCTGACCATCCGATCCCGTTAGTCGCCTCTTACGACAAACATGGGTTACTGAAGGCCAATTCTAACCCGGACCTTCACGGGTGCCAAAAATGAAGATGACAGACTTAAGGCTATGTTCGTCAGTGCAGCACCCCAGGAACAAAGCTACCACTTCTCCTGTGTTATCTGCTACTAGTGGTGGTCCGATTAATTGAAATAATCGAAGATTGGTCGCAGCGACCAAACGACCAGGCAATCGATCACATTTTCTCATAATCGAACATAAACGATTTTGGAACTACTTTGAAATACTTGACAATGGAACGTATCTTAGAAGTTGTCAGGGCCTGAAAACGTGTTTAATTCCCTTCACTATCTGAAAATATTTCTCTAAGACTCCAGGAAGTTTATGTTCATGATATATCAGTCATCACGTTAAAGTAGCAAGTTGCATCATGTTATACATATCTGCAATAACAACCTGGAAAGAAAAATCTGAAAAATGACGCTAACCAATTTTTTTCAATGATTGTTCGTTGGTAATGAAGCAATCATCAATTGGGAGATTTCAACCAATTCCCAACACAATCTGCTACATGAATTGTGAAGATCCATCCAATCAACTGTCAACTAATGTCATTTAGCAGTAAACCCTTTTCTAATTAACACAACACTTTTTCTGATTAACACAAAGCTTAAACTACAATGTTTTGAAACAAAACTGCCAACTCTTCATGTCTTGATCATTTAACATATCTCTCTATGATAACAAACATCATTTGGAAAATTGTATAAAATGACAATCCTTTACTGTTATTGTCATTGTCATACTCACAGACATCGTGGCCGTACAAGAAGAATGACAGGGTAGAGAAACAGACCAGCAGGAGAAAAAGTCGCAGGCACTTGGACACACTGATCCTCCTGCAACAACACATGGACATTACAAACCTTGTTTGTTGATTCTAACAATATCAATAACACAGAATGCAAGGAACAATAGAAAGAGAGATCAAAAAGAAGAGAGGAGAAGGAAATGGGGAGAGAAGAGGCAGGAGAAAGAAGAAGGGAGGGGGGAGTAGAGAAAGAAAAGTGGAGACGGCAAAGAGTGAGTAAGTGAGACAAGAAAATGAGATGAGAGAGCATGTAGAGAAGAAACTAGAAAAGAAAGAAGAAGATGATGAAAGGAGACAAAGAAGAGGAAGATGATGAAAAGGACACAAAGAACAGGAAGAAAAGACAAGATGCAAAGAGAAGACAAGGAAGAGGAAGACAATGAAAAGGAGACAAAGAACAGGAAGAAGAATAGATAAGAAAAGAGAAGATGAAGATGAAGAACAGAGAAGAGGAAGAAGAATAGAGAAAAGAGGTAAAGAAAACCAAGAAAGGAAGAAGATAAAGAGGAGACGAAGAAGAGGAAGAAGAAAAGACAGACAAGGAAGAAAAGAGAAGACAAAGAACAGGAAGAAGAGAAAACAAAGAAAGATGAAGAAGAGACAAAGAAGAGGAAGAACATGAACAGGAGACAAAGAAGATGGAGAAGAGACAAAGAAGAGGAAGAAGAAAAGATCAGATGAAGAAGAGGAAGAAAAAAGAGAAGACAAGAACAGGAAGAAGAGAAAACAAAGAAGATGAAGAAGAGAGGAAGAAGAGGAAGAACATGAAGAGGAGACAAAGAAGAGGAAGAAGAGGAAGAGGAGACCAAGAAGGGGAAGAAGAGAAAACAAAGAAAGAAGATGAAGAAGAGACAAAGAAGAGGAAGAACATGAAGAGGAGACAAAGAACAGGAAGGGGAGACAAAGAAGAGGAAGAAGAAAAGAGAAGGCAAAGAACAGGAAGAAAAGAAAACAGAAAGAAGATGAAGAAGAGGAAGAAGATGAAGAGGAGATTAAGAAGGGGAAGAAGAGGAAGAGGAGACAAAGAAGAGGAAGAAGAGAAAACAAAGAAAGATGAAGAAGAGACAAAGAAGAGGAAGAACATGAAGAGGAGACAAAGAACAGGAAGAAGAGAAAACAAAGAAAGATGAAGAAGAGACAAAGAAGAGGAAGAACATGAAGAGGAGACAAAGAAGAGGAGACAAAGAAGAGGAAGAAGAAAAGATAAGACGAAGAAGAAGGAAAGAGAAGGCAAAGAACAGGAAGAAGAGAAAACAAAGAAAGATGAAGAGACAAAGAAGAAAAGAGAAGACGAAGATGAAAAGAGAAGACAAAGAAAGGAAGATGAAAATAGAAGACAAAGAAAGGAAGATGATGAAGAGAAGACAAAGAAGAGGAAGATGATGAAGAGAAGACAAAGAAGAGGAAGAAGAGGAAGGGACATGAAGAAAAAGCAGAAGGAAAAGACAAAGAGTTGAAGGAGAAGATGAAATGAATACAGGGAGTATGAAGAGCAGAGGGAAAAGACAAGCAGGAAGAAGAATCACAAGGGTTTTACATCACACAGTTAAAAGACTACCGGTACATATAGCATTTCTTTAGGACATACAGTTATTTTTACCACACCAAATCAGTGACAAAGAATACAAAGTACTTATAATATACGGAATAACTAAATCATGGTTCAGTACACTACACCAGTTCATTACTTTACTGCACCCTCGTTTTAACTCTTAGAACCCTTGAAGGTAGTTATTGGGGTCCTCTTGACCCAAGTCGGGCAAGGAAACAAGTCCAGAATAATTTGGCAAGTCGAGAGTCCCTCATCCCTGAAATCATGCTTTGTTCCTGGTATGTTGTTTGTATGCCTTATGTTCCAAACAGTGAGTGAGTGAGTTTAGTTTAGGCTGCTTTTAGCAATATTCCAGCAATATCACGGCAGGGATACCTGAAATGACTTCACACATTGTACACATGTGAACCCACACTCTCAGAGTCAAATAGCTGACTTCATATGCTGGCAGTGAGTCTGGATTCAAATCCTGTATGGGCCTCAACCGTCAAAGGTAAAGTATTTATACCTTACTGAGAAAGTATAAACCCAAACATAATTATATGTTATATTACTATTATTAGACCAATTTTATTTCTTGTTTTACGGATCCGCCGCTCATAATTTTTCAAGAATAAGAAAAAAATATAAGTAAATTTTCCCCACTCAAAAAATAAAATCTTAATGTCTTGTGGCTTTATTGGTCCAAATTGTAAATTTACAAGAAAAGTTTTTTTTAGATTGTGATTTGCCCCATATACACTTTATAAATTGCCAAAAGTAAAATACTTTTAGCATTTATTTATTTTTATTTATATTCCCTCCTGCCTTTAAGTTTTTTTAGTACAAAAATCCGTAAAACAAGAAATAGAATTGGTCTGGCCTAATATCATTATATTATTTTATCATCCAAAACGGTGTTCCACTGGAGATACTGCTTGTGTGATATCAAACGATATATCCTAATTCGTTTTGACAGTAGATTTTGTACAATACCCTGACAATGCTCTGACATCATAAGCTTGATGACATCACAATGCTATGACATCGCTGCATCAGATATTTGTAACTTTATCAACTCGTGTTGATATAATTGATATCAGTAGACTCTTGGGTGAGATTCTCTATATACTATTATAATTCTATATTATTATATCATTATTATATCAATCATACTGTACCCTGTACCTATTGTCATTAATACAGATATACTGAGTGGCGATACACAATGTTACTGCAGGAGACACAAGAAATGGGCATTCATACAGATATATAATCAGGTCATCTACATAACCTTTGTGGACTTATCAGACACTCAACAGCACACCCAGCTATGGCTTCTGGGAACATGTGGGGAGATAGAAAAGCATTGTTGTGGATGCTTCTTCTCTGAGATAGGTGAAATGGTGTCTGTCTGAGTGTGTGTCTGTGTGTCTGTGTGTCTGTCCATCTGTCTGTCTGTCCATCTGTCTGTCTGTCTGCTAGTCAATGTGTCTGTCTGTCAAAAGAACAGGTTTAATGCTCCATTTTACACTAGCGGATTGAAAACAATATCACAGTGTCAAAATACCACTGAATTAAAAAAACCATTGAACTTTTTAAGAATTCAAATTTTGAATAAGAATGCTTTTCTGACTGACATGGTCACTTTAAAATAGTCTACAAACCTGGATAAATTCCTGTGTTATATATATTACACATTCATATAATATTTATCATGTAAAACCTAAATACACTACTTCAAAGGGATGCCTGGTGGGGTAGCCTAGTGGTAAAAGCGTTTGCTCGTCACGTCGAAGACCCGGGTTCAATTCCCCCACATGGGTACAATGTGTGAAGCCCATTTCTTGTGTCCCCCGCCATGATATTGTGCGAATATTGCTAAAAGCGGTGTAAGCCTAAACTCACTCACTCACTTCATGGCGATGTATGAATGTACAAATGCAAAAGTCAGTGTCTCATTTGGTTGTTATCAGATTTGTCTGTGAGAAATGGTAGGATGAAGATCTCTAACAGGGTTTGACCTTGACATTGACCTACAAGACCCAATTCCTAATTCTGTAAATAATCAAGTCTGGACCAGATGATCTAGTGATCAATATCATGAGCATCAATCTACGCAATTGATACAATGACATGTGTCAACCAAGTCAGTGTCAGCCAAGTCATGAGCCTGACCACCCAATCCTGTTAGACGCCTCTTACGAGTGTGTGAGTGAGTTTAGTTTTACACCCCACTCAGCAATATTCCAGCGATATGGCGGCGTTCTGTAAATAATCGAGTTGGGATCAGACAATCGAGGGATCAACAGCATGAGCATCGATCTGTGCAATTGGGAACCGATGACATGTGTCAACCAAGTCAGCGAGCCTGACCACCCTCCCGACTCTCACGATAAGCATTGGTTACTGAAGATCAATTCTAACCCGGATATTTGTGAGTCATATTTGACAAATTTAACAATATATCACAACAGACTACATGACTCCCCTGGTCGAGATGTTGGAAATATGATATGTTGCTGATTAATTTCTAATGACAACGAAATACCAGTCTGACATTTAAGCCAGTTGTTTACATACCAACAACACCCCACAAAACTTCAATTACATCACTATAAATAAACTGTCTGTAGTAAAGCAGCCATCATTGTATTCGTTGTGATATGAATATATGCACAAATTAATAGTAACATAATTATCTTTCACAAAAGAACATTACATGTGAAAAGGCAAATATGAGGGATTTAGATCCAAGAATTTGTTTGTCGGTTGTATGTTGAATAACACCCCACTCAGCAATATTCCAGCTTTTTATTTTTTCTGTAAAATAAATGTCTGTACTAGATAATCCAGTGATTGACATCATGAGCATCAAGTGGGATACGATGACATGTATCAACCAAGCCAGCGAGCCTGACCACCCGATCCCGTTAGTCGCCTCTTATGACAAGCATGGGTTGCTGAAGATCAATTCTAACCCGGATCTTCACAGTAAGCTAAATAGGGACACCACTGTTTATGAATGAATGGATAGTTTACTGTGTTGTTTATAAATAACGTACATATTTCTCGGTCCATCAGGTTACCACACAAAGTGGCAATACAATATCTATTCAAGAAACAAATATATCCCAAATAATTATCTGTTAAAATATCCTTCAACTGCCTTTGTTTCCATTCTAACCCCCCAAAATGAAACCGTAATACGTAATCTAACGCTTTATGTAAAACATGCTGTTATCCTCAGAAGTCATATCTTATCTGAACTGTAATTTCTTTTTGTCTGTCACATGTGCTGTATATATACTAGTATTACTTGATGGGCCGGAAGCCTTAAGTACAATAAATATCTGTGACTGACTTGGACTACAGCAGGTACAGTGTCACACTTCCAAATCTTACCTTCCAGAGACCCACATCATCTTTTTAAGCATGTTCCTGAAAAAGAAAGGCATTAATTAGAAACGTATTTGCTAACAATAAATTCTATGTAAGTATGATCCCCAGGGAGCTGAGATTCATAATAAGTTGTGCCATTGAGTGAGTGAGTATGGTTTGACGCCGCTTTTAGCAACATTCCAGCAATATCGTGGGCGGGGGACAGCAGAAATGGGCTTGACACATTGTACCCATGTTGGATTCGAACCCAGGTTTTCGGCGTGTCAAGTGGACGCTCTAACCACTACTCTACCCCATCTCCCCTATTTTTCTATGAATTATTGAAGATACAAGTAAATAGATTTATTGTTAATGTATGGGCGACACAATGGCGACAGTGCAGTGCTTAGCAAAGAGAACAACACGCACACATACATACATATATTGTATAACGCCAATATCTAGCTCAGGTACCCAAAGGCACCTTGTCTTTTCCCTCGATCACTGAAAGCAATCTCAACGGCACATCGTATTGTCAATCTCAACTCCCTGGAGAACATACAACTCTTGCAGCCACTATCCGCACCAAGTTAATGTGGCTTTCCCATCCGTACGAGGTACCTATTTACAGCTGGGTGGACTGGGACACATAGTCACAGTACTTTATCCAAGTTCACTGCACGTTGCTGTACCCGCAACTAGGTGTTTGTACGTAAACATGTGGCCACCATCTAGTCATTTACCAACAGAATCGTCGGTTCTTTTAAGTGCACAGGGTTGTGTACTGTACACTAGGGGTTGTGACAACACTGAAAGAGTCTTACACCCAGCCACAGGTGGACTCGATCCTGACACCTCAAGCTCGCTGGATCACCAACCTGGCGCCTTACACAGCTCGCCCACCACGCCCCCCAAATATACACCAGGTACATCTCCATATACACAAATGTAAGGCATGCTATATATAGTCTGTTTGCAGTAAAAACGTACTGATGAATTTCCCTTTAAACAAAAAAGTAAATCAAATAAAGTGAAAATAAGATTGCAAATCCTCATAATTTTACCTTGCCAATTGAACACGTAAATCTCAGAATTTTATTCAACTTAGGATAAAAGTTGTTTCACAAACGATCATGGTTTCATATCACTGTTATTGGTTTGTATTGCTTCACCACAGCGCTATTCAAAGCCGGTGAAGTAAACTAGAAAATATTAAAGGAACGCTTGAATTTTCCTGTGTTCCTTTATTTGTTTCTCTAAGTATATATACTAGATCACTGATTGTTTGCAGGATATCATATTTTATTCATCAAACAGTCATTTCATCTAACTCTGATGGAAACAATCCACACCATTTCATCTAACACTAAAGGAAACAATCCACATCATTTCATCTAACACTAAAGGAAACAATCCACACCATTTCATCTAACACTAAAGGAAACAATCCACACCATTTCATCTAACACTAATGGAAACAATCCACACCATTTCATCTAACACTAAAGGAAACAATCTACACCATTTCATCTAACACTAAAGGAAACAATCCACACCATTTCATCTAACACTAAAGGAAACAATCCACACCATTTCATCTAACACTAAAGGAAACAATCCACACCATTTCATCTAACACTAAAGGAAACAATCCACACCATTTCATCTAACACTAAAGAAACAATTACACCATTTCATCTAACAATAAAGGAAAATCAATACCATTTCATCTAACACTAATGGAAACAATCTACACCATTTCATCTAACACTAAAGGAAACAATCCACACCATTTCATCTAACACTAAAGGAAACAATGAAACCATTTCATCTGACACTAAAGAAACAATCCACACCATTTCATCTAACACTAAAGGAAACAATCCACACCATTTCATCTAACACTAATGGGAAACAATCCACACCATTTCATCTAACACTAAAGGAAACAATCCACACACCATTTCATCTAACACTAAAGGAAACAATCCACACCATTTCATCTAACACTAAAGAAAACAATCCACATCATTTCATCTAACACTAAAGGAAACAATCCACACCATTTCATCTAACACTAATGGAAACAATCCACACCATTTCATCTAACACTAAAGGAAACAATCCACACCATTTCATCTAACACTAAAGGAAACAATCCACACCATTTCATCTAACACTAAAGGAAACAATCCACACCATTTCATCTAACACTAAAGGAAACAATCCATACCATTTCATCTAACACTAAAGGAAACAATCCACACCATTTCATCTAACACTAAAGAAAACAATCCACATCATTTCATCTAACACTAAAGGAAACAATCCACATCATTTCATCTAACACTAAAGGAAACAATCCACACCATTTCATCTAACACTAAAGGAAACAATCCACACCATTTCATCTAACACTAAAGGAAACAATCCACATCATTTCATCTAACACTAAAGGAAACAATCCACATCATTTCATCTAACACTAAAGGAAACAATCGAAAAATCCACCATTTCATCTAACACTAAAGGAAACAATCCACACCATTTCATCTAACACTAAAAGGAAACAATCCACACCATTTCATCAACACTAAAGGAATAAAATCCACACCATTTCATCTAACACTAATGGAAACAATCCATCATTTCATCTAACACTAAAGGGAAACAATCCACATCATTTCATCTAACACTAAAGGAAACAATCACACCATTTCATCTAACACTAAAGGAAACAATCCACACCATTTCATCTAACACTAAAGGAAACAATCCACATCATTTCATCTAACACTAAAGGAAACAATCCACACCATTTCATCTAACACTAAAGGAAACAATCCACACCATTTCATCTAACACTAAAGGAAACAATCCACACCATTTCATCTAACACTAAAGGAAACAATCCACACCATTTCATCTAACACTAAAGGAAACAATCCACACCATTTCATCTAACACTAAAGGAAACAATCCACACCATTTCATCTAACACTAAAGGAAACAATCCACACCATTTCATCTAACACTAAAGGAAACAATCCACACCATTTCATCTAACACTAAAGGAAACAATCCACACCATTTCATCTAACACTAAAGGAAACAATCCACATCATTTCATCTAACACTAAAGGAAACAATCCACACCATTTCATCTAACACTAAAGGAAACAATCCACACCATTTCATCTAACACTAAAGGAAACAATCCACACCATTTCATCTAACACTAAAGGAAACAATCCACACCATTTCATCTAACACTAAAGGAAACAATCCACACCATTTCATCTAACACTAAAGGAAACAATCCACACCATTTCATCTAACACTAAAGGAAACAATCCACACCATTTCATCTAACACTAAAGAAACAATCCACACCATTTCATCTAACACTAAAGGAAACAATCCACATCATTTCATCTAACACTAAAGGAAACAATCCACATCATTTCATCTAACACTAAAGGAAACAATCCACACCATTTCATCTAACACTAAAGGAAACAATCCACACCATTTCATCTAACACTAAAGGAAACAATCCACATCATTTCATCTAACACTAAAGGAAACAATCCACACCATTTCATCTAACACTAAAGGAAACAATCCACACCATTTCATCTAACACTGAAGGAAACAATCCACACCATTTCATCTAACACTAAAGGAAACAATCCACACCATTTCATCTAACACTAAAGGAAACAATCCACACCATTTCATCTAACACTAAAGGAAACAATCCACACCATTTCATCTAACACTAAAGGAAACAATCCAAATCATTTCATCTAACACTAAAGGAAACAATCCACATCATTTCATCTAACACTAAAGGAAACAATCCACGTCATTTCATCTAACACTAAAGGAAACAATCCACGTCATTTCATCTAACACTAAAGGAAACAATCCACATCATTTCATCTAACACTAAAGGAAACAATCCACATCATTTCATCTAACACTAAAGGAAACAATCCACACCATTTCATCTAACACTAAAGGAAACAATCCACACCATTTCATCTAACACTAAAGGAAACAATCCACACCATTTCATCTAACACTAAAGGAAACAATCCACACCATTTCATCTAACACTAAAGGAAACAATCCACACCATTTCATCTAACACTAAAGGAAACAATCCACACCATTTCATCTAACACTAAAGGAAACAATCCACACCATTTCATCTAACACTAAAGGAAACAATCCACACCATTTCATCTAACACTAAAGGAAACAATCCACACCATTTCATCTAACACTAAAGGAAACAATCCACATCATTTCATCTAACACTAAAGGAAACAATCCACACCATTTCATCTAACACTAAAGGAAACAATCCACATCATTTCATCTAACACTAAAGGAAACAATCCACATCATTTCATCTAACACTAAAGGAAACAATCCACACCATTTCATCTAACACTAAAGGAAACAATCCACATCATTTCATCTAACACTAAAGGAAACAATCCACATCATTTCATCTAACACTAAAGGAAACAATCCACACCATTTCATCTAACACTAAAGGAAACAATCCACACCATTTCATCTAACACTAAAGGAAACAATCCACGTCATTTCATCTAACACTAAAGGAAACAATCCACGTCATTTCATCTAACACTAATGGAAACAATCCACACCATTTCATCTAACACTAAAGGAAACAATCCACACCATTTCATCTAACACTAAAGGAAACAATCCACACCATTTCATCTAACACTAAAGGAAACAATCCACACCATTTCATCTAACACTAATGGAAACAATCCACACCATTTCATCTAACACTAAAGGAAACAATCCACACCATTTCATCTAACACTAAAGGAAACAATCCACACCATTTCATCTAACACTAAAGGAAACAATCCACACCATTTCATCTAACACTAAAGGAAACAATCCACACCATTTCATCTAACACTAAAGGAAACAATCCACATCATTTCATCAGACACTAAAGGAAACAATCCACACCATTTCATCTAACACTAAAGGAAACAATCCACACCATTTCATCTAACACTAAAGGAAACAATCCACACCATTTCATCTAACACTAAAGGAAACAATCCACATCATTTCATCTAACACTAAAGGAAACAATCCACATCATTTCATCTAACACTAAAGGAAACAATCCACACCATTTCATCTAACACTAAAGGAAACAATCCACACCATTTCATCTAACACTAAAGGAAACAATCCACACCATTTCATCTAACACTAAATGGAAACAATCCACACCATTTCATCTAACACTAAAGGAAACAATCCACACCATTTCATCTAACACTAAAGGAAACAATCAACATCATTTCATCTAACACTAAAGGAAACAATCCACACCATTTCATCTAACACTAATGGAAACAATCCACGTCATTTCATCTAACACTAAAGGAAACAATCCACACCATTTCATCTAACACACTAAAGGAAACAATCCACACCATTTCATCTAACACTAATGGAAACAATCCACACCATTTCATCTAACACTAAAGGAAACAATCCACACCATTTCATCTAACACTAAAGGAAACAATCCACATCATTTCATCTAACACTAAAGGAAACAATCCACATCATTTCATCTAACACTAAAGGAAACAATCCACACCATTTCATCTAACACTAAAGGAAACAATCCACACCATTTCATCTAACACTAAAGGAAACAATCCACATCATTTCATCTAACACTAAAGGAAACAATCCACACCATTTCATCTAACACTAATGGAAACAATCCACATCATTTCATCTAACACTAAAGGAAACAATCCACACCATTTCATCTAACACTAAAGGAAACAATCCACACCATTTCATCTAACACTAAAGGAAACAATCCACACCATTTCATCTAACACTAAAGGAAACAATCGAAACCATTTCATCTAACAATAAAGGAAACAATCCACATCATTTCATCTAACACTAAAGGAAACAATCCACACCATTTCATCTAACAATCCACATCATTTAAAGGAAACAATCCACACCATTTCATCTAACACTAAAGGAAACAATCCACATCATTTCATCTAACACTAAAGGAAACAATCCACACCATTTCATCTAACACTAAAAGAAACAATCCACACCATTTCATCTAACACTAATGGAAACAATCCACACCATTTCATCTAACACTAAATGGAAACAATCCACGCCATTTCATCTAACACTAAAGGAAACAATCCAAACCATTTCATCTAACACTGGAAAAATGGAAACAATCCACACTCATTTCATCTAACACTAAAGGAAACAATCCACATCATTTCATCTAACACTAAAGGAAACAATCCACGTCATTTCATCTAACACTAAAGGAAACAATCCACATCATTTCATCTAACACTAAAGGAAACAATCCACGTCATTTCATCTAACACTAAAGGAAACAATCCACATCATTTCATCTAACACTAAAGGAAACAATCCACGCCATTTCATCTAACACTAAAGGAAACAATCCACACCATTTCATCTAACACTAATGGAAACAATCCACATCATTTCATCTAACACTAAAGGAAACAATCGAAACCATTTCATCTAACACTAAAGGAAACAATCCACGCCATTTCATCTGACACTAAAGGAAACAATCCACGCCATTTCATCTAACACTAAAGGAAACAATCCACGTCATTTCATCTAACACTAATGGAAACAATCCACACCATTTCATCTGACACTAAAGGAAACAATCCACGCCATTTCATCTAACACTAAAGGAAACAATCCACACCATTTCATCTAACACTAAAGGAAACAATCCACGTCATTTCATCTAACACTAAAGGAAACAATCCACACCATTTCATCTAACACTAAAGGAAACAATCCACATCATTTCATCTAACACTAAAGGAAACAATCCATACCATTTCATCTAACACTGAAGGAAACAATCCACACCATTTCATCTAACAATAAAGGAAACAATCCACGCCATTTCATCTAACACTAAAGGAAACAATCCACGCCATTTCATCTAACACTAAAGGAAGCAATCCACGTCATTTCATCTAACACTAATGGAAACAATCCACATCATTTCATCTAACACTAATGGATTCACAATCCACACCATATCATATGACACTTAGTGAAGTTGAGTTGAGTTTTACATCACACTGGCATTATTTCAGAGTTCAAATGAGCTTCTTATAACACTTATTTATTCACTATATTTTTATCCACCCAGAGAAAATGTCATTGCACCGATTTTTAAAAACAAGCAATTTGTCTCAAACTTTTACAACATTGAAACAATCCACGCCATTTCATCCAACACCAGTGGAAACAATCCACGCCATTTCATCCAACACCAGTGGAAACAATCCACGCCATTTCATCCAACACCAGTGGAAACAATCCACGCCATTTCATCCAACACCAGTGGAAACAATCCACACCATTTCATCCAACACCAGTGGAAACAATCCACGCCATTTCATCCAACACCAGTGGAAACAATCCATTTCACAGTGGCCATTTCATCCAACACCAGTGGAAACAATCCACGCCATTTCATCCAACACCAGTGGAAACAATCCACCATTTCATCCAACACCAGTGGAAACAATCCACACCATTTCATCCAACACCAGTGGAAACAATCCACGCCATTTCATCCAACACCAGTGGAAACAATCCACGCCATTTCATCCAACACCAGTGGAAACAATCCACGCCATTTCATCCAACACCAGTGGAAACAATCTACACCATTTTGTCAAACACTAACAAACAAAATGGCGGCATTTAGCTTCCAAGCACAAAATCTTTATGACCAAATAGTAAATAAACACTGCCTGATTACATGTGCAGCTTTTCCTTCTCACATACCTGTACGTCTCGGCACACCTGCGCTTGCTGACTGAGTGCAGGCAGCACACACACAGGTGCTGTGACACGCAACCTATGCCGATACCGTAACATGATACATGTCACAGGTTAGAGGTCATGTAACATGTCCTACTGCAGGCAGTACGACACAAACACAACACACGACACATGTTGTGTATACTAGGTCATACGCATTATAATAAACGGGTCAAGATACAATACAGTATCTACCCTGCATGTTGGAGCACATGGGCAACTGAAAATATGGTTTTAAAAATAATTAGGCCAGACCAATTTTATTTCTTGTTTTATGGATCCGCGTGTCGTATTATTTTCAAGAATAAGAAAAAAAATACAAATTAATTTTCCCTGCTCAAAAAATAAAATCCTAATGTTTTTTATGGGCCAAAAATGAAAACTTTGAGAATTTAGAAAGAATATTACTTTGACTGGAGATTTTATTTCTATATTTTTGCCTCCTGCCTTTAGGTTTTCTGAGGACAAAAGTCAAGAAATAAAATTGGTCTGGCCTTATAATAAAAACAAAGATACAATATGTATCAAAATACATAGGTCATGATACAATACAACCGATCTCTATCCTGCATCTTGGGGCCCAAGTGCAACAGTAAAAAGGTTTAAAAACTTATAATGAAAAAAAATACACATACAACATGTATTACAATATAGGGCATGATACTTATCACTGTACATAGGGCATGATACAATATGTTTTAGGTCACAGAGGTCAAGATATATCTATCACAACACACAAGTCAAGATACAATATGTATCACAGGGGTGGAAATAACCCATTGTCCGACGCCCGAGTCCAGACACAATATGTATCACTATACACAGGTCAAGATACATACACTATAGGTCAACATGCAATACTCACAATACACAGGTCAAGATACAATACATATCACTATACACAGGTCATGATACAATACATATCACTATACACAGGTCAAGATACAATACATATCACTATACACAGGTCAAGATACAATACATATCACTATACACAGGTCAAGATACAATACATATCACTATACACAGGTCAAGATACAATACATATCACTATACACAGGTCAGGATACAATATGTATTAGGACACATAGGTCATGACACAATACATATCACTATACACAGGTCAAGATACAATATGTATCAGGATACACAGCTCATGACACAATACATATTACTATACACAGGTCAAGATACAATACATATCACTATACACAGGTCAAGATACAATATGTATCAGGACACATAGGTCATGATACAATACATATCACTATACACAGGTCAAGATACAATATATATCACTATACACAGGTCAAGATACAATACATATCACTATACACAGGTCAAGATACAATATGTATCAGGACACATAGGTCATGACACAATACATATTACTATACACAGGTCAAGATACAATACATATCACTATACACAGGTCAAGATACAATATGTATCAGGACACATAGGTCATGATACAATACATATCACTATACACAGGTCAAGATACAATACATATCACTATACACAGGTCAAGATACAATACATATCACTATACACAGGTCAAGATACAATACATATCACTATACACAGGTCAAGATACAATACATATCACTATACACAGGTCAAGATACAATACATATCACTATACACAGGTCAAGATACAATACATATCACTATACACAGGTCAAGATACAATATATATCACTATACACAGGTCATGATACAATACATATCACTATACACAGGTCAAGATACAATACATATCACTATACACAGGTCAAGATACAATACATATCACTATACACAGGTCAAGATACAATATGTATCACTATACACAGGTCAAGATACAATACATATCACTATACACAGGTCAAGATACAATACATATCACTATACACAGGTCAAGATACAACACATATCACTATACACAGGTCAAGATACAATACATATCACTATACACAGGTCAAGATACAATACATATCACTATACACAGGTCAAGATACAATACATATCACTATACACAGGTCAAGATACAATACATATCACTATACACAGGTCAAGATACAATACATATCACTATACACAGGTCAAGATACAATACATATCACTATACACAGGTCAAGATACAATACATATCACTATACACAGGTCAAGATACAATACATATCACTATACACAGGTCAAGATACAATACATATCACTATACACAGGTCAAGATACAATATATATCACTATACACAGGTCATGATACAATACATATCACTATACACAGGTCAAGATACAATACATATCACTATACACAGGTCAAGATACAATATATATCACTATACACAGGTCAAGATACAATACATATCACTATACACAGGTCAAGATACAATACATATCACTATACACAGGTCAAGATACAATACATATCACTATACACAGGTCAAGATACAATATGTATCAGGATACACAGGTCAAGATACAATACATATCACTATACACAGGTCAAGATACAATATGTATCAGGACACATAGGTCATGATACAATACATATCACTATACACAGGTCAAGATACAATATGTATCAGGACACATAGGTCAAGATACAATACATATCACTATACACAGGTCAAGATACAATATGTATCAGGACACATAGATCAAGATACAATACATATCACTGTACACAAGTCAAGATACAATATGTATCAGGTCACATAGGTCATGATACAATATGTATCAGGACACACAGGTCAAGATACAATATGTATCAGGACACATAGGTCAAGACACAATACATATCACTATACACAGGTCAAGATACAATATGTATCAGGACACATAGATCAAGATACAATACATATCACTGTACACAAGTCAAGATACAATATGTATCAGGACACATAGGTCATGATACAATACATATCACTACACAAGTCAAGATACAATATGTATCAGGACACATAGGTCATGATACAATACATATCACTATACACAGGTCAAGATACAATATGTATCAGGACACATAGGTCATGATACAATACATATCACTATACACAGGTCAAGATACAATATGTATCAGGACACACAGGTCATGATACAATACACAATATCACCGTACACAGGTCAAGATACACCATGTATCAGGACACATAGGTCAAGATACAATACATATCACTATACACAGGTCAAGATACAACATGTATCAGGACACATAGGTCATGATACAATACAGCACAGGTCAAGATACAATACATAGCACTGTACACACGTCAAGATACATGTATCAGGACACAGGTCATAATACAATACATATCACCATACACAGGTCAAGATACAATATGCATCAGGACATGTAGGTCAAGACACAATAAATATCACTATACACAGGTCAAGATACAATGCATATCACTATACACAGTCAAGATACAATATGTATCAGGTCACAGGTCAGGATACACATGTATCAGGACACAAGGTCAAGATACGATATGTATCAGGACACATAGGTCATGATACAATACATATCACTATACACAGGTCAAGATACAACATGTATCAGGACACACAGGTCATGATACAATACATATCACTATACACAGGTCATGGTACAATACATATCACTATACACAGGTCAAGATACAATATGTATCAGGTCATATACAGGTCAGGATACAATATGTATCAGGATCACAGGTCAAGATACGATATGTATCAGGACACACAGGTCATGATACAATACATATCACTATACACAGGTCAAGATAATATGTATCAGGACACATAGGTCATGATACAATACATATCACCGTGCACAGGTCAAGATACAATATGTATCAGGACACATAGGTCATGATACAATACATATCACTATACACAAGTCAAGATCATGTATCAGCACAGATAGGTCATGATACAATACATATCACTATAGGTCAAGATACAATACATGTATCAGGACACATAGGTCATGATACAATACATATCACTATATACAGGCAAGATACAATATGTATCAGGACACATAGGTCATGATACAATACATATCACTATACACAGGTCAAGATACAATATGTATCAGGACACATAGGTCATGATACAATACATATCACTATACACAGGTCAAGATACAATATGTATCAGGTCACATAGGTCATGATACAATACATATCACTATACACAGGTCAGATACAATAACATATCAGGACACATAGATCATGATACATGTACACAGGTCAAGATACAATATGTATCAGGACACATAGGTCAAGATACAATACATATCACTATACACAGGTCAAGATACTAAATATCAGGATCAGGTCATGATACATACATATCACTACATACAAGTCAAGATACAATACAGGACACACAGGTCAAGATACAATATGTATCAGGACACATAGGTCATGACACAATACATATCACTATACACAGGTCAAGATACAATATGTATCAGGACACATAGGTCAAGATACAATACATATCACTATACACAGGTCAAGATACAATATGTATCAGGACACATAGGTCATGATACAATACATATCACTATACACAGGTCAAGATACAATACATATCACTATACACAGGTCAAGATACAATATGTATCAGGACACATAGGTCATGATACAATACATATCACTGTACACAGGTCAAGATACAATACATATCACTATACACAGGTCAAGATACAATATGTATCAGGACACATAGGTCATGATACAATACATATCACTGTACATCATCTATCAGGTCATCTTACATGCGTGCACACATAATAGATAAAATATCTTAGGTATATTGAGAAGTTTGATTTCAACACATGGACTTGGCAACCTGCGGTCTTTCTAATCATTTCACATATTCTTATTGAGGTTTTCAGAGGTACAGATAAGCGTATCTGTCAGAAGTTACGCAAATATTTATGTGAAAACTCAATTCCCATTAAGTCTATTGCGTACAAGTACGCTTGATTTTTTAAAATGCCCAATATATTTGATCTTACATCCGTACACACAAAGTAGATAAAATAACTGAGGTATATTGAGAGGTTCTATTTCAGCACATGAACTTGTCAACTTGCAGTCAGTCTGATCATTTCTAATATTACAGATTAAATATAAATAACAAACACGTAAACCAACATTCAAACTTTACTATAGTTTCACAATTAATGAAAAATGGCAAAATACCCAATTGAGTTTGAGAGAGGTGGGTACAAGTTACTCAAGGAAAATTGGGATACTCAATTGATATAAACACTAGCAAGTACATAACTCAATGACACAAAAGCTGTAACTCTGTATCCACTGTAAATATCCACAGAAAATGATCAATATAAAACATAAATAATAATTTGCAAGTGAATACATAATAGCTCACTGCGCGTTTTGGGACAGTAGGGTAGCCTAGTGGTCATAGCGCTTCACGCTGAAGACCTAGTTTCAATTCCCCGCACGGGTAAAATGTGTGAAGCCAATTTCTGGACCATGATAATGCTGAAATATTGCTAAAAGCGGCATAAAACTAAATTCACTCACCCACTGTACGTATAACTAGAACATGTAGGTGAGAACAAACCCAGGGTCCAGTGAAGAGGGACAACTTGTTGTTTAATGCCGCACTCAGCAATATTCCAGCTATATGGTGGCAGTCTGTAAATAATCAAGTCTGGACCAGACAATCCAGTGATCAAAAGCATGAGCATTCATCTACGCAATTGGGATACAATGACATGTGCCAACCAAGTCAGCCAACCTGATGGAAGTTCCAGCATTGCCCTAATCTCACCTCACCTCAAGCTTTTAGCTTTAAATGCTTAAATACTTTGCCACACTTTCTGAAATAAAAGGCTCTAGTGATTAAAGAGCTGAAGGTTCAATGGCTGAAAGCCTTTGTTTGATTACCAAAACAGTTATTTTTTTGGCCACTTGTAAAGCTCACATGAGCTGTTTTCACTGATATTTAGAATTTTACATGTTAATTCATTTCATTGAGAGGTATGTACCCAGTTCTATAAAACATGCAGGAGGCAACAACGTTAACCTATTAGGTCTGAGTGAGTTTAGTTTTGCGCCGCACTCAGCAATATTCCAGCTATATGGCAGCAGTCTGTAAATAATCGAGTCTGGACCAGACAATCAAGCGATCAACAGCATGAGCATCAATCTACGCAATTGGGGACCGATGACATGTGTCAACCAAGTCAGCGAGCCTGACCACCCGATCCCGTTAGTCGCCACGTACGACAAGCATGGGTTATTAGGAACACAATATAAGAAGAAATACGGTACAAGCGACACTACTCACTACACCATGCTCCTTATCCGGAAACATGTAAACAATTTTTTAAACAATTTGATTTTTAAATTTGTGAGGAGTGAGGGCTAATTTGATTTTGAGATTTGACTGACTGAGTGACTGACTGAGTTTGGTTTTACGCCGCTTTTAGCAATATTCCAGCAACATCACGGCGGGGGACACCAGAAATGGGCTTAACACATTGTGCCCATGTGGGGATTCGAACTCGGGTCTTCGGCGTGACGAGCCAACGCTTTAACCATTAGGCTACCCCACCGCCCCGATTTGATTTGGTTTAAGGGACCGTTCATAATTTATGGCTAGGGGGGTTGATGATGATTTTTATGGAGAAGCATGTACAATGTGAATGACCCCTCTAACATTTATGTACAAAGTAAGTGACCCACCCCTGCACGTCATGTACAAAATCAATTACTCACCTCCCATAAGTTTTAAACATAATTTTTAAATATTTTTATGTACAAAATTGCTGACCCCTATCCCCCCTCCCCTTAAAATCATCATCACCCCTAGCCATAAATTATGAACGGTCCCTCACATTATTTTCCCTTCACCCATCCCTACAATAAAGCCCTAAATAAAGCAAGTCTAGATTTCTTCAGGTTCTGATTCTCCCATCTCAATTGTGTTAGTTTTCAGTGCGAAGGAATTATTAGCTTCCATCCAAATTATATATATTCAAAGTATAAGCGTTTTGGTCCATGTTTACCTGATTTCAGCGTGTGCCATACATTTTCCCCGGTGTGGTCCGGTTGAGTGAGTCTCATAACATTACGGCTTGGTGAATGAGATCCAACATATTCGTTATATAAACCTCAATCAAGCCAATGAACTTGTCGACCGAATCACGAATCTGTTTAAACCACCTCCGTCGCTATATGGTGAAATAACGCCGATGCGACGCACAGGTTCGATTCATCTCAAACACCATAGTTGCATTCACGTTTTGTGAAAGTAAAACCCGGACCACAACGTTCGGTTGACTCAAACACTCAAAAGAAATTGTATGTGAAATGAGAATCTAGATTATCATAATGCATGTTTGAATGACGTTGTAATTTATATACACAGTATTTTGACTGACTCTACCTTTATCACGTCGCTGAAGTGTCCTCCATTTTCGCCACTAGCGTCGAGATAGCCATGTGTATATGTCCGTTCACAGCCGGGAGGCCAGCTCGTGGATGTTGACCCAAATCATATTGACTCAGCCACAGCACTGCACAATCCTGTCCGTTGTTATAACGGAGCTTTCGTTGTTATCGGCGATTTTACAAACGAGGCAGTCGGAAGCAGACAATGTCTACATAATCTCGACTGTAGGCTTCACAATCTTTCGCTGGTGAGGATTTGGGCTCATAAATTATGTCTCACCAACGTCCGATTCAACCTATCATTCTCTCGCTCTCTCACCGCGACGTCAGTGAATACCAGTCGCCTATCTGAATCGAGTAGGAAGGAACTCGCTTAATTTGTAGCAAAGCTGTCAGCTGTGGTGGCTGATTAGGGCCATCGCTTTCTCGTCTTAAAATCCGGAGGCCCTAATCAGCCACCGTCATGGTAGCTGTCAGCTGTCAACCTACAATATTGCTTAAAGCGGCGTAAAAGTAAATTCACTCACTTTTACTCGGCTTGGAGTGAGTTTGGTTATACGCTGCTTTCATCAACATGTCATGGTGTGGGGCACCAGAAATGAGCTTCACACATTGTACCCATGTGGGGAATCGAACCCGGGTCTTCAGCGTGACGAGTGAACGCTTTAACCATTAGGCTACTCCACCGCCTGTGCTCGGCTAGGGAAACCACCAATAATTATTATTATTAGTAGTAGTAGTATTTTTATTATTATTATGTTTTACAGATTTAAGATAGTATGCAGCAGAGAGAGTTCGGGTGATCCTGGCACAGTCAGGCTGGTAAGGCTCATCATCAGCTCAGGGCCCTTGCCCCCTCTACACGCAGCCCAGACAGCGAATGGGACTTCTCCCAGGAAACACTGCCTAGTCGAACCCACCAAGAACTTTCCGGAGAATATGAAGGCTCCCCAACACTGCAGCCTTCTGCATTACCCAGAGTGTCAGAAGGGCTGTACTCCCGGTGGAGAACCCGGGCACTCTCCTGATCTGCGCCAAGAGATCAGGACATAGGCGTAGGAACTGGTGGGGGGGTCAGCTGCCCCCCCCCCCAAAAAAAAAAATATATCGGGGGCGCTACCCCCCATAATTTCACAACCTGGACCATAATAGAGGGACCATAATAGAGAATTAAACACAAATTCAAGCCTCTGGTAACGTTGAAAAAATAACATGATCACAAAAAAAAATTCCGCTAATGATGGAATCCAAATTTTTTAATTCATGTCACTCAAAAGTGAAAGTAGAGGCAGTCAGGCTGTTATTAACAGCCAACATGGATTCGAATCAGCGGTAAGTTGACAACATACATTGACATTACAGTGTAGTCTATACAGTAACATGTAGTTTACAGTAATAGCCATATTTTAAGTATAATAGGTGCTGTTTGATTTATTTATTGAAAATCTAAACAATAACAATAAGACACGATTTCAAACTCATACATTGGCAGTGAGAGAGCTGGTTTTATCTGAAAGCCGAATTCATGTATGAAATAAGAATGGCTGCAGCTACGACGTAGTCGCTGGTATATAGCGCTCAGCCCGTCTGCCCGTGTGTCCGTGCGTCCGGAATGGTTTCTCTGAGCATAACTCAAAAACTATACCACTTACAAACTTCAAATTTGGCATGGAACTTACCCTTATGGTGCCATTGTGGGTTTTGGCTTTCAATTGCATGATGCCAAAATTGAAAGTTTTCCTAAAATATTACTTTGGTATTCAATAATGGTATTGAAGGCGATCGGACTATAAGCGGGGGTATGTGAGCTGTGCTCACTTCTGCCTTGTTATTGAATGTAATTATAAAATATTTATAGTATAAAACTATTGTTTTTCAGTACCCTATTGTTCTATTTGTCAGCACCCAAAATATGATTATCATAAAGAAAAAATTACAGTGACTCCAATTTCTTATTTTTCAGATATTTAAGACCAAATATAAAGAGAATAAGTTATTATGAAGACCTTCTTGTGAAGTATTCTAAAGCTGCAGACAAGGGTTGGGACACTCTTTGTGGAGAAATTGCAAAGCAAGTGAACTCATCTGTCCTTTCATATACCTCCTCTCTCCACCCCACCCCCACCCCCGTTATCAATTCTCGAAATCTCCCCAAACTTTTAAACTGTTCCTACGCCTATGCAGGAGGTACCAAACCAAGGGCACCGAGAACAATGGGGAGCCTGGCGACAGTGTACTTGGGATGCAAGCGAGGCATTTCAAAGGCGGGGTCCGCATATTTATCATGCTTTTCCTTAATCTTGCCAATCACATTGGTGTCAAAAGGGACAGAAAATTTAATGATATAAATAAATTCATTGGCTTTATCAAAAAGGACAAGATCAGGTTATTATTAGTAGTAGTAGTAGTAGTAGTAGTAGTAGTAGTAGTAGTAGTAGTATAATGGACATTTATAATGCGCCGTATCCACATACTTGTTAGTAAAGTTAGTAATAGGTGCTCTTGAAGAGATAGGTTTTGAGGCGAGATTTGAAACTTAATTGCGACTGAAATCAGAAAGTTTAATGTTGTACTGTGGAATCAGATTTTTATGCAGTGGATTATTGGTCACTTTGTTATGTTTCTCATTCATAACTCCATTTCAGTCAAATATATTGTTTGAATACATTAAAAAACTCCATTTCAGTCAAATTCGGCTATATGTTGTATTTACCCCATCAAACCCCGAGCATTAATGTTCAATGGATTTCTTTGGTGCCTGGTATCCAACTCGAACCTGTTCAACGGCTAGCTCAGGACTCCGGACTCAGGATTTTATTCTCATAAATCATACAAAATGATATCGAGAACATACATATATTTTGATAAATACAAAGTTCCATTTTGGCTTATATGCATATGAATAAAATATAAATGTATAACTAAAACAGGGAGATTACAATTTTCGTTAAACGTGACAGTTTCTGTACCAAAGGATGAAGGCCAGATTTCATAAGGGAAACAAACTTATCAATATGGGGGTTATTACAAAAATAGTTAGGGAGTATACTTTTTATTACATCATCTAGAGCTCTGCATGATAATATACATGTAATATGAAATTCGTCACATATAACAGGCTGGTTACAAATTGTACATATTCTATTTTCTGTGTCTATAGTATACCATCTGCCGGTTTCAATCGGTAATCTGTGATTGCATGTTCGCAGTTTTGTTAACAAGATACGTTGTTTCAATGGGAGACTGATTAAATAAGGTTCTAAGTTGGGAGTATGCTTATATAAGGAGTAGTATTTACCTTTTGATGAGTTTTGAAGGTCAGCATTCCATGATTGCTTAAACTGATCTATAAGTGTGTATTTAACATAGTTTTTCAGCCAGGATGCGGAAGGAAACCTTTGGGACTGCCATATATAAGATAACCCAACTTTTTGAAGGATACTTTTCACTACATTTAAAAGATCAAATTGAATACCCAAACAAGTTGACACATTAGCCATTACATTATACACTATATGAGGTAACTTATGTATTGATGTAATGACTTTACGCCAGTAACTTATTATTCTTGTTTTAATCATTACTTCAATAGGATATCTACCGAGTTCCCCATCAACCATAAAATTTGGAGTAGATTGTCTTACCTTAAGTATATACTTACAAAATTTCAGATGCGTTCTTTCTAAAATAGCTGCATTTTCATACCCCCAAACTTCTGACCCATATAATAAAATTGGTAAAATGCATTGATCAAAAAGTTTCAGCTGACAGTCAATTGGGATTTCAAGTTCCCTAACAGTTTTAAAAACAGAAAACATCGCCCGTGTTGCTTGTTCTGCAAGTCTCTTAATAAACTCGTCTATGTTGATATAGTCGCATCACAAAGTTTACCCTTGACAACCCAAGCTGCCTGGAGGCGCTAGAAGGTTATAGTCACATGACTTATCGGTGTCTTCCCATTCTGCCTACAGTCCCCTTCTGCCTACACATTAAAACAACACGATGCAGTCCAGTGATCAGGAAGTAAGGTTAATGTGCTGACCTATTCTACCTTTACCTTTTAAAAACAGAAAACATCGCCCGTGTTGCTTGTTCTGCAAGTCTCTTAATTGCATTAGCAAACTTACCATTGCCGTTAAATAGAATTCTCAAGTATAGATATTCTCGGACAACTTCAATTTCCTCATCAAAAAGTTTAAACCTATATTTGTTCTTTACATAGCCTTTTGAAAAGATTACAATTTTGGTTTTATCTAAGTTAACTTCAAGTTTCCACAATGTACAATATGTTGAGAAATTATCTAAGCTTAATTGTAATTCTTCAGCACTTTCCGATAACAAAACAGTATCATCTGCATACAATAGTGCTAATAATTTAATATACATGTCAAGCGGTTCCTCAATAAAACAAGTACCAAGTCCATTTACATTGTGTTCACATAAAATGGTTTCAAGGTCATTAAGGTAGAGAGCAAATAAAAATGGAGATAAATTTTCACCCTGTCTAACGCCAATATTACAGTAGAAGAATGGTGAAGAAGAATCACCATGTTTTACACAGGATTTAATTTGTTGATACATATTGTAAATTATCTTAAAACATTTGCTGCTTATATTACTTATAATCATTTTAATCCATAAACCATTTCTCCAAACCGTGTCAAAGGCCTGACTAAAATCTATGAAAGCACAATATAACTTTTTATTAAGACCTTTATATATATCGATAAGGGATTTCAGTAAATAAACATGATCTGTTGTAGAAAAAGCTTTACGGAAGCCGGCTTGTGCTTTACTTATAAGTTCAATGGAATCTGAAAAGTTTTGTAATCTCTCCGATAGTATGTAAGTGAAAACTTTGCCCAAGCAGCTTACAATTGTTATACCTCTGTAACTATTAGGGTTTGATGGACACCCTTTATTCTTATAGACTGGCCTGGTGTAACCGAGTAGCCAGGATTCAGGTAGAACTCCATAATCAAACACACAATTAAACAATCTAACATATACAGGCATGAGAGTATATAGCGTTGCTTTGATCTATTCAGTGTGTACACCGTCAATACCACAAGCCTTGTTGTTGTTGAGCGCTTTCACTGCACGAGCTATTTCGCTTTCTGTAATTGGATTATCTAATATGTCACATTTACTCAATTCACGCATGTCGATGTTTACATCATCGCTTTCATCAGTCTCATTCATACCTTTAAAATGGTTAAAAAGCTTCACCAACTCAATATTGACATTTATTACGCTTTTTCGAGAAAGATTTTAAACTGTTCCAAAATGTTTTAGGATTAGATTTTTGTGCCAAGCGTATTTTTCCTGCACATCGCCTTTTGTAGGCTTGATTTGACTGTTTCAGAGTTCTGTTATAGTTTTTACAGGCCGTAATAAACATTTTGTGGTTTGAGTCAGACTTGTTTTTGCCAAAAATACGCTTAGTTTTATGATACTGCTTTCTTGCCGCTTTACAGTTTTGATCAAACTACGGTTTCGATTGTTTTCTATTTTGGGGAATATTTATACACCCAAACGTTGCTTTTGCCGCAGTGAGTTGGTGACATCAGTAAAACATTCTTGCAAGTTGTCAGCTTTTACATTGTCAATTTCAAAGCTTAATAATTCGATACATTTGGAATCAATATGATTGGAAAATTCAGTGCCTTTGTCATTGTTCCATCTATTAGTTCTAGTATGAAAATGTACATAATTCATGTCACTATCATCCTCAGTTTTCTGTATATCGTTCACATTATTTTTAAGACACAAAGTAAACTCTGAGAATGAACGTCTGAGAATGTTTGATCACATTCGGCACAATGATCACATTTAAAAAACTAAAGGCTGGATATGATTGATAGAGGAACTGTGGCTGTCTGTAAGGAGACAATTAGAACTGAGCTGCATGCAATGAGATGGCAGAAAAATCGAGGAATTCGATCACCGATCATGAAACCTGAACAAAAGGAGCGAAGGTTGAACTGGTGCTTACAGCATAGAAATTTTAACTGGGACAATGTGATTGTCTCAGATGAAAGTTCTGTGTGGCTGTTTCCTAATACACTGAAATTCTGGACCAAACAAACTGAAAAACCTTTGTATCAGCGCCCAAAGTACAGTCCGAAATTTAACGTGTGGGGTGGCATATCTGTGTTAGGGGCAACGCCCCTCTGTGTATTTGAAGGGAATATGAACAGTGAGCGGTACACAGGTATTCTCGAGGGACATTTACTTCCATCTGCTCACGTGTTCTATGGAAATTTCTGGATTTTCCAGCAAGACAACGACCTAGAACATCGCTCAAAGCATTCACAGGCCTGGTTTCGGACCTAAAATATGACATTATTAGATTGGCCAAGCTATAGCCCTGACCTAAATCCAATAGAAAATGTTTGGGGACTTATGAAGGAAAGTGTAAATAAGAAAACTCTGACAAATATTGCTGAAATGAAAGAAGAGGTTGTCCGATATTGGGACAGCATGGACCACGACTTTCTAACTTCTTTGATCAGTAGTATGCCCCGCCGCATTGAAGCCTGCATTGCTGCCAATGGTGACTTGACAAAATACTAACTGTTCACCTGTCTTTGAATCTTGAGTTATGTTCTGCTAATATTCACATTTAATACGTGAGTAACGAGTGAAAAAAAATTAAAATTTACGATCTTTAAATTCTCAATAATTTCTGGTTGTACTGTATCTTTACTCTTTCTGAATGCATTTCATTCATTGGAATTGACAAATGTCATAGAATATAATTCTTCAATTTATTATGCCATCCCTCAAGATGGGTATTCATCCTGGGCCCAATATTGCCGAACTGTGTCCAGATTCCGTTTGATGTACCTACCATCAACCGTGACCAAGGATACTTCATTCCATCCGCTTATGATGCTCTCCACGGAGCCCAATCTATTGTATAAAGATCTCACCTATTGTATAAAGATCTCACCTATTGTATAAACATATCACCTATTGTATAAACATCTCACATCTCACCTATTGTATAAACATCTCATCTATTGTATAAACATCTCTGGCTTCCACGACCTACCCTTTGTGTACTCACTGGCTTCATCAGCTTACTGCTTAACCAGTTATGGTAATTATGTTGTTTTCTTTGTCAGTTATGTTGTCTCATTGTTATATTCGGTATAAGAACTGGACTGGATATCGGCGCTATACAAATGTATGTATGTGTGTGTGTGTGCGTGTGTGCGTGCGTGCGTGCGTGCGTGCGTGCGTATGTATGTATGAATGAGAGAAGCCACATCCAGAGTTTACTTCTCCTACACTTCATGTATCACTCCTGCTTGACAACGGTACAAGAATCTGTATCAAAACGTCGCACTCACGAAATAAAAAAAAACACTTGTCCCATAGTGTACGTCAACTTCTAAAATGCCAGTCAAACATGCAGTATAGTCCACCCATGTGCCAGTCAAACATGCCGTATAGTCCACCCATGTGCCAGTCAAACATGCCTTATACTCCACCCATGTGCCAGTCAAACATGCCGTATACTCCACCCATGTGCCAGTCAAACACGCCGTATACTCCACCCATGTACCAGTCAAACATGCCTTATACTCCACCCATGTGCCAGTCAAACATGCCGTATAGTCCACCCATGTGCCAGTCAAACATGCAGTATAGTCCACCCATGGGCCAGTCAAACATGCCTTATACTCCACCCATGTACCAGTCAAACATGCCTTATACTCCACCCATGTGCCAGTCAAACATGCCGTATAGTCCACCCATGTGCCAGTCAAACATGCCTTATACTCCACCCATGTACCAGTCAAACATGCCGTATAGTCCACCCATGTGCCAGTCAAACATGCCTTATACTCCACCCATGTGCCAGTCAACCATGCCTTATACTCCACCCATGTGCCAGTCAAACATGCCTTATAGTCCACCCATGTGCCAGTCAACCATGCCTTATACTCCACCCATGTGCCAGTCAAACATGCCGTATAGTCCACCCATGTGCCAGTCAAACATGCCTTATAGTCCACCCATGTGCCAGTCAAACATGCAGTATACTCCACCCATGTACCAGTCAACCATGCCTTATACTCCACCCATGTACCAGTCAAACATGCCTTATAGTCCACCCATGTGCCCGTCAACCATGCCTTATACTCCACCCATGTACCAGTCAAACATGCCGTATACTCCACCCATGTACCAGTCAAACATGCCTTATACTCCACCAATGTAC